>NW_005871063.1:6725807-6893342 GCF_000147115.1 Myotis lucifugus | reverse complement strand
AAAAGTTACATGTACAGTTGAGCAATTATTCAGTAGAAACTATCTCTGTGATAGTTTTACTTTCTAATTTGTAGGTTTCAAAAAGGCTAACTTTCAATGAACCATATAACTCAGGTACTTAAAATAAAATGCAAATCTAAGCTGTGTGATAATCATGTTAAAAGTAGATAGACCTGGCCCTCACTTCCCAGCAACGTGACTCTGGAGACTTACCATCTAGGCCACTGTCAAACCCTGAAAATAATACCTTAGAACATAGAATTGTTGTCTTCTTGTTCCACAAACATTGTTTGAGGGATTTGTCCCTGTTATTAACCATATCAGAAAATCATTTCAATGGTTGCAATAGTCCCTTCACTAAAAGTTCTAAACCACTATTTATTTTATTACCCTCTTTTTGGATATTTAGATTATTTTCATCTTACCTCACTGTTCTAATTTAGGTTTTGCTGTGAACCTCAACCTTTTGATGGTGCAGAAGTTCTAGGAGCCTATTCACTTAACCCCTCTCTTAGATGTTTGCATACCCTCTATTCCTCTCATCTCTTGTCATACCTTCAGACCTCTTCTCCATTTTGACCCTCAGATTGTTGACCTATGCTGGAAAAAAAATCAATGACAAGAAAATGTCCCAAGCAGCTACAATCACATCTACTCCCTGTTTGTATCTCTGCCTGTACACCCTGCCGCCCTTCTGTTACTTTGCAGCCTGTGCTTTCATTGAAGGGCATCACTTCCACTTGCACACCTGCTCAAATACATCACTCCAATTTGTTTTCTTTGTCCTCGATACTATTTTTTTCCCTCTTGACTAAATTATCTTAAGAGCATACAAGTGTTCTCCTATTTCTCCCATCTTAAAAAATGGGGGGGGGTCCTCAATAACACATCATTATCTGTTCTCCTTTAGAGGACAACTTTTAGACAGTTGTTTAAATAAGCTGTCTTTCGTTGCTTCCTTCTCATTTTCTCTTGAATCCAGTCCAATCAGGATTTCACCCCATATGCCACCAAAACTTCCCTCAAGGTTATCACTATCTGCACATTGTTCAAAGCCAATAATAAATTCTCCATCCTCATCTTATCTAAAAGGCCAGCAGTACCTAATATGGCTGATGATGGTCTCCTTGATACACTCTCTTCATTTGGCATCAACGATTGCTTGTTCTCTGCTTTCTGTCCTATTTTACTGTCTGCTCCTTCTCATTTCACTTTGCTGGTTTTACAATATCTACATGACCTCCAACAACTAAAAATCCCCATCTCAGTTCTAATCTTAAAACTTTTGTCTTCTACCGCTTTACTCTCCTATGACCTCACCCGTGAATTTAAATACCACTTATATGCTGAAAACCTCCAGCTGAGACCTGTCTGCTGAACACTAGTCTTAGACGTGCACTTGCCTACTAGACATGTCAGCGGGGATGTGTGAGGTATCTCAAAGACTAATCTCATGGCTTGTACCTCCACATCTCCAAACCTGCCCTGCCCACAATTTTTCTAAAATCAATAAATGGATACTCTGTCCTTCCCACTGCTCAGACCAAAAAAAAAGTCATTCATGATCACTCTTTTCCTGTTCTACCTCTCCTCTGCCAGCACATTCTTCTGTTTCTTCCTTCAAAATATATGCAGTGTCTAAAACATTGCTCCTATCTTCACTACGTATACTCTGATAGCAGCAACCATTACCACTCAGACATATTATTTAATAACCTCCTCGCTCAGGAGCATGCAAACGTTTTTCTGTGAAAAACCAGGTGGTAAGTATTTTAGGTACTGCAGGCCATCAGGTCCCGGTTGCAACTACTCAACACTGCCACAATGTGAAAGCAGCCTCATGCAACTGAATGAGTGTGGCTGTGTTCTAATAAAACTTTATTTACTGAAACAGGAAGCTGGTCAGAGCTAATCTATCAGCCGAGCCATGGTTTGTCAACACCTAATCTAGTTCAACATTCTGACATCCTAGTATCTAGTTTCAATACAAGAGCCACAGTGATCCCTTTGAAATGAAAATCATAGCACATGATGCCTCTCCTCAAAACTGCTCATAATCCCAGTAAAAGCCAAAATTTCTAATGCAGTATAGTTTCTAAACAATATTTCCCCCAAAGCGGTTCCCTGTGATGCAGCCGCACTGATCTTTGTGCTGTTCTCTGACCTTGCCCCTGTGCAGGAGGGCATCGGTCCTTTCCGTTCACTCTGTCTGAAGAAACCCATAGCACCCGTGTACCTGCAGAGCTCATGCTCCCACCTTCCTTAGGGCCCTGGTCAAATGTCCCATTTTCAGTGACGCATTTCCTCCCTAAGAAATTACACTTCAGAGAAGCATGGTACAGACTGATGAATTTCAGAGGGAAGGGGATGGGGTAGTGGGAAGAGATTAATCAAAGAATTTACATGCATATGTGCATAACCCATGGATAGACAATAGTGCAGTGAAGGCCTGGGGAGGGGTTGGGAGTGGGGTAGAGGAGGTCAATGGGGCGGGGGGAGGGATACATCTGTAATGCTTTCAACAATAAAGATAAGTTAATATAAAAAAAAGAAGAAATTATAATCACCCTCCTCCCATTTTCTTTACAAAAAAGTTGCCTTTTTTTTTTCTACTTTTTTCCATAGAAATGTTCACCACCAGCAGCTGGCATGTTAAAATGTTTAATTTCCTTATTTGCTTAACCCCCCCCCCCCCTTAGAATATATCCCAGTAGGATATGGAGACATGCTTGAGGGTGATTTTGTTTCTATTATTCCCTACTTTGTCCCTAAAGTCTAGAACAGTTTCTGGTACATGGCTAAAAACCAATAAATATTTGTTGAATGAAACATTGTAGATGAGCATGGGAAGGGCAAGAGAGGGTCTTGCCCTTGATGCACAGAAGATAAATTACTGTATCAAATGATAGAGGTTATTTAAAGCTTTTAATGCAATTATCCGGCTTTTATCTCTAAACTGTTTGCATGAAGTTTTGATGCCCTTGTTTTCCCCTCTCCCTGTGATAGTTAATTTTATGTGTCAACTTGATTGAACTAAGGGATACACAGACAGCTGGTAAAACATTATTTTGGGGTGTTTGAGAAGGAGCTTCCAGAAGAGGTTAGCATTTGAATTGGTGAACAGAGGAAAGACGATGGCCCTCCCCAATGTGGCTGGCATCATCCAATCCGCTGAGGGCCTGTACTGTGGAGGAAGGGTGAACTCAAGCGCTCCCTGGTTGATCAGAGACATCCATCTTCTCTTGCCCTTGTGCATAAAGTCTCCAGGTTCTCAGGCTTCCTGCCTCAGACCAGGATTTACAACACTTGTCTCACAGGTCTCAGGCTTTCAGACTCTATTTAAATTCTATTAGTGGCCCTCCTGGTCCTCTAGCTTGCAGAGAGCACATCCTGAGATTTTGTAGCCTCTTTAACTGCATGAGCCAATTCCTATAATAAATCTTCTTATATACATCTATATCCATATTTATCTACTACTAGAGGCCTGGTGTATAAAAATTCATGCACTCGCGGGGCAGGGTGGGTTCCCTAAGCCCGGCCTGTGCCCTCTCACAGTCCTGGACACCTTGGGGGATGTTCACCTGCCAGCTTAGGCCCACTCCCTCAGGGGATCGGGCCTAAGCTGGCAGTCAGACATCCCTCTGGCAGCCCGAGAGCTCTTGGGGGATATCCAATTGATGGCTTAGGCCTGCCCCCCAGGGATCGGGCCTAAGCAGCAGTCGGACATCCTTAGCACTGCGGAAGAGGCAGGAGAGGCTCCCACTACCACCGCTGCACTCGCAGCCATCAGCCCAGCTTGTGGCTGAGTGGAGCTCCCCCTGTGGGAGCGCACTGACCACCAGGGGGCAGCTCCTGCGTTGAGTGTCTGCCACCTGATGGTCAGTACGCATCATAGCAACCAGTCATTCTGCCTTTAGGGTCAATTTGCATATTACCCTTTTATTAAATAGGATTGGTTCTGCTTCCCTGGAGAGCCTTGACTAATATAATCTCCAAAATGGAAATGACTGCTTATTTGACAAGCTTTCAATATTACCCAACAGAACTGCACCTATATGGTCATATGTGTACCCTTTCTAGCTTACATATTAATCTCATGTTTTCCATGATGCTTATAAATAAAATAGATAGGTCCAATATTTTACAGAGAATCACAGACCTTCAGTGACTACTTAAAGCATTCTGTGAATTACAGCACTTATCCCTCTAAACTCTAATCATCATTTGTGTTATTGGTGACTCCTACTAGCCCAGGGGTGGGCAAACTTTTTGACTCGAGGGCCACAATGGGTTCTTAAACTGGACTGGAGGGCCGGAACAAAAGCATGGATGGAGTGTTTGTGTGAACTAATATAAATTCAAAGTAAACATCATTACATAAAAGGGTACAGTCTTTTTTTTTTTTTTAGTTTTATTCATTTCAAACGGGCCGGATCTGGCCCACGGGCCGTAGTTTGCCCACGGCTGTACTAGACCATCATGCTATTGAGCAGGCATAACTAATTTAACAATTAATTTAGTAATTCATTGAACTGGCAATTCCCCAAATCTTTCTTTCAGGTATGAGAAAAGCAAGGAGTGAATAGTTAGCAGGGCTGGAATCAGGGCTTGGTCTCCTAGCATGGTCTTCTCTCCATTACATCATGCTTCCTTTCTTCCTTTCACAAATAGTTGTCACAGAAGTAGAAAGATCCTTGGAATCAACTTCAAAAATCAAAGGCAAACAAAACCCTTACATACTCAACTCTCACTCTAACAAGACAACAGATAATTCATGAAATGAAAAGACTTACAAGAGCACAACAGTAGACTTGATTTCACCAGGTTATTTTGAAAACAGAGGCAGTGACAAACTAATCAGTGGCTGCATAGAGAACCTGGACAGAATACAGAAGGGCTAGCAGATAAATCCCTTCCAGGACTTTGTGATAGAAATCCTAAAATTTGTTAAGTTTTGGTTCCTGAACTACTGACATCAGCACCACACGGGATGCTTGCTACGAATTCAGAGTTTGTGACCGCATTGCAATCCCTGAATCTGGAGCTAACCCTGGAATCTGAATTTTTTACTATTTACCAGATTTTTCTATACACATTAGCTTTATAATCAGAGCCTTGTTATTCAAACTTTGCTCTGGAACCAGCAGGAATGTGCTAGTGACAATACATGTTCTCAGGCCTCTACTCAAACCAACTGCATCAGTCTGTGCTTTCACGAGATCCCTGGATGATTTGAATACAAATTACTAAAGTTTGAGAAGTATTACTCTTGAGAGCATCGTCCTGTAAGCAATGAGACATAAAGAAACTATTATTTCTCCTATTAGCTAGTCTTTCTTCACACTTTCCCTCAATCGCTGTCCTTGACTACTTTACAAAGTGGACCATTGCCACACATAAGGTGGGATTATGTAATGCAAAACAGAATGTTAGAAGAGGATAGGCCCTTGAGAGCATCTTGCTGAACTTTATTTTACAGATGCAGAAAATCAGACCCAGATTGGTCATCTGGGCTCACAATATAACAGATAGCTAAGCCATGAATATACTCCAGGCCCTTGGATTCTGATTTCCTGGCTACTTTGTAATTATAGACTGCTTCCTTCCAGAAGTTTGCGACAATTGGGGTTTTATGAAAATTTTGGCCTTTAACTTACGTAGTTCTTTTCACTGCAAAGTCAAATAGTCAGGGAAGAAATTCATTGTGTTAGTCAAATCATCATTCTTTCTAAAAAGGGACTAATTACAAAAATGAACTAGACTCCTCTATAATCAGGAAGATTATTTTTTAATCTAATTCATTTTTCAGGATAATTACTCAAAATCAATCACTGTCGGTTTATAACAATAATCAGAGAGGAGTTAGAAAATATTGGTGATACTGCAGGGTTCAATTTCTTCCCCAGATAAGAATATCAAATCAATCCAGCAACTTGGAATTGCATTACAGCTATTTCTAAATCAAGTTTAGCTGCATCATTTTACATTTTAAGCCCTTTGGTCTCCAATATTCATTTTTCTGTGTGTGAAAATATATGCACAGTGGATATAAGATGGTATTTTAGAACTAATTACAGCCCCTTTCAGCTTCCTAAAGGAGGCTTTCTTAGCATGAGCGAATGCTTTCCTTCATTTCTTTCTTTGCTTTTTGTCTAGTTAAAGAGGACAGAGTCTTGAATGATTCTCTTTTGAGTTGTGAAAGGGACAAATAAGAAAGAGATGTGCCAGTAGAGCAACAATACAGTAAATTTTACATACGAATGATGATCCACTCAAACAGGATTTGTTTCTTAAATAACTTGAGTTATTCTGCCTCTGTACCATAACACCTGTGAAATCATTCCGCACAGTGCCTAACACAGGGGTTCTAAATAAATATTACTGTTGTTTTTATAAACCCCAAACCGTAACATAAACATTTCCCTCACGTATTAAAGTTAAACTTTTAAATTCCAGTTAATTTGTTCAGAAGAGACAGCATTACATAACTCAAAATATAACTGTTCTTACTTAGAAATTGTGGCATAATGTCGGTCAGGGGACAAACAATTTTAACAGAGGAACCCAGTGCATGGATTCAGATTGTTTAGTGGGAGAAAAAAAAACTGTGCTGACTCATGGTCCATCTGACAATGTTTTTCTGGCCAAATGTTTCATTACATAAGGATTTCTTCTTTGGTATGGCCACTTGCTGTTGAAACTGCTGTGTCTCAGTGTTCACAGTGACCTCAGATGTCACAAGAACAATGCAAGCACAGTGGGTTACTATGTATTTACATGAGGTAGATCCTCAGTCTAAAATGCATTTAGTGGGATAGATCTTGAGATAAGATGTACATTCAGTAAATATTTTAGCCTCACCTTAGCCTCGGTTTCTTTTCTAAATTGGGGATACGAATAGCTACTTGAGAAGGTCCCTGGAAGGGATTCATGTGATGCTTTATAAAAGGTTTGTAGCAGGTACCTGACCCAAGTTACAAATTCAACATTACTGAGAGAGAGATAAAAACATCAATGAGAGAGAATCATTGCTTGCCTGCCTCCTGCATGCCCCACACTAGGGATAGAGCCTGCAACCTGGGCATGTGCCCTGACAGGGAATCAAACCGTGACCTCCTGGTTAATAGTTGATGCTGAACCACTAGAGTCATGCCAGTCAGGCCATAGTATTTCTTTATTCTCCTGTAGGATATACTAGTTACAGCCTGACACTATGCCTGCGACTTCCTCCTCTAGTCCATTAGGATGAAACAGGACACCACATGTCCTTCTGGGCCCCCTTCATGAAAATCTGGACTCCATTCTCTCAAAAACAATAATGGAGTTCCTTTGCCTTTCCCAAGCTACACTGCAAAACTTCAAATTCAATTCTGCTGTATTTTACAATATATTTCACTTTTAAATCTCTATTTTACTATTTCCCTAACTATTAACAATATTTACCATAAAACTTGTACAAGGAAATGTCTCATTCCAAGAATGGGTAGAGCAACAGTAAATAAATATCAAGTTTAGGTTTGATACAGAAGGGTTTATAAAATTATCATGAATATTTCAAAACAAATAATCCATGATGCATATGACTTTGTAAACATCCAGATTTTCCCCCAGAAATCAGAAATTTTTTTTTTTTTGTAGGGTAGGGAGAATCATTTCATTTTCTTACTTACAATTGCTTATTTGGTTGCAAGTAATAGAAACAAACCAAAAAAGAAACACTTAGATGACACTGTGAAGTTCACAGAATAGAAGAGTTTATCATTAAGTTCTAAGTAAGACCAGAAATCAGGGCAGCTCTAAAGAGTTTAATCTCTTAGAAATTGAGTTGTACAGAGTAAAAATGCTACTAAAATTGGAGTTTGCTAAAGATTACTAAATAATATGAAGATATTGCAAAGATTTATGGCAGAAAGATGAGAAAATAAACATCTTTTAACTGAAATGCTATAAAACAATCCATTGTTTGGATCATTGGAATCACAAAATGAAAGATAAAAAGAAAATACTTATCCCATAGAAATAGTGCCAAAATAAACACAGTTAACCAAGATAATTCAATGTTCTAAGACTGTCTTCTAATTTTCAAATCATACTGAATAGAAATAAAGCTTTGGGAAAGTTGGTGCTAAAATGGACTAATCCACAGTTCTATCAGCATTTAAAGGATGTATGTTTTTACTTTAAAAGGAACCATACAAGAAAGCAAGACAAAATACAATGAAAAACATTGCTTGTAGCTTGATGTATGCTATTAATAACTTGTACCTTATCCTTTATGAAACAAAGGATGTTGACCAAACTAACAGTATTTATGGAGGAACACTGAAGTTAGCCAATTATTCAAGTCCATCTATAAACTTTACCCAACCTATCTAACTTAATTGTCGGGGTCCAGCCCCATCGGTCCAGGAGTTCCCAAAGGTGTGGACAGAGTCGGCAAATAATGAAGGTCACAGAGACAGCATTCAGATGATCAGCATAGCCAGGTTCTCTGTTTATTGTCCTGTTATATCTGTATTTATACCATTTGATCCTATAAGCATGCCTCTATAGTTACATCATCATATGTTTTGGATCCTCCTTTGACCTTTACAGTTCCTTGTTTTATGTTTATAGTTTCTTATCTGACCTTTGATAAAAATCTTATCTCTATCTAGCTCTGTTGATTTTAATCTTGTCTAGGTTTGTCTCTGTGTTCCATTATAAGGGCTAGTTTGTTGTCTCTATTCCAAGGTCATTATCCTATTGCTATAAGGAGATTTCCTATTCTATGGTCTGAGTAAGGATTATGTAGCTTAAGCGTGATTGTTCATAGTTAAGGTGATTAACTACCCGCCTGGCACTTAGTTAAGGGATTTTACTGATTTATTCCCTTCCCTAGCCCCATTAATCCCTAACTCCAGGGAAACATTCCCACCTGGGGAAACAACTTTTCTCGGGGAGGTGGCTCTGGTTATAACACATAGCCCTAAAAAGGGGAAGCAAACATATTAAGAACAGTATGCCATATACGCCAGGTCCCTTGGAACATATGCTGTGCAGATGTTTCTTCCCTGCAGTGACTGTGTCAGGCAGCAAGGATGGACCAGCTTCCGGCACTTAATATCATATAAAGGTATATTTTTATGAAAGACATCACAAAGAATATATTTTGTATGGAAGAAAAAGGACATAGTGGGTGATTGAGGATAAAAGTAGAAAGAGAATAAATTGGCCAAAATCATTTAAAAATATAATTGAAGAAAGTTTCTAAAACTAAAAAATTGAACTTAAAAAAAATAAAGCAAATCAGATATCAACATGCTTTAAAATATTTTCTTTAGCTTCTATAATAACATTCATCTTTAGAATACAGTAGAATACTATCTTAAAAATCCTGAAAGGATGGTTGTATAAGAAACCTATATATGTAGGCAATTTGTCTTGCAAAAACAAAATAATGAATAGGCTTCCTCTAGCAACCGTAGACACTCAAAATATAGCATACATGCTAGTAAAATTATATTTGATAATAAACTAGATTGGACTAACAGATTAATTGAACTAAAGAATCCCAGATAGCCCTAACTGGTTTGGCTCAGTGGACAGAGCGTCGGCCTGCGCACTGAAGGGTCCCAGGTTCGATTCCGGTCAAGGGCATGTACCTTGGTTGTGGGCACATCCCCAGTGGGGGGTGTGCAGGAGGCAACTGATCGATGTTTCTCTCTCATCAATGTTTATAACTTCTCTATCCCTCTCCCTCCTCTCTGTAAAAAATCAATAAAATATATATGTTTAAAAAAGGAATCCCAGATTGTAGCATTATGGTGAATAGATTTTGGATACATATAACTCTAAAGCTAATACTCAACAAAGGAGAGAATAAAGGTTTCATAACTGCAAATAAGCAGACTGTAACTTCATAATATAAAAATAAGTAAACTAATATGAAGATGGGAGAGAAAGAAATGAGATAATTTAATCGTATCTTTTGTCCAAAAATCAATACAGACTAAAATTTAAGTATTAAAAGAAATACACATAATGAACTCATAACCTTAAAGGTCTTCATAATATTTCCTTTAGAAGTTGAGAAATGTCTTTGCATTCTTATGTCAATTATTATAGAGAAATATTTATCAGAAATTTGGCAGTTCCCTTTAGTTTGACCTTATTTTTCACTTTGTAGAACATATTGTATCTAGTAATTTATATTAAAATCATGTTTAATACAATCTCAGGTTTTAAAATTACTTCATCTGCCTATATATTTTTATAGAGATAAGTCTCGAACAATGTTACTCAAATGTTAACAAATGATTATATCTAAGATATATCAGATACAGTCTATTTGCTTTTCTTTTCTTACCTTTTCATTTTTTGGACTACTTTGACTTTTTAATAATATACATATTATATACATTGCATGTATATTATATATACAGTTATATATACACACACATATACTTTTCTTTTCTTACCTTTTCATTTTTTGGACTACTTTGACTTTTTAATAATATACATATTATATACATTGCATGTATATTAGTATTTATTATATTATAATATACATAGATTTAGTATTATAATATACATAGATTTAGTATTTAAATATACATAGATTATAATATACATAGATTTAGTATTTAAAATATTACTTCTTAAAACTATAAATTAGAGGGTATAGTAACTATCTTAGAATTGACACGAAGACTAATAGTAAAAACATAGAACATGCCAGGCCGGCATGGCTCAGTGGGTGAGTGTCCACCTATGAACCAAGAGGTCACGGTTTCATTCCCGGTTAGGGTACATGCCCAGGGCACATGCCCGGGTTGTGGGTTCGATCCCCAGTGTGGAGCATGCAGGAGGCAGCTGATCAATGATTCTCTCATCATTGATGTTTCTATTCTCTCTCCCTTTCTCTTCCTCTCTAAAATCAATAAAGTATATTTAAAAATACACATAGAACTGTTCCTAGCACCTAGTAAGAATGCGATATATATTAGCATGTTAGTTACTCCTTCAATTAATCACATTTATACTCACAGGGTTGTTATTTTTACTTAAGTGAGAATTTGATAAGGTGTAATTTGTAAATACTAATATTATATATTTTCTTATGAAAAATGAAAATAATAACTATGTACTGAAGTATTATGAGGATTTAAAGAATGAATTACTTAAATGCAGGTGCTAGGTAGTTGTCTAGGCTAATTCTCTAATTAATTCACTACTTTATACTACCACATTGTACTCATTTTTAATTAAATATGTTATGGCTAAACTATTGTGCTAAACACAGTGGTGTACAAAATAGATTCAAGGTTTTTTATGAATAGTTAAAATTTTGAGTGGTAAATAGTGTAACTTAAAATTTCTAATGTCATGATTAACATAGTCAATAGATTTCAATATTGATTGTAAAAGAGTTTAAATGCTTTAACTGCAGTTTTATTTGCACCCTTGTATAAATTAACTCTGACATAATCTTTAACCATAAGTTATTGAAAGCTTCAATAAGTTTTTAACATTTAATACTGATTCAGATGGAGTTCTAACCTAAATCCTCCTTTACTCCATGTATTTTCTTTCAGAAGACCATGAGGCCATTCTAAAGAAAAAGCAGTTGTAAGGTCAAGAGATCCTCACTGTCCAATAACCAATGACTTCCCAATAGAAACTATGCGTGTTCTTATTACAACTTAATTACTTTTTGACAAATCCCTTAGCGTTTCTTACATTAATACATTATTTTAATTAAGGCAATGCATTTCTTTAGTAAAAGAACATTATAACACTCTGGCTCTAAAAATAATAAATTATCAAATTTATATTGTCAACACAAAATAATCCAATAATAAACACATTCCCTAGAAATTATCTGTTTAAGAATGAGTACAAATTATTGTCTAATACGGTCTTTTAAGAGCCACATTTTAAATTATCATAAAAATAGTGAATTGTTTAGATAAAAAGTTAACTACTTAAGCTAAATATTTGCACACTCTCATACATATAGTAGGAAAATAATGTTTTTAGTGTTTAAGTATTAAATATTTAATAATTATAATTTGCCAGTTTTATATTATACATGATTCACATAAATGCTTTACTATATTACTAGCAATTTAGAGGAAATGATGCTACTTTTTATAATTCTCTGCTGTAAGAGAATTTTGGTGTTGAGTGCGTATTATTGAGGAGCTTGTAAGTACAAAATTCATAGACTAATTCTGCAAAGTGTTATACAATGAAATAAGTTCACTCTTGAGAGAAATATTATCAGAATGATAAATCTGGTTTTAGTCAAAGTTTGACACTAAGTCATTATGGGAAAGGGATATTCCCCTTGGTTAGCCAAGAGATGTTAGAATTGGGTAAACCAATAACAAAAATGTTGTTAAGTGAACAGAGAACTGGGAAACGCAGAGCCAACAGTGGGATGTCTTGTCACACCAGGTAAGTATTGTAAGGACTAAGCCCACCATAAGATTGCTGAAGGGGAGTCTCCGTCACACTGTTCCAGCTGAAATCCAGACTCAGCTACTAGACAGGAAAGCAGGCAGGACAATTGCCCCTGATGCAACTTTACGGCCTCCAGGAGGAAATGTTTTCACTGCTGTGGCATTTTTACCAAAAGCATAAGTCAGACTATCTTCAAATAAACATGCCAATATGTTCTGATTACCACACATGTAATCTTTTCTTTTTTATCTTTATTGTTGAAAGTATTACATATGTCCCCTTTCCCCCACATGGACCAGTTCGATTCCTGGTCAGGGCACATGTCTGGGTTGTGAGCTCAATCCGAGGTAGGGGGCATGCAGGAGGCAGCCGATCTACCTTTCTCTCTCTCTATCCCTCTCTCTCTCTTCCTCTCTATCTAAAAATCAATAAAAATATTTGTAAAAAAAATAAAGAGAAATAAGGCAGCTAATAGGTTAAATGAGATTTTGGAAATATTATGGTCTTAGTAAGATAAAAACTGGGGTTTAAAGTCCACCAAAGAAGAAAAACATTTCTTAATGATTTTAACCAAGATTCTAGAATCATCTTAATCACACTGATTGGTCCAAGACCATGTTACTGCAAGGGAAAAATTAAATTCTCTCCTGGATAGCTATGATCAATCCCCATTATTCAAGAATTCCATATTTGCAATTTTGCTTACTCACTAAAACTTATTTGTAGCCCCTTAAAAATCACTATTTTGGGTGTTTTCTCAGTCATCTGTAGACATGCAAGAGGGGTGAACATTTCGAGTTGCCCAGCGCTCACATGCTCAGCTGAGGGCCACAACAAGGTGACCCTCTGCTTTCTTGTTTCAGTTCTCATACTGTAAGCAGGTATCCTTTTGTGATGTCATTGTTTAAAATTATTGCAAAGCATAGTGCTGAAGTGCTGCCTAGTGTTCTTAAGCATACGAAGGCTATGTTTGCCTTATGGTGAAAATATACAGGTTAGCTAAGTTACCTTTAGGCATGAATTATAATACTGCTGGCCGTGTGTTCAGTGTTAATGAATCACAATGTAAGTTAAATAAGGTCTCTTTAAAGAGAAACCCACATAAAACAGTTACATATTAACTGATTGATGAGAATATTGTGACCAGAGGCCCCCAGGAACCTAACCTTATGTTTCCCCTGGGAGTACTCGTTCAATATTCACTAATTCAGTGACTTTATGGTACATTATAACTACCCAAAATAGTGAGAGTTGATTATAACATGATCCATAAGATCTAACATTATTTAATAGAAAGCATTAAGCATTTATTCAAAAATTATAAGTTGTAGCAGCAAAAAGACCAAAACACTAAAGTCAAAATAGTGAAATACAAACACATGATAGAATGAGACCATCAGATGATGCCAATAATGAAATTATCAGAGAAGATAGTTTAGTTTGAATTTTGTTCTAAATATTGACTTTGTTATGATAAAGATGATAAACACTATAAGATCCTTATAACACTGGCCCCTTTCCCCCCTGGAATATCTATAGCTCTCACTGTCTTGATGACTCCTTATTTGGCAGTTTAGGTGAATATTTATTACTAATATGCCATTATAAATGAACAGATATAAATTGTGACCGAAGGGTAGAATCCATAGACAGTAATTAAATAGAAAGTTTGGAATGATAAAATAAATATTAAATAATTGATATGTTTAAGAGCAGACTAGACAAAGCAGAAGGATTAGAAAACAAAAAAAAAGTGGCGAGTAAAAAAAATCTAGATTGAAGAAAATACATGGGTAAAAAACTGAAAATACAATGAAGAGTGAAAGAGATACATGGGACATAATGAAAAACTTAAATGTAATTTTAAATGGAGTGTAAAAAAGTGACAAGAGAAAATATGAGGTAGAATCAATATTAAAGTGGGTATTAGTCAAAATTATAGGTATTTGTCAAATTGATAAATCATATTCTGTCACAAAAATTAGAAGCTCTTTGAACTTCCACTCAGGCACATCCTGATAAAACTGCTACAAACCAAAGACAAAGAGAAGAATGGTAAGAGCAATAAAAAGTGAGAAGAGAGTTTATTTTCAAAGGGCTAACAGTAAGATTGATACCTGGCTTTTAAACAAATATATTGAAAGCAAAAGACAATGCAATAACAACTTTAAATGTCAGAAAGTAAACCTAGAATCTATATTCAGTAAAAATAGCCCCTTAAAATAAGTAAAGTAAATACTTTTTCCATTTAAAAAATTGAGAAAATGTGTTGACAGGAGACCCGTGGAATCTTCAAAATATTTCTTCAGGTAGAAGAAATACAATTCCAAATGATGCTATTATAATACAGAAATAACGATGATCAAAAAGTATAAACTTGCAATAAGTCTAAAGAAATATTGACTGTTTAACATGCGGCCTAAGCCCATAGCCAGATGCCTGCACTTGTCCATCCGCAGCTCCTGTTTCCTGAGACTCTACCTGGAACGGACAAAAGTGCATCTCCCTTTCTTCAGTTTTCAATATCATGTCTTGAATTTCCATGTGGAGAACTGAACCAGAAACCTGCAGGGAGGTCTGTTTAATCTGACTTCTAGTTCCCTGAAGAGGAGCAGAGAGGATGTAGGGAGAATAACCTGCATGGTCCATCCTTCCACACCCATTCACCCAGGGGATTTCACGTAGCATTAAAGTACTGGAAAGGATGGAAAACAAAACAAAGCTAAAAAAAATGGATGGGAATGAGATCGTTCATTAATTATTTTATTTTTTAAAATATATTTTATTGATTTTTTTTTTTTTTACAGAAAGGAAGGGAGAGGTATAGAGAGCTAGAAACATCGATAAGAGAGAAGCATCGATCAGCTGCCTCCTGCACATCTCCTACTGGGGATGTGCCTGCAACCAAGGTACATGCCCTTGACCGGAATCGAACCTGAGACCCTTCAGTCCCCAGGCCGATGCTCTATCCAGTGAGCCAAACCTCCTAGGGCATCATTAATTATTTTAATGACTCAGAAAACATCTTGCTACTTCTAGGTCAGGAGAAGCAAAATGGAAGTTGTGTTACCCAGTACCCACATCACTGTGCTCTGGGGGTTGTTGGAGCAGGTGGACTGTGTGTGGGGATCAAGGAAAGGGAAGATTCTGCATAGTCCTCACCCAACCAGGAGGGTGGTGTTGCCACGCACTGAATATGCATAGATTATTAACAAATCAACCCTAACTTGCATAAAGCAAAAATCTATATTCCCACTGATGCTGCAGTAGACCAAGAACCCACAAGTCCCAGGTTCGATTCCGGTCAAGGGCATGTACCTGGGTTGTGGGCACATCCCCAGTAGGAGGTGTGCAGGAGGCAGCTGATCGATGTTTCTCTCTCATCGATGTTTCTAACTCTCTATCTCTCTCTCCCTTCCTCTCTGTAAAAAATCAATAAAATATTAAAAAAAAAATATTTTAATTGTGTTCATTTGAAACCTATGTCTATTAAAGTTTCCAGAAGTAGAAATATTAACAAGCATTTAAAAATCATTCCAATGATGATGTGCATAATACCAAATTCCATGCAGGTTGACAAGACCAATGCTTGCCCTAGAGATTATAAACAGTACTAACATGGAAATTTAAATATAAACACTGTAGGTCAAGAGGAAATATGGGATACTAAGAGCTTTCACTAGTTTAAAATGCAAGAGTAAATATCTTCAGAAAATGATTTAAATCATGCTCTGAACAGACAGCTCTATGATTTAAATATCTAAAATCAGCAGTTTCCCTGTTCATTTGTATTATCCAAAAATATTTCATCCTGCTCACAAAGGACACATTGAAAATAGGTATTACTGACCTTGCATGCCTTCCCAACTACCATTCTCTGATACTAGACACGATCGCCATCAGGAGAGGGAACATACCATGTCAAATGTATTTTCTCTAAGAGCATTTATTAAAAACTGTCTACCTTTCTATGCCCCATGTGTTGAGGGAGGCAAAAAGGAAATAATGGGGAAAATGATCGATCTTCTTGCCCAATAATTTCAATCTAGTAGGTAATAAAAACTAATATATTTGAAAAACTCAAAGGAAGCCAGTATAACTGGGTTGTAATGTACGGAGAAGAATAACGCTAAATGAGGCTGGAGAGATATTGTCACACCAAATCATTCACAGATAAGAGAGCCACATTGAAGAGTTTGGTCTTTAAGAGTAATGGGATTATACAAAACAAAATTCAACTGTACAGTGCCAAGATCAAGTATGTGTAATTTTGAAGGATTGCTTTATCTGCTATACAGAGAATGGATTGTGTGATTTGATTGCAGTGGTTAAGTAGAGAGACACTGGTGAACCTTGACTGGAGAAAAAATATTGGAGAATGGAAAAGAATGGGGTGGTCTGAGAGACACCAAGTGAGTAAAATCAATAGAAAATGTTTATAAAGGGGATGCGGAAAGTGGTGAAAGGGGAACTGAGGATGATGCCAAGGATTAAGGCCAGCAAGAAAGCCTGAATATTGATGCCAAACACTAAAGCATCAATGGATTCCACCCTCACTGCAGCCCCCTAAGGAGCTTAGAAAGGCCCTTAATGATATTATATCTCCAAAGCCAACAGCCATTTCTTGGTGTTCTCTGTAGCTATTATAGGTTCCCTTGGCTTCTCCTATGTCTCTAATATTTTATTGTTCCCAATATGGAGTCTTCTTGGAGGATTTATTCCCAGTCAATATTTGGCCATGTTTCCTATCTTCAGTGATAGTATTACTTGTCCCCTACCCCAGGTACTACAGTCAAAACCTCAGACTCATTTTAACTCCTCTCTCTCACTTTCTTCTTCTGTCAAATTAGTTGGCAAATATTATTGATTTTTTGTCATCTCTGCTTATTTTATTTTTATTTATTTATTTATTTTTATATTTATTGTGTAAAGTTTTACATATGTTGGGGGAAAAGGAAACATATATAAAAATCTTATTGATTTTATATCTAAAACATCTCTCATTCATCTCATCCTCTTCATTTCTACACCCTCATTCTACTTCATATACTTCCATTTCTACATATCTTACAGGTCCCACCAATTTCAAATCTATTTTTCATTTCAGTTTACACATTACTGACTTACTCACTTTTCACGACTTCTTAATTTCTTCTTCAAAATCTTTAGTTTCTCTGAGAAAAAAATTCCCCACAGCATCACCTGGTTTATAATGGTCTCCATATCTGAAGTAACTTATATCCCAATCTTGAAGGAAACTTCCCTCTTTACTGGCCATTCTAAGACTTACCAGTCCACAAGTCCATGCCCTAGAACATGATGTCATGTAAGTTTTACATATATATGGGTGGAAGGCCCCCTGCCAGGGAAGGCACTAGCTTTCTTTTAAATTCATGTCGACTGAACCCATGATGAAGGCAGAGTCTTATCTTGGGGACATATCTAACCAAGAGGTGGGAATGCCTCAGTTGACCTGCAAAGCCAGGTGCCCGGAAATGGGTTCTTGTCTAAATCTAGTCAAGCACCAAGAATGAATGCGATTCAGACCCACCCGGAGGGTGACTATTTACAAGGAAGCTACAAGAACGCACACATTCCCCCTTCTATTTACCCTTAGTAAAACTTCCTGGTATTTGGCTATAAATAAAAGTAGCTGCGCTGGCTCTGGGCCCTGTTCATCTATCAGAGAGCAGACGCCACACCCGGTCCCAGCTTTCCTCTATTTCTGTCTCAGTCTTGTTTTATTCATTCTCCTTAAACCTTTTCGCGTTCTATTCAAGATTTCATCAACCCCCGAGTTCTCTCTCTGTGCTGGTCGCAAGAAGAGAGAATGCCATTCCCCCCATATCTGATGCCATGAACAGGGATCCCCATATATATGTACTAGTATATATATGCACATATATATCTATGGAAAACATATGAAAAAGTTGTCAAACTAGTTTGCATCTGTGAACTAAAAATGTGGCTTAGGAACAGAAGTGGGAGACACATTTTGCTATTGAATCTTTTATATTTCGTAGCATGCAGCATATAATAGCTCTTCAAAAAAATATTCAAACCACCTTTTCAGAACATTAAGATGTAATGATGTCACTTTTATCTCAATATTTAAAGGCCACCATTTAATATTCAGCAACATTCAGGTAATAAAATTATACTTGTCAAAAAACAGGGTACCTTAAACCCAAAGAATTCTTTGTCATTTCAGAGAAATATTCTACCTTAGGCAAGCTAAGGGAAATATCCATTTAGTTTACTCCTAATTTTAAACTGGACCCAAGATTTGCATTTATATGTAATTAGGGTCTACTCACATACAAAGTGAGCAGCGGAGTGAAAGATATCCAACAGCTGTGCAGACCTATTTCTTTTTTGCTTTCTCAGTGTTTCTTTTCATGTTTTGTTTGTATTTTAGATAACATTTCAGTTTTCCTTTACAAAATCAACTATTTTATGCTTTTAGTCCATGGTGTCTGAGTTCAGTTCATTGTTGCTGCCCCTGGAATATGAGTTTACCTCACAGGGAAACCAAGAATCAGCCAATGAACTTGACTGGCATCAATTCACAGATGGACAAAACGATCCAATGAAAGTCATTCCCTCGGCTTTTCTGCAATGTTTAGGTAAGCAGCACTCTCTATTTGTGTTATTAAACAAGTAGAATATAAGCCTGGCACTGCTGGTGGTGAACGGAGCCATTCCATTCTGCCTGAAATTAAAGACAAACTGTAGAAATAAAGTCAAATCATGGAGATACATGGTTTTCCAATAACCTTGATTAAACACTAAATCCAGTTATGCCTGAAGTCGGAATAACTCTGGACTCTTTAGGTAGACATGCCAGTGAATTCCCATTGGTAAAAATAATTCCAGTTGGGTTTGTATGGCTTGCAACCAGAATCTGACTAATACAACAAACTATTTTTCATTTCTTACAATCATAATGAAATAATTATATATTAATTATCTGATAAAATTATTACTTAAATTATTTGATCAATTATCATTCTTGCCAGGTCATAAACTCCAGCAGGAAGGGATCATATCTGCCTTGTTTACTGCTCTTCCCCAGTCCCAGCAGAGAGTCAAAATGAGTCAAAGACTGAATCAATTTCCAAAAAAGATAAAAATACTTGGAAAATTCTATTTCAAATTCTGTTGTACTTAAGATTTCAAGTGATGGAAACTTGCCTCTCAGATTTTTTGGTTATAAATTATCTCAATTTCCAATATAGAGACCAGAACCTAAAAAGAATATCAAGCCTTGGTTAGATTTTTATGACCAAGCCAACTGGTTTGAGTCTCATTTTCAGTAAGGAAGAGCAATTTCAAGATTAATAGTCACAAATAAGCTTTTAAAATTACTCCAGGAGCTCTTTATTCAGAAAGAAGCTCCATTTTAAAAAGAAATATGAATTATGATATATGTTTTCATAACATATTTTGAAATGTCAGTAAAGAATGTACAATCTCTGGTATTGTTTTCCATTAATGTTTAGATATTTTGTTCTTTCAAAATAGATCCATTGATTATATTTATCCCTCAATGCTTGTCTAAATTCCATTTACATCAATAATATTTTTGTTTTCAAATATTTATTCATATTTAAATATTATGTGCATATTGGGTTTGACTTTTTTTAATGTGAATTTCAGCAGTGGAAATACAAGCGCTGCTGCATGAGATAGCTTTTTTAGAGTTTATCTCAAATAAACTGGGCTTGAACTTATTATGCCGATTAGGGGATGAGAAACAAAAATAGATGATTATTAAATGTGTTCAACATAGATACCTCAGAGAGATTTCTGTGTAATTTGTTTGCTTACTTTTTTTCATTTTCAATATATAATTACAAATTCTCCATGACTAACCTTTTTTTATTCAAATGAATTTTAATAATAGGACTCTTTTATCAGATTATTCTTGATGCTATCCACCATCTGCTAGGACAAAGCTGTAGAACAAAAAAGCTTATTATCATCAAAATATAATGCCAGTATTAGTATCAATAGAATTTTACAAATTTCATAACACATAGATGTTTATTTAAAGTTGCAAGCAAATTTTCCTTCCTTATAAATAGATACAAATCCACTCCAATGAAACAATAGTCAAGAAGATTCTGAATCTTAATAAAACATATCTGCAGATATTTAGCAGAATTATATCTGGAAAAAATAACAATAGTTGCACCCTCTTAGTATTAGTCACCTTGGGCTGCTGAAACAAATCACCACAATCTCAAATTATTTTGGAGTAATTTATTGTCTCATCATTCTGGAGGCTAGCAGTCAGAAATGAAGATGACAGCAAGCCATGCTCCCTCTAGAGGGCCTAAGGGAGGAGCCTTCCTTGCCTCTTCCTCATGGTTGCAATTCTTGGCACTCCTTAGCTCACAACTGCACCATTCATATTTAATATATGTACTAAAATTGAAATCTTAAAAATATGAAAAAAATATTTTAAAAAATATATATTTTTTGTCAATTCTTACCTGAGAATATTTTCCCATTGATTTTTAGAGAGAGTGGAAGGGAGGGGGAGAGATAGAGAAAAATATTGGTGTGAGAGAAACATTGATTGGTTGCCTCCTGCATGCGCTGACCAGGGCCAGGTATCCAGCCTGCAACTGAGATGCACGTCCCTGACTGGAATTGAACCCAGGACCCTCTCAGTCTGCAGGCTGATGCTCTATCCACTGAGGCAAATCAGCTAAGGCTAAAACTATTAACACTGATGCCCTTACCAGTGTGGTTCAGTTGTTTGGTTGTCATCCCATGCACTGAGAGGTCACCAGTTCAATTCCTGGTCAGGGTATATGCCCAGGTTGCAGGCGTGATCCCCAGTAGGGAACATGCAGGAGGCAGCTGATTGATTTTTCTCTCTCATCAAAGTTTCTCTCTCTCTCTCCATTCCTCTCTAAAATGAATTTTTTAAATATTTTGAAAATACTAGATTTAAAAGGATATGTTTAAAGTATAAATACATCATTAAGTTTTGAAAGATACCACAGAACATGAATTGTTCTTTCTGATTTTCCTTGGTCTTACTGTCAGAGAAAATTCTGGATATAACTGAACTAGAAATCTGACTTCCAATTCTCTAGCTTAGGGGAAAGAATTGAGTCAAATGAAAAATACTGGATTTTCACAGGCCTGGATATGAGTCATGCCACCATGAATTGGCTAACACATTTTACCTTGTGCTTGCCTGATTTGTAGATCAAGCTATCAGGAACACAGTACTCTCTCATGTTTCAAAATTATATTTTTCTGTAAACTTGACCAGCCTCACTCACTAATTCAAAAATAATCTAAATTGAAATTGTTGATAGTAGATTAGTAGAAAGCATGTGAATTTGAGTTTTGAGGATTTTTACGTGATTTAAAATACTTAATTGTTGGCATTTTCAAATGTGACTATGCCCCGGGGCCTAATGGAATGTATCACAGTTATAAAAAAACACACACAAAATGATCTAATTACATTTCATGTTTAGAGAAACACAAAATATGTTTTGCTGTCTAGATTGCATCAAGGCCAGTGAAGCTGGCAATGATCAGTCAGGGACCCTCCTGCCTCAGGCAACAAGGCTCAGGGGTTATATCCTGCACCTTGGAGAGAGAGAGAGAGGTATCCTGCACCTTGGAGAGAGAGAGAGAGGGAGAGAGAGAGAGAGAGAGAGAGAGAGAGAGAGAGAGAGAGAGAACATCATCTGACCTCTCCTGCTCAGGCAAAACAGCTCCATCCCTTTTCCCAGGCACATGCCCTACATAAGCAGGTCTAAACCTATATAAGTGATGTGATACCCACATTCATAAAACCCATAAAATTTCCTTGCAGGAATAATTTGGACTTATCCTGATTTAAAAAAAAATGGGGGGTTTTCTAAAAAAAGTCTTTTAATATACAAGCTGAAGAAAATACTATTGAAAATATTACTACTATTATTACTACTGTGGCTGCTACTGCTATTCATACAATTGAAAAAGCAAACATCTGAAAGGCTAAACAAAAGACACAATAATTCTTAGTTTGTGTGACAGATACTTCCCCCCACCAAGCAACCAGGTGGTCTGTAGTTTTCAATTCTGGACCAACAAGAGAATGAGCCTCGAACAGCACCGTCTTTTAGCATATGTGGGCACTCCGTCGCTTCTACAACCTGCAGTGGTTTCTATGAAATCTCTAAACTGATGGAAGGCCTACCTTCCAGCTGAAGACATGCTGCTGCCTTAACACAAGGCCATGCCTTGTTAATATACTTGAGTCAAAGGCCAAGGAGGAATAATTTTAAGTTTAGTAACTTTCCCAGGAAAATGCAGGTCCAGAATCCTATGGCCTGCAGATGAGCCCAGGCCTGGGGCAGGATTCCTGGAGGGAGACCACAGAGATGGTAGCAAGCACTGATGCTGTTAGCTTTGAACATTCTAAATATTTCCATTTCCCCTGATGAAACTACATTTATTATTCAAAGGATGAGTTCTCCAAGCCAAAGCTATGGAAGTTCAGATATACGATAAGATACTGGCATAAGTAAGGCCCTTTACTTTAGTATTTTTCCTAATTTTGTTCACTCTACTCACCCCATAGAAATTTTACCTGAGAAACCTCATCATAAAATATCAGTTGTATAGTAACTGCAACATTATTATGTAGTGTTTTTGGCTGGTCAGGTCACCGCATGCGTGACTGGCTGGCGACTGTGGCCTTCCTAACTCATATGCAATAGCTGAGCAGGCGTTCAACACCCTGCTTAATAAACAGTTTCAAATTGTCCTAACTAAACAGCATCATTTCAGTAAACTAACATTAATGTGGACAGAGAATCAAACCCTAAATGATTTAAAGAAAAAGGAAGCACTCATTTTTGAGACTTATTATATGTTTGTCATTTTGGCTGAGCAATTTATTTTATAATTTATTTCTCACTCAAACCCTGAAAGTTAACTATTTTTTATCACCATTTTACTCTTGAGGAATTCACACTCAAAAAGTTAAGAAACATGTCCAAAGTCACATGTTCATATGTGGGAGAACCTGAATTCCAGCTGATCTGCTAACTCCAAGTGCTCCTGGGCTCACACTCGGCCATACTGTTTCTCAGTGGCACTAATGTTCACTGCCTGCTCAAATGGCATCATTATGGAACTGAAGCCCAGTTTTGAGGATCATATCCCTACGATTCCCGCCATGAACAAAAATAGCAAAAGAGCTGACTTTTAAAGATTCTATGACTTTGACTTTGGGTAGTGGGCACACAATGCAATATACAGAATGTGGATCACAGAAAAGTACACTTGAACACTATATACCCTTATTAACCAATGTCACCCCAATAAGTTTAAATTTAAAAAAATAAAGATACTATGATCTAAGTGTTTTACATGCATTATTTCACTTCCTCCTAATGATTCTATGTGCGGGCCTTACTATTAAGTCCATTTTATAAACGAAAAACTGATAAAAAGAGGCTTATTGAAGGTTTCTTAGTCAGAGCAAGGTAACAACCCAAAGCCAGAGCTGCTGCTAACCATGCTGATGGGGGGTTGTGTGTATTTGAGTCTTTTTACAATTCTTTCACCATAGTAAGTCTTTCATTAAAGACTGTTTCTTTTCATTGCATCTTGTCATACTGTGTTATTATAGTTTCTTAACAAATAAAGAGAATAGGAGATGTCTTTTTAAAATGTCCAACTGATCATTCACAAACAAGAAATTGGATATTGACATTTATCTCTCTCAATGAAAACTATGCCAGCATGAGAACTGAGCAATAAACATCGTTCAACTTTTCATTGTTTCTGTGTATTCTGCATCCATATCTATAAGCATTTTTCTTGATATTAGTGTATTGACAAGTAGAAATTTTAAAGGAAAAAAGGCATTTTCATAAATTTTAGAAATAAAACATTTGTTGGCTCTGGTGTTTGTTAGCCAAAGTGTGCTTTAAATGTTTGGTCACAGGTTGAACCTATATATACTCAATAAAGAGGATAATCCTATATAGTAAAATCCTAATATGCTAAGTGTCTGGTCAGCTGTTCAACCAATCAAAGCGTAATATGCTAATGATATGCTGAGGCTGCTCAACTGCTGGCTATGATGTGTACTGGCCACCAGTGGGCAGACAGTCAACTGGTCAACCAGTGACTATGATGTGCACTGACCACCAGGGGGCAGTCAACCAGTTGATCAGTTGCTATGATGTGCACTGACCACCAGAGGGCAGACGCTCCAACTGGTAGGTTAGCTTACTGCTGGGGTCCAGCCAATCAGGACTGAGTGAGACAAGCTAGACATGCTCTGGAGCTTTCCTGCAGTCCCTCCCCCGCTGGCCAACCTCCAGCATCCCTCTCCAGCCCCGATCTTGCACTGGTGGGGTCCCTTGGCCTGGCCTGTGCCCTCTCGCAATCCGGGACCCCTCAGGGGATGTCCCAGGCCGAGGGATCCCACTGGTGCATGAATTTGTGCACCAGGCCTCTGATAATTACATAAATTGTCCTATTAATTAAAATTAAAAGATATGTTATTTGATATACTCTGCTTATGTTATAGTCTCTTTTGTGCATGCTCTTTAAAGCCTGTTTTATACTGACCACAACTTTTGACCATGGTATTCTCAATTGCTTTGAAATTTCTCAGAATTAATGTATTTGGGGTTATTCTATCACTAGGATTATGTAATAGAGAAGTAAAATAATATAATAAGATTTAAAATAAGAACTTTTAGAAATCAGGTAATATTGATGATAGCAAAATAATTCTGAGATTAAAGGAAAAAATACAAGCTATAACAAAAGCAAACACAAATAATATTAATACAGATATGCTCTATTGTAATTTATCAGAGTCACAATTAACCTCAGCAGTCTTTGTTTGAAACTATATATCAATTCCAAGTATGTGTTTGATGTAGTATTTTCTTTTCTTGCAAACAAATTTGTGTATGCTCTTTGCTGGCTAAATAAATAAAACCTGTTTTCCTATATATAAATAGAACCTTTGTGACAATTGGGCTTCTCTAAGCCCACTGAGAAAAAAAAAATTAGAGGTAGCAACTCACTTTAGATTACAATTAGGAAAATAGTGAAACTTTGTGTAGTGTGGGGGTGAGGAAGGCAGTACTTCTGGAAAAATCTAAAGAGAAACCTTTTTTAGCTTACAAAAGAATTTCTGGGCTAAACAGTATTTAAAAGAAAGCAGTTGAAAGCCCATTATAAGTTTCAACATGTTTATTTGATAAACATTTCCCAACACAATGGGATACTTTATCATTAGTAAAAAGGAGGCCATCATCCTATATAATAAAACCCTAATATGCAAATTGACCAAATGGCGGAATGACCAGTAGCTATGATGTGCATTGACCACCAGGGGGCAGCCACTCAGCTTACGGCTGGCAAGTGCAGTGGTGGTGGCAGGAGCCTCTCCTGTCTCCACTGTAGGTGAGCGGTAAAGAGTGAGGGGTCCTGGACTGTGAGAGGGATGTCTTACTGCCGGCTTAGGCCCAATCCCTGGAAGCCAGCAGGTGGACATCCCCCGAGGGTTCCCGAACTGCGAGAGGGCGCAGGCCAGGCTGAGGGACTCCCCTTCCCCCCAATGCACAAAATTCGTGCACTGAGCCTATAGTAGTCAAAGAATATCATTAGCATAGATAAGGACATATGTGCTCTGGAAAGAGCAAATGCTGTAGATAGTGTGTCTGCTGTGCAAGGTTCAAACTAAGATGCCATTGCTTATTTGACTATGAAAGTAGCTTTATTAACCTTTCTGATATCTCCATTATATTGTGCATGGTGTGAGGGGAAATACAATGTCTTATTCATAGCCGCAAACCTAGAATAACCTGATACATCATAGGAGTCAGTTATCATATATAGAAAGTAAAGAATTAAGCAAGTTCCTATCTCTTGCTAAAAGCATAGACTTTATTCTGCAAAAAAATTATAGAAATTGTTTGACAAGTTAATATATTAATCCAACTCTGAAGTAGGGAGAAAGGAAGAAAAGTTTGAAAACAGTTGCAATATATTATATATTGATTTCAGAGAGGAAGGAAGAGGGAGAGATAGAAACATCAATGATAAGAGAGAATCATTGATCACTTGCCTCCTGCTCACCCACTACTAGAGATCTAACCCAGGACCTGGGCAGTGCCCTGCCCAGGAATCGAACCATGACCTCCTGGTTCATAGGTGGATGCTCAACCACTAAGCAACACCAACCAGGCGACTGCAATATTTTTTAAACAAATGGTTTCAAGGCAATGGGGGGGGGGGAGGTGTAAATTAAAAATAAACAAAAATGGGCAAATATTACAAAAGTAAATTTTGTGATTTCATGTGGATTTTAAGACAATGAGGGAAGCCACACAAATGAGAATAATTTCCCAGTACTGCCCACCAGCAAATATTTTTCCTAAGCTTTACTTTTTATTCCCAACTACCTACTCTCTGCAGTCTCCCAAACAATTCAGTCTCAGCATTACAAGACATATTTATGTTCAGACTCTTCCCATGTTCCTGCCCACATAAATAGTCAACTTGTTTTGTTGCCCATTCTTTTTTTTTGTTGTTGTTGTTGTTTTATTGCTTAAAGTATTACAAAGAGTATTACATATGTCTCCTTTTTTTCCCGCCCTTGACAATCCACTGGCCTCCCCTACCCCCCAGAGTCTTATGTCCCTTGGTTATGCTTATATGCATGCATACAAGTCCTTCGGTTAATCTCTTAACCACCCCCCTCCCGCCCCCCAACCCTCTCCGGCCTTCCCGCTGTAGTTTGACAGTCTGTTCAAGGTTGCTCTGCCTCTGTATCTTGTTGCCCGTTCTTGCCTTGTGACCAATACCACTATCTCCAGTCTTTCCAACTAGATCTCTCACTTGATCTCATGTAAAGAGGTCCTGCCATAGACAGAATGCACAGGTTTTCTTCATTAAGTAGGGAAAAGAGGTTGTAAACAGTTCAGTTTTGGGAGGATAACTGTAGTTTTAAAAATGCAAGAAAGTTTGTGAGGCATATTGTAAAAAATAATATGAAAGGAGCCACTGCAGGAGAGAGCTAGAGCTGCCATCCCAAAGGAACGGACTTGCACTCATCTGCCTCAAACCTTGGGAATATTAAAACTGGGCAAAATAGCCTTTGGGCTAGGCCTGAAGCAGCCTTGTATACCAAACAACTGCTTGCAAAGCCAGCGGGGAAGCACACATCCTAACTATGGACTGAAAATTAAAGACATTCTTTAGAATTAGCAATACCAGGTTTGCTTATCTGCACATATAGAAATTCCTTCCTTAGCTTATTAATAACCACAGATATCCCTTCTGGTCATGTAATTATTCCCCTTTCCTTTTTCATCAATACCTCTTGTCTTCACTTCCTAATCCAGAACACCATTTGGGTTTCTGCCTGAATTAGTGCTTCTGAATAGAAATGCATGTGGCTTTGCCCTTTGACCTTTTATTTTTAGGTTACCAATATCTATGTTGTAAGGATAAAGGAGGGAGGAAGGATAAATGAATATCTATGTAAGAATCATCCAAATATGAAGAGAAATTTTGTAAAAATATATTTTTATTTTTTTCAGAAAGGAAGGAGAGAGAGAGAGAGAGAGAGAGAGAGAGAGAGAGAGAGAGAGAGAGAAACATCAATGATGAGAGAGAATCATTGAATGGCTTCCTCCTGCATGCCCCCTACTGGGAAATGAGCCCGCAAACTGAGCATATGCCCTTGACTGGAATTGAACCTGGGATGCTTCAGTCTGCAGGCCAATGCTCTATCCACTGAGCCAAGCTGGCCAGGGCTGAAGAGAAATTTTGAGTTTATTTGAGCCCAAACTAATGACATATTTTGGGTAGCAAGAAGAGAAATTTTGAGTTTATTTGAGCCCAAACTAATGACATATTTTGGGTAGCAAGATTTCAAATGTGTCAGACCAGAACAGTTTTGAAAGCAAGACCAAGATTGCATTATACATTAGTTCAGATTATGTGCTCTCACACTTCTGAAGGAGGGGTCTGATTGCATTATACATTAGTTCAGATTATGTGCTCTCACACTTCTGAAGGAGGGGTCTGAAGGGGGGTCATGTGTTAGAAGGAGGGCTGCAAATGGGGTATTTCACAGGCGTGTTAACCTAGATGCACAGAAATAAAGGACAGGATTTGCTGAAGGCAAAGATAACACTTTTGGTAAAGAAGTTACCAAAGAATTTCCATAGAACCCCCCTTTTTTTGGTTTATAAGAGTAAAGGAGAAAATACAATAAAATGGACAAAAACAATGTATTAGACTCCCACGTGACAATAGGGTCACAGACAGACAAGAAACTGACTGTTCTTTGTTCTTTCCAGTTATTTGGCTTAAAAGAAGAAAAGACTGAGTGCCAGGATGTGGCAGGGGAGCACCCGGAGGCCGTCCATGAAAGCATAAAGCGGAGGTAGCCCTTGCTCCTAACACAGACAAGAAGATACTATAAAGCAGGGGTCGGGAACATCTAGCCCATGGGCCGGGTCGTATAAGGCCGTGGTCGGCAAACTCATTAGTCAACAGAGCCAAATATCAACAGTACAACGATTGAAATTCCTTTTGAGAGCCAAATTTTTTAAACTTAAACTATATAGGTAGGTACATTGTTATTAACTTAATTAGGGTACTCCTAAGCTGGCCTTTGCTAAAAACGTCCTCAATCTGATTGAGGTATGTTCGCTGAGGTCGACCCCTTCCAACTCTCCCATCCACACTTGTCTTGTACACTTGTTTTGTCTATCTCCTTTCCGAAAACCGACTTCTGTGCATGGGCCACGAAGTTTCAATCGCACTGTACGTGCGCAGCCACACATGGTATTTTGTGGAAGAGCCGCACTCAAGGGGCCAAAGAGCCTCATGTGGCTCGCGAGCCGCAGTTTGCTGACCACTGGTATAAGGTCCACAAAATCATTTAGTCTGGCTCTGCAAAGGTATTAAGGCTGAGCTAATTAAATGTTTGACCAAAGATAGCAGGCTAATTTTTTAAAAATATATATATTTTTATTGATTGCAGAGAGGAAGGAAGAGGGAGAGATAGAAACATCAATGATGAGAAAGAAACATTGATCAGCTGCCTCCTGCACACCCTCGTTGGGGATTGAGCCTACAACTCTGGCATGTGTCCTGACTGGGAATTGAACCATGACCTCCTAGTTCAGTGGTCGGCAAACCGCGGCTCGAGAGCCACATGTGGCTCTTTGGCCCCTTGAGTGTGGATCTTCCACAAAATACCACATGCGGGCGCGCATGTACAGTGTGATTGAAACTTCGTGGTCCATGTGCAGAAGTCGGTTTTCAGCCTGGGCGAGTCTATTTTGAAGAAGTGGCATTAGAAGTGGGGGTGTCGGTTGGTCGATGGGAGACATGGAGCAGGCGGGCCACGGGATATGCAGTGTGGGGGAGGCACACATGATTCATGCAGGAGTTGAGTGAGCCAGTCAGTCAGCAGTCTCATTGTGCAGTGGTTAGTGCTAGTCGCGTCCGTTTTTAGCAAAGACCAGCTTAGGAGTGCCCTAATTAAGTTAATAACAATGTACCTACCTATATAGTTTAAGTTTAAAAAATTTGGCTCTCAAAAGAAATTTCAATTGTTGCACTGTTGATATTTGGCTCTGTTGACTAATGAGTTTGCCGACCACTGTCCTAGTTCATAGGTCGACGTTCAACCATCGAGTCACACTGGCTATAGGGTGTAATTGAAATTATTTTAAAGTTTAAAAACTATAGTAAGGGAATATATAAGTGTTATTTATATAAGATTGAAGCGGGTAAAGACTCCCTCAGCTTAACAGCTAAAGCACACACCCTAAAGGAAAATAGGGGTGGATTTGACCACATAAATATTAAACATTTTTTTTTGGAGAAACTGTTAAAGTTAAAAGTAAAAGCCTTGAAGAAATAATTACAGCATAGATAGGGAAGGAGCATAAAAACAAGTTAAATATATAGCTTTGAAACTTTATATATACAAAATCTTTAATACCAGCCTATCTGTTACTAGCTATGCAACTTTCTACAGAATGTATCAATTTCTCTCATTCTTTCTTCAACTCGAAAGTGGGGATTACAATTTTATTTAACAGGGTTACTAAGAAAATTATGTAGGATTATATATCTAAAAGTAGAATGAGTGGCACATGACATAAATCAATAAATATGGTTAGGAAGGCAAAGATTTAATATTTGTATTACTATACATAATTTATAGGGTTCTTTTAAAAATTAATATGAGAAAAACAAACACCTCAAGGAAAAATTGGCATCAGACATAAACAAAATCTACTAAATTAGTGCAAATGGTAAATCCATCAGAAAAAAAATTCAACCTCACACAGACCAGTACAAATGTCTTAAGAGATGGTTCTAAATTGAACCTAGTTTATATATTATTAATAGATAATGCCTAAGTATTGAGTGAATAAATCTGAAATAAATTTCTCTTATTTTCTTAATTATAGATACTAACTTTAAGCCTTATTAATGTTTTAGGAGTTAAGAAAAATAGAATAAACCATAAGGATAAATAAGATTAAAAGAGAAATAATTTTAAAGGAAATAAATGCATGAAGCCAATGACAAGACAAGGTTTGAATGTAACTTAAAAAAAAAAAAAGGCAAAATCAAGGCAGTAGAAGACATATAACAACTCCCAGTTACCATAAGCTAAATATTTATAATAGAAACTCAAGATAGTAATTTAGTAAAACAGACGACAAAGAAGGAGAAGGGAGGTGGGGAAAGGCAGAATTAGTTGGTGTCAATCACGCATATAATTAAAATGAGGTATTTTCGTATTCTAAAGTCTTATGTTTTGGAAAGTCCCACTGTTAGGTGGAGAACCTCACCTTCTTTCCCTCCCTCACTCATCTTTTCTCACGATTCATTCTCTTTTCTGCTCATATTGTCATCACAGGTGCTGTGGCTCAATAATTAAAAAAAGGTCAACTGTGCCATTTACAGATGGTCCAGACAGCCTCTCTCCAGACCCACCTTCCAACTTCCTCCCTTCATTCATTCAAAAATTGTCAATCTTGGTTTATTGTGGGACGGAAATTAGATGCCACTTGTGAATCCACTTTAAAAGTACAAAGCAATTGGATAACATTATTAAGATCTGTTTTGAAGGAGCAATTCAGAAAACTTCTGAACACTGAGGTTTGCAAGGCTCAGTTTAATGACTCAAACTCCTATGGCCATTGCTAATGTTTAACCTCGTCATTTGTTCCCCAGCAATGTGTTATCATCAGCCCCCGGCCCGTATCTGGAGAACTTTGATGCCAGTCTTCCATAAAGAGAGTAACAGTTCAAGGACCTGTGAAATCCCAGTTGACAAAAAAGGGTAATGAGACCACAAAACTGCTTATACTCCGACCCTGAAGATTGAGTATAAATTGATTAAGCGTCAATGTGTCCTATGTTTTTGTCCAATCGATTAGAAGAAAAAAAAAACTAATTACCTTGGAATTGGAATAGGGAATGAAAGAAAAGGGAAGCAAAATAGAGACCCACATCACAAAGCAAGAAGGTTACAACCCAAGCCTGCACTGCAGATGTGCAGTAATTGAGCCTTGTCAGGAATAGGCAAACGGAGGGAGAAGGCACCTTACTTACATTGCCTAAGCGGGCCTCCCGACTCCCAGACTGGCTTCTGCTCCCCTATGTCACGCCACCTCCCATTAGAGTCTGTGTTTGTCAATCTGAGTGTTTTACAAAGTGGTTCATCTCATCCAGTATTTTATGAAACAGATTTTTGTCATAAGGTTGGATCGCAGTGAGGAGACAGGGTAATGCGAAGCTTCAAGTAACAGAGAGTGAGCTCATTCTAAATTATTCATGGAAAATATGCCTCTAGAGTCTAGACGGAAAACATATCCCATGTGTGATGAACCCTCATCAACACAAACCTGCCCTATTTTTATTTCCCACTTTGGCTTGACACTTTACATACACAAAGTCTCTCTGAGATTACCGTGGTTTGGTTGATTGCCAATGGCTGATATTACATCGTTGCAATGAAAACGACATTAGCCATGCCTTTGATGTGCCCTGCATAAAGTGGAGATGGCAGGATATGTCGCTGAATATATGTAGCCTACATCTGGCTGAGACAAGATACACATTCCCTCTTCATTCTGAGTTGTGTTACTTGAAATGTTAATTTCCACGAGCTGAGATTTTTTTTTTTTAAACCACCAAATTAAATTTTCTCAAGCACTAAAGTGCAGTTGATAATCTTAATATGAAAGTCTCATTATTTTTCCAAGTTTAATTTTGGCCTATTTACAGCCCATTTAGATAAAGCAAATTAAAGAGGCCATTCTGTGTGTGTGTGTGTGTGTGTGTGTGCGCGTGTGCGCGCATGTAGGTTTGCACACGCACGCTTGCGCTACACTGTACACTAGCATGTAAATGAGGAATATCTTAGTTAGGTGGCCAATTATTCTCACTGAATATGTATTTGTGTCTATGCATAGATAAATGCATAGATACCTTGTTGTCGCTTTGCAAAAATGTACCTGAATTGATTCTTAGGTGGGCCAAAAAGACATCTTGCTCTTAATTTCTCTCTGAAGTGACAAATTATCTAGCTCCAGAATGTTGCTTACCATTACTGGTCGTGGCCTTAGGGACAGTTACTTTATTACCTTCTGAACGGAACTTCAAAGGAATTAATTAATTGATGCTCTTAGCAGCCTCATCCTGACAAAAACATATGATACTCAAATGTTAAACATGGAACCTCAGATGAAACTGTCAGGAAAAAGCTGAATGTGGTTATTAATATGGCTTTTGATAAATATCTGCTCAGCCTCATACTGTGCCTCGTCTGTTCTCATCTTGAAAAGTAGTTAATCTGATTGATGAAGATCCTGGTTCAGATTCTCTCCCATGCTGAGTTTAATAACGGCACCTTTTTCTTTTCTTTTCTTTTCTTTTTTTTTAAATCTTATTTCCAAGTGGAAATGTTTGTGACTTCTGGTTTGACTGTTTTCAGGAGCACAAGTTTTAAGTGGGGTCCCTGGCATATCCAGGGACGGTAGGAGTTCCTTACTGTCACACATCACAGAAGCACGAGGGCTGGTTTTCCAGGGCCTAGCTCTTTACAAAGTGAGGTTTAATGGGGATGCTGTCAAATACTAATGCTAACCCTCCAGGCACAGAGGAGCAAGCCCATCAGGACAAATCAGGCAGCCAGCACGGATAGCCTACACGTCTTGGCTCATTATCATGATCACAGTCTCCCATGAGCCATGACATTTTTCCATCATAATTCAAATCATTCCACTTATGGATTAAGCAGAGTCACAACAATGGCTGACACAACAGAAAATGGGCTGTGTTTCGTGGAGTGCTTGCTCCGGTTTGTGGAGCCACTTCAGTTCCCTTTACCCACCTTAACTGCCTAGTGTTAGCACACATGGCTCCCTATTTTACTGAAAAGGAAATTCAAAGCAAGAAGATAGTCCAACAATTAATCTGATTGCATGCAGTCAAAGATCAGTTTTGAAATAATTTCTTCATTTCATAGTAACTGATCATTATGGCCATTCAAGAAATACACAGTTTTCTTTGTTTTGATCAACTGTACTTGGATAACATGAATGTGATCACATTATAAATTAGTGCTCGAGAGAGAAAACTGGGTACTAAAATTCCCATTCTTTCAATAAAAGGCCTACAATCAGGCAGGCAACTATGCTCCTGCATTTATTTTATGATCTCAAATCAAGCAGAGCAACTGGTGTTTGTCATTTTATTTGTAGATGCAGATTTCAACATCTCTCTGCACCACCTGGTTATGTCACTTGGACCTTCAAACTCTGGAAGCTAAGTATGTTTATTAGCTCAAGTTCCTTTTCTGTGTCAGTTACTGGTGGGTTATTGGATAAGAGGCTTAGTTCACTGTCTTCAATTATTTTCTAAATGTGCTTTTAAATGTCATGTGTGTGCCTGTGTGTGTGTGTGCGTGCTTTCATAAATTTCATATATATGTATACATACTTCCATGAAGTCTCCAAGCAATGTATATCTTAAATTTTGCATTAACCAGGTAAACATACTTAACTGATCTCTTCATTCAGTGTGTGACTTAATTAATAAGGATTTTAAACTTGTGCCATATCTCACAAAGTTATTTCTGTAAATTTAGCATATTTTATACATTGAATAACCTAAAATGGTCAATTTCCCCTTCATAAAATTATTTCTGGGTCATTTATGGGAAAAAGTCTCTGCTTATCGACCTAAATCTATGGAAATATAACATAGAACTTCACCTTGAAATATCCAGTAACATTTATCCAGATAGGTCTGCTATTCAGGGGAAAACAAAGCCATTACTGTAATTAAAACAGTCACTTGATGAGTTTAATAATCCCAAACAGAATATCACTTAGCTTTTGAGAAGCAGTAAGACTGGCAGGAAGATTTCAGGACAAAGAGACTTATTTCTTGTTTGACTGTTATATAACCCCTGGAAAGTACATTCACCTACTCAGTGCCTATAAAAAGCTAGATGGTTTCTTAGGTTTCCCAGTTCCAGCATTCCGTGATTATAAAAATATTTTTTTAAAGTTATCTCTTTTATTTGGTGTGAATTTTTAAATAAAAATTAAGAATCACATTGCCAGAGGACCCTAATCTGTATCTTGAAGATGAGGAAATATCCTGCCAAGACTGAAGAGGCAGCTGTAGAAGCACATTTGGAGCAGAGGGAGTTGCCTGCAAAGGCCTCGGGGCAGAGTAGGTGGTGCCCAGAGAAAAGTTAGGGTGAGAGGTTCCCCGCTGGAAGGTGTGGTAGGCAGATTTCAAAGATGGCCCTCCCTTATCCCCACTTCCTGGTACTCATGCTTTGTAATTCCCTTCTCTTGAGTATGGGCAGGGCTTAAACTATGCTCAGGTTCCTAGCTCACAGAATTTGTGGGATAATAAACATGTGTTGTACTAAGCCTGCAAGTTGTTGCACAGCAATAGAAAACGGATACAAATGTAAATTCATCAAAACAGGGAGTCTGCTGCACTTAGAACTTGGGCACCTCATACATAAAAAATGCCGAACATATTCTTTAATTGACAGTGGAAAGAAGAAAGGAAGGAAGAAAAGAAGAAAGAAAAAAAGGACTACAAAACATATCAATATTAACATTAGATTTTTTTACTAATCGTCTTTCAAATTATTCATTCTTAATTTTAGGAAAAAATGTAAATGACTTCATTTCCAACCTTTGGGGACAAATGCCATCTATATATATATAAAAGCCCAGTGACCAGAATGGCAGAATGACCAGTTGCTCCGGTGGCCAACCGGCCAATTCAGCCCCCCTGCAATATCCTGCAGCCCCTCCCCCTGGCCAGCCCATCCCCAACTGGCCCCCAACCCTGATTGTGGGCAAGGCCAGCTGGCCAACCATCCACGGCCCTTCCCCCCACCACCGGGCCCTGCCAGACCCCACTCGTGCATGAATTCATGCACTGGGCCTCTAGTATAAACATATGAAATGACTATGTAAAAGATATGCAGGGAAAATGGTGTCCCAGGGACATGAAAATTCAATGAAGATAAGAATGAAGGAAGTTGTCTATATTAACTTAGAGAAGCTGGAAAATTATTCTTAATTGAAAGAGAGGTTCTGTCACTGGTTGTGCTACCACCACATCATTTAGTTAATCATTAAACTTGTAAATTTTTTGTATTCTCTCCAACACATCTCCTGACAAAAGCAGGATGAACTAATGAAGAAAAGGCAGAAATACCAAGGCTAGCTTAGCCTGTAGGCAGGAATCAAATAAGGAACCTATGGACCCCCACTAAAAAACCGGTTTGCACCAGAAAGATCCAAAATGACACCTGACACCCCTTCCCAAACAACATTTTAATGAACTTTTCTTCATTAACACACTACAAATTACATGCACTTTTTTAACATTAAACTGAGACAAGTGAAGCATGGGTAGGCATGGTCCGTGCATGTTTGAAAACTGTAATGCTCCCTTAGAAATCTAAGAAACTTTTCACCCTTTCCTGTGCCCACCTACTTCCCCAGACGCTTGAATATTTTGCTAATTCCCCAGAAATGGGTAGAAAGAATCATTAGGCATTCGATGATCCTTCTCCATTCCTTGGCCAAGAAATAAGTTTCTGACTTGCTTTGCCAAATACTGTCTGATCCTATTCATATAAATGACACTGAGCAGAATGCCACAATCAGAGGTCTTTGACCCACCAGGGTCGGTGACAGTTCTGCAGGATGCAGATGAGAGGCTTAGGGATGAGAGAAGGACATTAATAAGAAAAGAAAGTAGGAGAAACCAAAGAACTTATATGTATATATGCATAATCCATGGACACAGATAATAGTGTGGTGAAGGCCTAGGGTGGGGCAAGAACTTGGTGGATGGGAGCAATGAGGAACATCTGCAATAGTGTCAACAATAAAGATAAAAAAGAAAATAAGTATAGCTTTTTGACTCGGAAAACAACAGTAGCCTAACAGGAAAGGTGAAAAATTGGTGGGGGACAAAAATGACAACTGAGAGGCATGAAGATTAACTGGCGATGGTGCTTCATAGCCCTAACTCCTCTACAGTCATCCCAGTCCTGAGCTTGTCATGAGGAATCCTGGTCCAGTTATGCATGTAACAATAAATATGCTATTTGCTTTATATCAAGATGAGGGTTGGACTTAGTTTTGTTTGTTTTTTGTTGTTGGTGGTGGTTGTTTTTTTTTTGGACTTAGTTTTAGAGATAGATATAGTTAAAGGTTTATCCTCATGGAATAAATATCCCCATATCAGGAGAATCTAAGTTACCAATATTGCATGATTTATATTTTAATGGATCTTTTTATTGTACCTTCCAAGAAATGAAAAAAAAAGAACAAAATACAATGTTTTCAGAAGGAAGTACAATTAAGTGTCTTTAATTAAAGATTAGCCTTTTCTCTGTGATGCAACAAATGACACTGTAGGGACATACATGGATTAGTGAAAAAGAAAAGTCAGAACTCAAAGTCAGCTAGACCAGCCCCATTGGGTAATTTCTGTTGAAGGCAAATTTCCCTCATATACGAGTTATACCATTAAAAAATCAATATATGGAAACAAGTCATTCATTTGAGTGTGAATATACATGTGAATATATAGTCAAGGGTTTATTTAATGTCTGTATTCAAATGAATTCACCAAAATCTCTCTCTAATCTACTATAGAAAATATATTTATGTTGCAATTTTATCACTTTTAGGCAAAAAGCAAGAGAGCTTAATATTTCAGGATTTCCTGGTGGAACTCCTAATCTGAATAAACAAATCATTAGATATTTTAAATAAACTTATGTTATTTCAGAATAGTTGTTGATTTATGAAATTACTTCAAAGGTAGTACAGTTACTAAACATCCCACACCCAGTTACACCTATTATTAACATCTTTCATAGTATGATTTAATTGTTGTAGTTAGCAAACCAATAGTGATACATTACAATTAACCAATGTTTAGATAGTACACATAGTTGCTCAGTTTTTACCTAATGTTATTTTTCTGTTCCAGAATACCATCTAGGACAAGCCTCTTAACTGTGATGCTGTTTCAGATATTTTTTGTTTTGTTCTATTTTGATCAGCTTGATAGTTTTTGAGAAGTACTGGTCAGGCATTCTGTAGAATGTCCACAGGTCTGTCTGAGATTTTTCCCCTAATTAGACTGTGGTAATTTGCTTTAAGGATAAAGACTATTCTCATCATATCATATCAAGAGTTCATACTATCAATATAACATTTTAAAAAATATTTTTTGTTGATTTCTAAAGACAAAGGAAGGAAGAGAGAGAGAGAGAGAGAGAGAGTTGATGTGAGAGCGAAACATGGATTGGCTCTTCTGCACACCCGCACCGGGAATCAAACCAGCAACCTGGGCACGTGCCCCGACCGAGAATCGAACTAGCAACCTTTTGGTGCACAGGATGACAGCCAACCAACTGAGCCACACCAGGCAGGGCTCAATATAACCTTTAACTGTTGATATTTATCTTGATCACCAGGCTTGAGATAGCTTTTGCTATTTCCACTATAAAGTTACTCATTTTTCCTCCTTTCTGTACTGCACTCTTTGGAAGGAAGTCATAACGCACAATGCATATTGAACACTAAAGAAATAGGGAGTGATGCTTCCCCTTCTACAGGGCTAAGTATCCACATAAATTATTTGGAATGTTTCTGTATTAGAGATTAGTCTGTTCTCCCCAATTATTTATTCAATCATTTATTTATGGCAATATGAACTCATAGATATTTATTTTATAATTTGAGTTATTAGTTAATTATACTTTATTTTGTTGCTTAAATTATTTCAGCATTGGCCACTGGGGGCTTTTTCAATTTATTCCTGCGTCCTTTTACCACACCCCTGGTCATGTGGATTTTGATTTGGGGTGGGGGGTGGACACTTCCTTACTCTCTAGCACAACATGATGCTCCAGGCTCATCTTATGCATTTCCTAACCCAGGCTTAGAATTGGCATTTCTCCAAAGAGACTTAGCAGCATTTCTGGGGACTGGAATCAGAAACCACAATCTGGGTACCAGGACTCTTGGTAATCTGGGTTTCATTGGAAACCTCCATTCCAAAAACAAGCAATGATTTTGTATGTCTCAAATGACATCACCTTAAACTTCACTGGGAATGGGGAGCCCTGTGAAAGCCTAGGGAAAATTTAAACCTTATATTTCAATAACATGACAACCCACAAAACCTGTGTAAATGCTTCTCCCTATAGCAGAGCACTTAGACACAGAAATACTGTATCTGCTCTCAAGGAACATGCTTTTATAGGAATTGTTTCACTTTAGCATTTGACCATTCCTCTAATTGAAATGTTTAAAATACATTAATTCCAAGTTAGAGGAAGAGAAAGGGGGGCCTGGGAAAGGCAGTGTGAACATTAGTGACTATCAGAGAAATTAAAAATTGAATTAAAGAACCTCGATAATGTCTTTTTAAAATTAAAATCAGTAAATTTAGTTGCATTATGAAGATTGTAAGTTTTACCCAAAAAAGGTAATCACATGAAAAGCTTTGTTTTAGAATTTATTATTTCACAGAGAAACGTACAAGATTCCATTATCTCATCAGATTATCTTAAATTGTGAAAACAAAGTGCACATCAGTGGCATCAATTCCATAGTTTCATCCAAAAAAAAAAGTATACGTTTTTCTAAAAGCCCGGTCTATTAAACCAAACACTGTTAATTCAAGAATGTAGTATTTAGCCCTAACCGGTTTGGCTCAGTGGATAGAGACTCAAGGGTCCCAGGTTCAATTCTGGTCAAGGGCATGTACCTTGGTTGCGGGCACATCCCCAGTAGGGGGTGTGCAGGAGGCAGCTGATTGATGTTTCTCTCTCATGGATGTTTCTAACTCTCTATCCCTCTCCCTTCCTCTCTGTAAAAAATCAATAAAATATATTTTTAAAAAAAGAATGTAGTATTTAACAAATTATTTAAAACAAAACCAAACAGGATACTTCTTCACTCTCAGCTATCAGAAGAGGTGATCATTCATTCTGGTTTTCATTCATTTTTCACAATAAACGTACAGCTGAAGATATATAGGGAAATGCAAATAGACAGGGTAAGTGTCAAATGTTTAAGAATGATTTATAGTATATTTTACTACTTCCTAACTAAATAAATTGGTAAGGCAGAGGAAGAGCCTAAGAGGTATTACTTTATTTCAGGACTTAGGCAGTCTAGAAAGGATAGCCAGCGGTGTGAAAGAATGAAAAACACTAGGGCAGAACCACACAATGAAAAGATGTACTTAGAAGGGCATGAAGCCCCTTTACTCACATTCCATTGGCTGGGCAAATCATATATATAGTGTGGTGTCAACAGAGAAGAAAGAAATAGTCACCTTTAAAAGAAGGATAACACAAGTCCAAACATGACATTCAAAGTGTGGAGATGTATAATCCCAGCATAGATACGGAAAAATTACATTTGAAGATCTGTACCAACTTTAAAAGGTGTGTCTGTGTGTGTGTGTGTGTGTGTATGGTAATTATCTATTTTAAATAATACTTGAAAGAGCATTTGCATAGGCAATTAAAAACAGTAGCCTTCATTATAGTTAATTTATCATTTTAGTCAATCTTAATAATAATGCATAGTATAAAATGAATTATTTGGCTACAGTGATAACCATTAATTGTGAAACTGGCAGAAAATGAACAATCTGTGTAGGCCACAGTCTGCATTCATTGAAAATAAACAGAAGTTAGGGCTCTCTGATTATTAAATTTAGACATTGAATAAAATTCACATTCTAAAGAATATTTTATATAAACAATATACATTTTTCTCCTAGTGCTTACTTAACAGATTCATGAATAATTACCTATACCAGGAACTGAGGTATAAAAAAGATTGACTTGGTCTGCTCTATGTTTCTAAGCAAGATATCCAGAGACAAAGATGCAATAATTTTTATAATTTCATGGCAATTTTCAGGGAAAAGTACCAATTTCACAGTGATATCCAGGGAAATGTGATAATTTCATGCAGATTTAATTCTCTGTTTCTAAACTATCCACAAACACAGCTCACAGGAGTGTAAAAACAGACAGCTTCCAATAAATTTTCAGTATTGTAATTATAACAATGAATAAACCAGGTAAGTAGAGAATTTTGAAAGTTAGAAGAGTGGATCCTAGAAAATTAAAGGGATGACTATATATTCCCTTGAAGAAAACTCTTCAAAAATGTAATTTTCAATTAAAAATTATTTCAAATCAAATACAATTCCCCATTGAGAAATTCCTAATTAAATTTTGACACAATGTTGCCAATTTTCCCATAGGTAACACAAATTGTCATCTGACAACTCAGCTTGCAAAATCTAGTAAATGTTGATTATTGATGTAATGTAAAAATATGTTTAGTTAATTTTAAAATATGTTGTTTTTTTAAAAAATTACACCATGACATAACAACTCAGGGGTCTGGGACAAGTGAATACTGTTCTGTATGCTCTTTATTAATGCATCAGGACACAATTAGCCAGACCTTTTATTTCAGTCTCTTTCCAACATAGAGATGGTAAACCTTTTAATAAATTTAAGATACATAGAGTTCTTATAATAGCAAATAAAACAAACACACAAACAAATAATTCAACAAAAACTTCTTAAGGGTCAATCTACTTCCCATGTAAAGATTTTCTTCAAGCTCCCAATTTAATTCACCCCCAGGATATACTGTCTTTTGATCCTATTTCAGCTCACCATAAGACCTTGGAAGAGTTTTACCATTTAGGGAGGAGAAGGTAATACAAGAATTAAGAGAAAAATGTGAATATACAGGAGAGGTTAGAATATACTAGTATTCTTGGAGTCTCCCAATGAGGAGACAGCAACCCAACCTTCCTTACTCATGTTCCTGTATTGCACATATAGTTATTTACATGTCAACAGGTCTTTCATAAATATTAACTTATGAAACAGGGGGTTGTGTCTATGAACATAATGTAATGAGATTGGTGTCCTGTTGATGGTGAACCAGAAAAAAGTAATACCCCCCCCCAAAAAAAAGTACTGAAAATGAACTCAGTGGGGTAACTATTTTAAAGAAAACTAAGATTATAAAAAAGTTAAGATGAGTATTTTAAAACCTGCTAAAGTTGTGAAAAGTCTTTTTTAATAGAAACAAAACACTCTGAGTATAGGAACAAACTGTGCATAATTGTCATGTTTGTGGTTGACTATGTTCATTTGAGTAAAGTTGTATATTCATATCTATACATCCATACAAACTCATGAATTATGTAAAAAGTCACAACTCAAAGATTTTTCAGACATCTATGGTAAAATAGGAGCATACTAATGAAAATCCCTAGTGACAGAGACTTGACTTGGGGTGGTGAACAGACAATACAGTGTACAGATGATGTGCTATGAAATTGTGCACCTGAAACCTGTATAATTTTGTTATCCAGTGTCACCTAAATAAATTCAATAAAAAGGAAAAAGGCAACTGCTTTGGTTTTCTTTATTAATTATCTATAGCAATTATTCTCAATGCAATTCTCTCCTGCCATTTTTTTTAGGTTGGCAAGGCACATTATTTTCTCTGCCATCCTTTCTACTACTTCAGAAATATCTTTAACCATGTACTCGTGATTATTGAGGACAATGTTTCCAGAACATGGCAAGCAAAAGATAGGGTAGCACAAACAAAATTTGAGAAAACAGGGAGTCAGGGCCAGATCACAAAGCCCTTCAGTGTGGTATGGTGGTTGGACTGTATTCTAGGAGCAATGGGAAACTTGTAACATTGTTTTTATAGGCAGTATAGGGACATGCTCTGATTTCCTTTTTTATTTTACAGTTTATATTTGATATTATACTGTATTTGTTTCAGATGTATAGCATAGTGGTTAGAAAATGATATACTTTACAGAGTTGTCCCCCGATATTTTAAGTACCCACCTGGCCCCATACACAATTATTACAATATTATTGACTATATTCTTTATGCTATACTTTACATCTCTTGACTTTTTTGTAACTACCAATTTGTACTTCTTAATCCCTTCACCCAGGCCTCCAAACCTCCTCCCCTCTGTCAACTGTCAGTCTGCTTTCTGTATCCATGAGTCTGCTTCCATTTTGTTTGTTTACTTTGTTTTTTAGATTCCACATATAAATGAAATCATATGGTATTTGTCTTTCTTGGTCACCTTCTCACACCATATACGAGAATAAACTTAAAATGTAATAAAGACTTAAATGTTAGACTCAAACCATAAAACTCCTAAAAGAAAACATAGGCAGTAAAATCTCAAATATTTCTCTTAGCAATATTTTTACTGACATATCTTCTTAAGAATGACAAACAAAAAAAAAACAAATTAATGGGGCTATATCAAACTAAAAAGATTTTGCATTAAAAGAAGACCATTAACAAAATGAAAAGACCACCCACTGAATGGGAGAAGATATTTGCCAGTGATATATCCAATAAGCGGTCAATATCCAAAATTTATAAAGAAAGACAACTCAACACCAGAGGAATAAACAACCCAATTAAAAAGTGGACAGAAGACTTGAACAGACACTTCTCCAAAGAAGACATACCGATGGCCAACAGACATATGAAAAGTTGCTCAATATCTCTAATCATCAGAGAAATGCAAATCAAAACTACAATGAGATACCACCTCACACCTATCAGAATGACGATCATCAATAAATCAGAAAACAAAGGCTGATGAGGATGCAGAGAAAAGGGAATCCTAGTGCACTGCTGGTGGGAATGCAAATGGGGTAACCACTATGGAAAACACTGTGGATTTTCCTCAAAAATTAAAAATGGACTTGCCTTATGACACAGTGATTCCACTTCTGAATATATTAAAAAAATGAAACACTAATTTAAAATAATATATGCACCACTATGTTTTGCAGCATTATTTACAATAGCCAAGATATGGAAGAAATCCAAGTGCCCATCAATAGATGAGTGAATAAAAAAATCTGAGACAACCCAGCTGGTGTGGCTTCGTGGTTGAGCATCAATCCCCAGGATGGGGCATGCAGAAGGAAGCCAATTGATCTCTCTCATCAATGTTTCTCTCTCTCTCTCCCTCTCCCCTCCTCTCTAAAATCATTAAAAACAGTCTTTTTTATAAAGTGTGGTACCTATACAAAATGGAATACTATGTGGCCATGAAAAAGAGTGAAATCTTACCCTTTGCAACCACATGGATGAACTTAGAGAGCATTACGCTAAGTGATTTACACTTTTAAAATGTTCCTCTGGTAAATGTAAAAACTTGTTTGGAAGTGGGATGAATAGAAGCAGGAAAACAAATAAGAAGGAGATTACAGTGTGTAGAGGACCTTGAATATCAGGTTTAGGAACCTGGAATGATGAGATGGTAAAGATTTGCTAACAGTAAATGAATAGGACCAATTCTGTATTTTCTAAAAAACAAAAAACAAACAAACAAACAAACCCTCTGCTAACATATATATGCTGGAAAGCTACTGTATAGATAAATATGCATGTATATGTGTGTGTAGAAACAATATGGCCCGAAGTAAAGAAATGACAATAGGAATGAAAAATAGAACACCTGTATGAAAAAAAAAACACTGAAAAATTTGTCCATTTTGGTAACTTAGAGATGGACGTTAGGATGAGAGGATAAATAAAGCCATTACCAATGTTTTATACTAGCTAACTGAAAGAGAACAATTTGAGAAACATAAAATGTTAAAGAGAATTTGGGGGACAACTCAGTTAAATTTTGAAGGTGCTATAATAAAAAAAATATAAACATTTAGAACAAACTTAAAAATTATCTTTAGGAAAGTTGTCTAGATTTGAGAGCCATTAAAATAGTTAAATAATAAGAGATAAGGACACTCAAGGCAGCTGTAAAGATAAAACATAAGAGAGTTGGTGACAGAACCTTAAGGATCACTTAAATATTTAATGGATTAGAACTGAAAGCATGCTTTCTGAACAGCCTGTGATAACATCTTATGTAATCAAGTAAATAATGCATCATTTGATCCAGTCCTGATTAATGTCCCAAGATTCTAATTAGCAAATTGAGGATATCTAGTCCCTTTGATATCTTAACATCTGATAATCAATATACTCTTAATCATTTTTAGCCATATCTTTCTTCAATGGCCTCATCAATAATGAAAAAAATAGACTTTTATGTTTTGCCTAATGCTTCTAAGGACATTGGATGGCATCCGTTGCTGGTAGCAAATTTTAAAAAACTGCAACAGTATGAATACAAATCTGGTAAATGCACTGACATTATCAGTGTAGAAATAGTTATGAAATAGAAAGTGATCATCACTACTGAACCAAAAAAGCAATGACAGGTTCAAGAAAAGTATCTCCTGTGGTCAGCTTAAAAAGTATTGCCATATTCACTATTTGTTTTCTGTGCACTGCATGACAATACCAAACTAGAAAATGGGCAGGTATATTTTAATTTCCCAACTTTTGAAAAATTTAAAACTTTTGAAAGTATTTTTCCTAAGGTTTGCATTGTGATCTTGTAAATGGATATGGATTTAAAAAATATGTAGAGAACCCTGTTAAGCAATGAATAGATGGAAAATGCAGCTTGAAGCCAGAACAAACGGAGTTAGGATAAAAATTATTGCAGTGTTTCCAAGGTAAGATCTGGACCTCTGATTCTAGACAAAGATCTAAAGTGGTAAAGCTGAATGCAGGAATAAGAAAACATGGGTCACTGATGATACTAACTATATATTATTTTAAAGCAGTATTTGGTATAATTCAACTCCCCCCCCCCAAAAAAAAAGCAGCAACCAGTTATTGTTTTGCTCATCACTGTGCCTGGCACTGAATAGATTTTTTAATATTTATTAAATCAATATATGAATGAATAAATACATGAATTTGTACAATGCAGTAATTTAGTCATAACACTACTGCAATTCATGCTAAGTAAGATGTTCCTATAAAAAAAGTAGGCAACAGAAAATCCAAGGAATTCTAATTTTAGTTGAAGCAATTAATTTACATTATTTTATATATATATTCATATCAATGTCTCCCAACTTGAAGTTATGTGTCATATTTTATGACTTTCTAGGGAAAATGATACTGAGTTGTTTGTTTCTAAAATTAACTTTAGCCTTAAAATAAAATACAATTTATAACTCTAACATCTTCTTTTTAAATGGATGGGGTATAATATGTTGTTGATAGCAGACATACTTGATTAGACTGTCTAGTTAACTGATAGTGCTGGCAATTGAAATCAGTGAATATAGTTGAAATAGTCAATTATGAAACTGAAAAAGACAAAATGAAGGCTAATATTTCAGAGTTCTATTGCAAAGTGAAATAAATGAATAGTTATCCTGGTGTTTGGATTCTTTTTGAAATGTTACATGTGGCATTTTCCAACAAAAGATGCAATTAACGTCATGGCTGGCACTGGCATATTGCATCAGAACACTTCACTGGATGTCTGTCAAAATCAAAGCAGCTGTCACAATTTAACTTAAAAAAAAGTCTTTTAAAGAATTTCCTGTATACTGATGTTAAGTCAAACCAGTAATTATACAGATAACAGCCAGAAATTTGGACTAGAAAATGAATATATTTATACCCCCAAAATAGTTTTGCTTTACCCTTCCTTGAGTTTTTTAATTTATTTAAGATCTGACTTTGAAAAATGAACAACTCACAAACTCACAAAGTTGGTAACACTATTATGACATTAACGTATCATTCTACGGAACAAAAGGCATTTTTTCCCCACTAAAAGACACCTCAGATGCCTGCCACAGAAAAATATAGCATTTTATTCCTTATAAATCCGCTATCCTTAGAACAATATGTTCCCCCTTTCAGTACCAAGATTATTGGGTTTCCACAAAGACATTCATTTCAGTGATTGAGAAGAGGAAGCATAGATAACTCAAAGCAAGTGACCTTGCAAATAAAGAAAAACCTCAGGGGCCAGACTATGTAGTGTATATTTGTGAAACACAAGTACGTATTTTCTTTTTTTTTTCTTTCACTATTCTTCAAATAAAAAAACCTTAGAACATGAAATCTAAGAAAATAAATTTACAGATCTCCTTAAAGCTTTCAATTGGGATAGCAATTCTTAGAATGTATTTGGTATTTTGCAAGTCTCTATCCATAACATAGTTTAAAGATAAATTGTAAATAGACCTGGGCCAGAATTTTTATATGACCTTCAAAAGATCATTTTTACCTTCCTAATTCTACATTTCTTTACTTCAGAAAATTTCCCCCCTCACTCTTCTTTAAGTTATGCTTTAGAAAAGAACAAAATATTATACAGATGCTAAAAATACATGAGCCCCAAGAAATACTGTGAAAACTAATTATAACATTGAATAAATATGGAAGCCATATTTATTTTATCCCTCTCTTAGAGATTAAAACAGATTTCATTTGAAGTATTTGTCAAAGATTCTGTTTTTTTTTAATTTGTTGAGAAAAGGGCCATGAACTTCCCTTTATGGATTTGACACGAATCATGTTGGTGTCAGTGAGAGTAGCCCAGTGCTCTAGGAAAGAAGTTCAGAAGACCTTTGTGTTTTGGGAATTCAAGAGATAATTGACCAGCTGCTTAGGTAAACTCATATTAGGATAGAGTTGAGTGAGGAGGCGAGGGAGTGTTTCTAAAAACATTAGGTAGCAAATGCCCTAACCAGGGCTGATCAGTCCTCTCAGGTTTACCTTGTACAGAGCTGAGTAATTTGTGTTTTAACTGAAAGATCTTAAGGCTGGGCCTTCAGCTGCAGGATCCCTAGCATAGACCTCTGTGAACTAGGCCGGCATTAAAGAGGGAGGCCACCCTCCGGTCAAGACCACTACAGACTCAGCAAGGATCTGAACTTGCACAAAGTCATTTCAGCCGGCTGCATCTCTCAGGCCACTCTCCAAATCGCATTTTGTTCGCCAGTAAGATAAAATGATATTAACATGACAATTGTCTTGGAAGAGCCCAAAGAACCCCATTTGAAATGGGTAAATGATTCTGGTTCTTTTAGAATATAAAAGATATGTGCAGGTATAAAGGGGAAAGTTGTTAATGTCCCTGTTAATAATACAATTGAGAATTTTGGTAACTTATTAGAAAAAATAAGAAAACTGTCAACAATTTTGTATTTTATGTTTCTATCTGGTTATAAAGGCATATGATGGCATGTAGAATGTGGTAGGATTTGATAAAAAAAAAAAAATTCCCCAAACAGCAACAACAACAAAAAGTTAAGAATGGGGAACTAAAATAAACTGTGCTTTATTTGGAATTTTCTTTCAGTTAAAAAAAAAAAGGCTATGCAATTCAATAGAGCCTTTTCAACAAAAGGTGATAGAACAATTAAATATCTACAGGCAAAAAAAAAAATAGACAAATAAACCTCAACCCAAGACTCACATATTATACAAATTTAACTAAAAAGTGATCACAGAAGCATATGTAAAATGTGAACTATACAACTTTGAGAAAAACACATTAAGAAAATTTTGGGGATTTAGAGCTAAGCAAAGAGTTCTTAGCCCTGACACCAAAACATAATCCATAAAACAAATATTTGATAAACTGGACATCAATAACATTATCAGCTTTTTCTTTGCTAAAGGTTCTGTGAAGAGCATAAAAACACACAAGCTACAAACTGGTAGAAAATATCTGCAGATCACATATCTAACGAAGATGAGGATACAGAATACATGACTCCCACAATTAACAATTTTAAAAATCCCAATTACAAAATGGAAAAATCACTGTGTAAGCTTGAATAGGTACTGCATGTCTGGAAAAACAGTTTAACAGTTTCTTTAGAAACTAACATGCACTCCATATGACCCCACATTGCACTTCTGGGCATTGATTCCAGAGGAAAGAAAAGTTACATTCACATAAACAAACAAAATAATTAGTGCACAGGTGAATAATTAAACAAACTGTGGTACACTCATACCATATAATACTACTCAGCAATAAAAAAGAACAAACTTCTGATACACACAACAATTTGGATGACTCAGTAAATGATGAGTGCAAAAAAATAATCCCCAAAGGTGTAATGTTATATATTATGGATTGAATTCCAGTGTCCATCCAAAATCCACATGTTGAAGCCCTAAACCACAATTGGATTGGTGTTTGCATGTGGTGCTTTAAAAAAGTGGCTAGGGTTAAATGAGGTCATGATGCTAGGGATTTCATAATGACATTAGTGCCCTTCTAAAAAGAGACATCAGTCCTAGCTGGTTTGGCTCAATGGATAGAGCATCAGCCTGCAGAGTGAAGGGTCCCAGGTTGTATTTTGGTCAGGGGCACATGCCCGGGTTGCAGGCTTGATTCTCAGTAGGGGGCATGCAGGAGGCAGCCAATCAATGATTCTCTCCTATCATTGATGTTTCTATCTCTCTCTCCTCTCCCTTCCTCTCTGAAATCAATAAAAATATTTTTTAAAAGAAGAAACACCAGAGAGCTTGCTTTCACTCTCTCTCCACAATGTGAGAACACAGTTATAAGGTGGTCTCATCCAGGAAGAGCTCTCACCAGGAGCCAAACTGGCCAACACCTGGATCTTGAACTTCTCAGCTGCCAGAATGGTGAGAAAATTTCTGTTCTTTAATCCACCCAATCTATTGTGTATTTTGCTATGGCAGCATGAGAGACTAAGATGCTATATGATTCCATTTATATAGCATTGTTGAAATGACAAAGTTATTGAAATTAGAATGGGTTAGGTTGCCAGGGTTAAGGTATGAGGGGGCAGGGCAAAATAAAAGTGGGTGTGGCCAAAAAATGACACCATGAGCTGTGGTAAGGAAAACGATTTGTATCTTCATTCCATCAATGTCAATAAAATGGTTATTATGTTATCTTATATAATAAAAGGGTAATATGCAAATTGACCTTAACAGCAGAATGACCACTCGACCACCACCTCTTGGTCCCTTTCCCCATTCTGCAGGCTCTGATCACCCGATGGTGAACAGTGAACCAGGGGTGGGTGGTGGGGGATGCAGGTGGCGCCAGGCCAAGGCCCCCGCCCCACCAGTTGCCCCACACACAGAGGGCAACCCATGGCAAGGGCGGGGCTGGCTAGTGGGTGGGAACGGCTGACTTCTTGGTTTCTTCCTCCAGCCAACAGGCCCTGATCACCCAATGGCAAATGGGGAACCAGGGGTGAGTGGCCGTCTGTGGGCAGCCAGGGAAGATGGCCCTGATTGCAGGCCAGGCCTAGGGACCGTACCTGTGCACAAATTCCATGCGCTGTGCCTCTAGTATATGCAAAATGCTATTGGAGTGAATAAAGGGTACTTAAGCTCTCTCTACATTTTTCTTACTAGTAAATGTAAAGCCACTATATCTCAAAATAAAGAAGTTCAAATGTGGCTATAAATGAGAGAGAGAGAGAGAGAGAGAGAGAGAGAGAGAGAGAGAATAATAGGTTCTAATATCCCCAGCAATAATTTAAAAAAAAATGAGGATATAGATAAATGAAGGCAAAATTTCCTGTTTCAGAGGATAATTATCTTTTTTATATATAGTGAAGAGAATGGATTTGGAAAAGATTTGGTTTGGAGAAAATCCCCTCAAGCAAAGAATATTCTTTATGTTCAAGATGGATTGCTGTTTTAGAGTAACCTATCAAAGCATCTAAAATGGAGATCTGCTCTCACAAATTTCCAGAAAGTTCCCTGTGTCATAGACAATTGTTTTGTCATAGACAAAAATCTGCCAGGTATTCCTGGTTATTATGGTAAATAAAAAGGACCTGATTCTACAATTCCTCTCACAAAAAAATAAGTAAATAATAAATTGATAGATAGATGATAGGTAGATAGATGATAGATATATAGATAGATAGATGATAGATAGATAGATAGATAGATAGATAGATAGATAGATAGATAGATAGAGAGTTACATGGTTTACATTGCAGGTATTATCACTTGTCAAAAGGTAGAAAGAAAAAGAAGCAACTGAACTCTTCACCATGCTGTTTACTATTTTATTCTTTTACCAAGTAAATTTATGTTAAATCTGGGTGTTTGGGGCTGATTTCACAGCTGGAATACCTAGACACAGAGTTTAGAAAGGAAACAATTGTATTTTTAAAGTGTAAAGGAATCCATGCATTTATTGATTTTCTTGTCTTTCCCTTCAAATTCTTTGAACTATGATCAAAAAAGTGTCTCCATTTTATATGCCACAATTTTATTTTAATAGCTTTTTCTCCACAACAGACTCAGTGCTCTGCCTTCCTAACTAAACAGGAAAAAGCCGTCTCAGAGGGAAAAAAAATAACTGAGCTAAAGCCAACTCCAAACCATCATTAAACGTGTGAACATTTGAAAGGTCAGAGAAAGGCCGTCTGGTGGCTCAACTCTCTCTGCCTTAGCTACTCTGCCCAGTAGGGACTCGCTGGGCACAGATATAGATGACATGGTTTATCATTTCCACCCCTGATATATCAATGGTATTATATTCCTCCTAGTTCCAGCAGCCGAGGAGCACACTTCTGAGAATTCAGAGGATATTTAGGCCCTTAAAACATGTGCATTTTAACTAGTTTCTGATATTGGAATATCATGGACAAACTTCTTGCCAGGAGATGTCAACCAACCTACCATGGAGAAACTTCCAGATATGAGAAATTTGCTCTGTCACAAAAGGTTCTTTGAAATTATTTTTAGACAGCTCTGACAGGTAGATATAGCTTTTTACAATTTAAGTGAATAGGTGCCTAATGCTTCTAATTCTAGTCTTTGGTGCCTATTCAAGATAAGTTAATTCTTCTCTTATTCGACAGCTTGCATAATACTTGAAGACAGTAAACATATCTACCCTAAATTTCCTCTTTGTCATGTCTACCCTAAGTCGTCTTGTCCCATTTCATTCTAAAATGGCTTTAAAGTAATTTTAAGTTATTTTGCCTTTCTTATTTTTACCTGTCAGGTAAGCAACCATTGGACTAATCTTTTTAAAGAACCATATTCTTTGGTAAATACAGTATGATGATTACATATGAATTCAAATTTTGCTCTGGCACTAATTCCATGGCCTTTGCAAGTAGCTCACCCTCTTATTGCCTCAATTTCTTTATTTGTAAAATACTGATTATGCAAATACATATCTCATAAGGTTTTTATATGAATTAAATATGGTCATAAATGCAAAAATTTTAAACTGGCTATCAGACAGTGCTCATTAAATGTTGGCCATCGTGCCCTGAATGGTGTGCTAAGTGGTTAGAGTTTCAGCCTGTGCACCAAAGTGTTGTGGGTTTGATTCTGGCCACAGTCAGGGCACCAATTGGTGTACACCTTACATCAATATTTCTCTCTCTCTCTCTCCCTTCCTCCCTCCTGCCCTTCCTCCCTCCCTTCCCTTGATCATTCTAACAAATAAATGGGGAAAATATTCTCAGGTGAGGATTAACAACAACAACAAAAAATGTTAGCTACCATCATCACTATCCCTGATAAATTATAAGACTTTGGTGAGACAGGACAATTGTCACACTCATTCTTTGCTAATCCTATATAATAAAAGCCTAATATGCAAATCAACTGAACAACAGAATGACCAGCGGAACAAATGATCGCTATGATGTGCAATGATCACCAGGGGACAGATGCTCAATGCAGGAGCTGCCTCCAGCCCACAGGCCCCAGGCCAGCTAAGGTGGGTGCAAGCAGGGGGCTCCCAATCGCCTTCCCAGTTGCCCTGCAGATCGGCCCTGTTTGCCGGCCAAGCCTAGGGACCCTACACGTGCACGAATTTTGTGCACCGGGCCTCTAGTCTTCTATAATGTACTCTAAACTCTGATTTGATTTTTGATGCCTAAGTAACATACAACCCACAAATCTATAAGAATTCTTACAAATGGACTAAGAATAAGCATATAAATCTTTTATGGAAAAGTTGCTCTTGAAGCAGATTCTAAGAACTAGTAAAATTAAGAATAGAGCAATGCCAGAATTTTTTGTTTAAAGTAAAGAAATATGGACCAACACCTGGTCTGCCTAGTTGAAGCAGAAAAGAGAAATGGTTGAATAGAGGAAGATAATTTTGAAAAGGCCCATTGACCCCAATCCAATTATGAAACACTTTAGACTCTTACAGTGGGAGTTTCAGGTGGAGCATGGCCTGTGGTCACTCTAGGTAGGTTTTGGACACAGTTAGAAACAGGGGGAAGTTGGATATTAGATTAGTAGTAATGCCTAACACACTGCCTCTGCAGTTTTCAGTGTTTTAAATCAAAAGTGACCCTTGTTTAAATTAGTTTAACTTGGATTTCCTGGTCCTTATAATTGAAAGAGGACAAAGGACCATATAACAGTGTTAACAAAAAACAAACAAACATGGGTTTGACACCAAATTGAACTGAATTTTAAAATATAAATTTAATTAACCTTCCTAATGTTTTCATCTGAAAAACAAAATGGAGAAGGAATTTGGAACTATTTTCCTTGGTTCTAAATAGAAGATATGGAGTAACATTTTTATCTAAAAAGAAGATGAAAATATCTGAATTGTCAGAGGTGGTGAGAGACATATAGAACAGTGCCTTTTTTGGGTCACATTTATCTTAGCAAAAAGCTTATATATAACTCTGACATTCTTTCTAATTAGTGAGAAAGAATGGGGGTGATTTCACAGCTGGAATACCTACTATAGAAATAACTATGTAGTGAGCCTATTTTGCTATCTACCCCTAAGTCCCCTGAAATTATACATTTGGACCTGGTGAAAACTGCTTTTACTGAAGCCAGGTCCCTGCCTTTTGGTCTATAGTGAATCTTTCTTTTAAAATATATTGTCCACATGCTGTTCCATCTCTTCAGAAATTGTTAGGTGATCGCTATTACAGGTACCATGCAATCTGATTCAAAAGGAGCATAGACACTCACCTTGTGACAATTTTGCCTAAGGAAAATTTCCACTCGTTCATTCTTTCCTGGTTCACTGGTTGAGGGAAATCTCCCCAGAGCTTGGCAGTTGCAGCCATTGCATAAGTTACTAAATCTCTATTTGAATATGGACCCTGACTCTTCCACCATTACCCAACTGTACCCCCTTAACTCTGTTGAATTACAGAGTAAGCCCAGAGAAGAATTGTACTTCCCAGCAAGGACACGTGAGAAGTTCCATCACAATCCGATCTGTACGATGGAGAGAGCACGTGGAAACATTCACGAGTGACTTTAAAATGGGAAACAGAACTGGGAGTTTTCCATCATCACTGCCAGTTCCCCTGGGGTCTGTGACAGCCTCACCCCGCGCTGTGGAATAGCCTTATGAAGGGGCGGAAAGCAGCCCCGATGGCGAGATCATCATCCCACAAAACACTGTTATTTACAGATGAAGCAACCTGTCCTTCACCACCCTGCCAGCTATTTCTCCCAGCTTCACTTCCTCAGACACAGTGTTATTAGGAATGACACCTTGCACAGAAAGTGCCAATTCTCTAGTGCTGTAATGACATTTCTTAAAGCACTGTCTACGAAAATGCTCTATGAAATTGTGATTTTTGTGTGTGGCCAGGTCAGTGACTCCAGAATAAAAGAGACAAACTCACAAAAGTTATATTTTATTACATGAAGTCATCATTCCTAAGAACCTGAAACTGAAGTTGGTAACACTTTCCATTTACTTGTCAGGAAACTAGAATAACATGGGAAAGAAACCATACTATTTCATTTCATTCTCTACCCTGTAAAAGAAAAGGATTTGGGCTATCAACAAGCTGCAGTTTTTCAGTATTTAAGGAACACAAAATAATGCAGCAACCTCACATAACATACATAAATATGAGGATATCATAGCATCATAATTTTTAAAAGGCAATTTTATATCCATATCTATATGTGTAGATATATTATGTCTTACCTAAGCTTAGCAGTCATCAATAAAATAATTTATTAAGCACCTGACTGTGAAATTTTAGGACAAAGGCAGATAAATTTAAGAAAACCTGGCCTCTGCATTCTAGAAGTTGATCATCACAAGTACACTTATATGAGATAATTAATGAGTACAGTCAGTGCTCTCTCTATATACATATATGTGTATATATATGTATAAAATCTGGAATGTACTCATGCCCCATCTTCCTGACACCTCACGATCCTTCTCCAATAACACTAGATTTAATGACTTACATTTAATTTGATTAATGTTAAAATTTAAAATCTAATAAAATTTTATCAATTTAAATAAATCATAAAGCTTAACTATTAATGAGAATTCAAATTTAAATAAATCATAAAATTTCAATGTTAATGACTGAAAATGCATAATCCATTGAATTCCTTAATATAATAACTATACTTAATATAAAACAATAGCAAAATGCACTACTGACATGAAACTCTGCACGTTGGCCCTGTTCTCATCTCCCTCACTGTCAACAATAAAAAACTAGCAGCTTCCATAATAATTTTACATATTTTATTTTGAGTGGAGAAGAACCACAAAGAAACAGTAGAATTTCTAATTAACTACATTCTCCAAATCTAATACCTATCAAATAAAACATGCTTTTTTGTGACATTTTTTTTGTGATGGCAACATTTTTTTGTTCTCAGTCACATGAGGAGAAATGAGAGAGTGATGCACTGAGTTAAAAATAGTGTACTATGAAAATATTATTTATTTTACATGAGAAGAAATGAAAAGACAAACATTTTGACAAATGGTTATTTTTCTAAATTAAAAAATAAACTATTCCTTTTATTTCTTACCTGAGGATGTGTCTTTATTTTTTTTTAGAGAGGGAGCGAAAGAGAGAGAGAGAGAGAGAGAGAGAGAGAGAGAGAGAGAGAGAGAGAAACATCAATTGTTTGCCTCACATATGCACCCTGACCAGGATTGAACCTGAAACCTTTTGGAGTAGAGGATGATGCTCCAACCAACTGAGCCACCTGGCCAGGGCCAAACTATTCTTGTTGAATAAAGCAATTTCATAAAGTTCATATCATTGACCACTCCTACACTCCACAGAATTGATATATCCACTATATTTTAATGAATCCTCTATGATGTATACCAATCATTTTTAATTCTCATTTTACCTTTTAGTTTTCTTATCATTAGCTATATATATATATATATATATATATATATATATATATATAGACACACACACACACACACACACACACACACACAAACATATACATATACAAATATGCCTAAGCAACTGGAACGACCCAAACAACCAGAACAACTGGTCGCTATGGATGCGCACTGACCACCAAGGGGCAGATGCTCAATGCATGAGCTGTCCCCTGGTGGTCAGTGCGCTCCCACAGCCAACCTCCCCCCCCCACCCCCTGCTGGCCAACCTCCTGTGGGCCTTCCCCCTCCTGCCGGGCCAACTTCCCAACTTCCCGTGGTCCCTCTCCCTGGCCAGCAGGCCCCGATTGCCCCAATTGGGGCTGGCCCCTGTGCTGAGATGAGGAACCAGGGATGGATGGCAGTGGATGAGGCCCCTTTCCCAGGGGAGCTGAGGGCTAGCTCCCTCTTCAGGGCGGGTGACCAACCTCCCATGCCCCATCCCTCCCCCTGGCCAGCAGGACCTGATCAGCCCACTCCCTGCCCTCGAGTTGGTGGGGAGGCAGAGAGGGAAAGGGGGGAGGTGGGGAACCGGTGGTGGTGGAGCACTAATGATGGCCATGTTGGCATCTGGCATCTGTTCCTTCCATGCCAGCTGGGCGACTGTTGCCTCCTTTCCTGACCCTGCTGGGTCCTTTGAGCCCCAGCTGAGACAGAGAAGGGTACGTGTGTGGCAGCAGTGCAGCCCCTTTCCCAGGGGGGCTGAGGGCCGTCTCCCTCCTCAGGGTCGCTGGCCAACCTCCTGTACCCTGTCCCTCCCCCATCCAGGGGGAGGCAAAGAACCATGCAGTGGCAGGGCACCAACAATGGCAGCATCGGTGTCCATTCCTTCTGCACCCAGCCCTGCGACCATGGCCTCCTCTCCAGCCAGGCCTGATCGGCCTGGCACTGATCTGTCCTGATCGCTGGCCCAAGCCTAGGGACCCCACCCGTGCAGAATTTCATGCACCAGGCCCTAGTGTTATAATAAACATTAGTCTACACAAGTGTTAGCTTCCAAACACTGATTTCCTGGAATTGGAATTGCTGAGCCTGAGAGGTTGTGCATTAAGAAATCTGGATATATATAAACCAAACTTAAAATGTAACTTTACATTGCCATAAACAGTATATGAGAACTGACTAAAACTATCAGAAGTTTTATTTTTTGCTAAGCTAGTTAACAACAAAAAATTTTAACTATTTCATTATTATACATCTATTTAACTAAGGAGACTGAGCAGTTTTTTATATGCCTCGCAGTTGTCATATTTTTTTCTGTGAATTGTCTTGTGTTCTTTGTTCAACTTTTTATATTTTTATTTTTTAATTAAAACTATATTCAGAAAAGTGAAAACCATAACAATTCTGCTCCCAGTACAAAAAAAATAATGGTGACATCTCTCGATATTTTATTTTTAAGAAATAAAAGCAGCAGTGATAGCATTGAAGTTCCTCCCTTTCAGTTTCTATCCCTCTTTTCTTTTCCTTCCCCAGCATATATTTGAATGTATTTTTTCTATCTATATATTTTTACTTCTTCGTGGCATATATAGTGTTTTATTAATTTATTTAAATGTGGTTATATGGTACTTATTGTCCTGTAACTTCATGTTTTATTTAATATTATAATTCATTAGTGTTGTGACTACAGATCTAGCTCAGTATTTTTAACTGATAAATATTTCATCATACAAGTACATCTCATTTAATTCATCTGTTTTTATACACAATGACAATTGTGTTGTTTTTCTATTTGTCTCTTTAAGAATAAGTTAATAATTTTAATACATATTTCCTTGAAAGGTGAGAATTTCTCTAGGGCGATGCTTCTTACATGTTAATCTTAATAGATGTCACCAGGGAATCTTGCTCCACTCTAGGTTCTGATTCAAGTTCAGGGGTGAAGCCCCAGGGGCTGCATTTCTAACAAACTCCCAGGTCACGCTGCTGCTGCCGGCCCAAGGACCTCACTTGAGTTGCAGAGTAGCATCTAACTAGAAAAAGTATTTCTAGTTACAGCATGAGTGAATTCTTATTTTTGCCAAATATCCCTCAAGTGTCCTCTAAAGAATTTGAACTATTTTTATTACTAGATGTGCAAGAGAATTCTACCCCACCCCCACTTCTTACCAACACTTAGCATTGTGATACATCTTTCCTTAAAAGTGTGTGACATGTTATATCTGGGATTTTCTTTCAATATTCTGCAAATTTCAATTCATTTTATTTTGAGTAGATCCTAGTTTTCTTTCTTTCTTTCTTTGACTGAATCAATCACACATTGCCAGAAGTTAAGCTGCTTCTCTTCAAAGAAAACAAGAAAACGCTGGTCGTGTCTGATGCTTTAACAATAGTTCTATTCAAACCAGTCACTTCAGACACTCATTACATTTTCATCTACTCCAAGGGAGGAACCAATTTCTCATTTGGATTACTTGGTGATTGGCATCAACATGAGTAGAAATAAAAAAGGCATATTACTGTGTAGATGACAAATGTCACCTGGTTGATGGCAATTATAAGGTGCCATTGCCTTTAGGACACACTATGGTTTCAAAGATGCTTAAATGCCTCAAAAAAGTGCATTTTATAATAGAATATGGTGAAAAGCCAATTATTCCAACACTATTTATTGAGCAGGTAATTGTTTTTCCACTAACCTGGCTTTCTGTCATCATATTCTAAGATGCAATGCATACTCGCATCTTCCTTGGGAATTTCTGTTGTTTTTTCCCCCATAGATCTATTTCTCCATTCCTGCATCAGTACATACTGTATCATCCACCAGAGTATAGGTCTTAATAATTAAACGGTTACATCATCACAGCACCCCTATCCATTTCTTATTCCTTATTTTGGTTATGAACTTGGTTCTTCTTAGATATCTACTATTCTATAAACTTTAATTTCAGCTAATCAACTTCCATACCAAAATCATATTGGGTTTTTGATGGCAACTGTAGATAACTTAGCATCAATTCAGATGACCTCTTTATAAAATTAAGCCTTCCCATTACTGAATATTTTTCATACTGTCTTACCTATCTTCAGTGGGAGTTTAACTTTCTTTCTAGTGACATTTTGCACACCATGAAAAATTATTACTGTAAGTCTTATTAGTTTTATGACCACTGTTAATATAATTTTTTCTAAAATTTCTCTTTGGAAATGCTGGTGAGGAAATATGATTTTTTAATTATTACTGCTGTATATCACAATTTCCTAATTATCTTATTTGGACTGTATGTGTAGATTATTTTGGATTTTCTATGAGGACATTATGATGTGCACAAGAATCAAATAGTCTTACCCCTCACTTCCTCTCTCTCTCCCTTCCCACCACTCTCTCTCATTGTTCATTAACTGATTTGACCAGTACCTTTGCTACAATATTGAATGAAAGGCATGGAAACAGGTATCTTTGTCTTGTTTCTGATTTTGTTGAAATGCTTCTAAAAATCATGATTAATTTGCTATATTTAAATACATTTTACCGATTAAAAGCATACTCTTCCATTTAGAGTTGGCTTAATGTTTTGTTATGAATGAAGAGCCATTTTTTTCCCTGGGAAATTGTCCATTCCATCTGGGTTTACAAAAAAACTGATATAAAAATATAGAAGCCATTACCCAACCACCCACCCCCAATTTTTAAATTTCAATGTTGAGGTATAATTGAAAAAACTGTAAAATGTTTTAAGTGTACATTGTGTTGATTTGATATATGTAAACATTGTAAAGATTCCTCCATCTAGTTAACTATTAAATGTGAGAACATTTAAAAAGTTCTCTCCTCACAAATTTCAATTATACAATACAGTGTTATCAACTGTAGTCACCAGGTTTCACACGAGACCCACAGATCTTATTCATCTTACAGATGAAAAAAATATACCTTTTAAATTACTTTAAATGCTATAAATGTAATTGATTATTACTACACAAATATCGTACCTTTACTTAATTTAATTTTGATGCTACTCCGGTATTCTGGGTTTACTATCTCTTTTTTAGTATATATTTTTAGTATTTCCCTAGGAACAAAATAAGTTAGACAGCAAAAGTTAAGAGCCATGTGATTTCACTCATATGTGGGATATAAAACTGAAAGCAACAAATGAGCAACCAAGAAAAACAAACATAAACTCATAGCTACAGACAACAGTATGGTGGTTACCAAAAGAAAAGGGGTGGAGGGGAGTAGTAAAGGGTAAAGGAGGTAGAATATGTGGTGGCAGACAATGCAACATACAGATCACGTATCATAGAAATGTACACTTGAATTTTATATAATCTTTTTAACCAAAGTCACTCCAATAAATTTAATTAAAAAACAGCTTTAAAGATTTCTAGGTGAGGGAGTCTTAGGCCTTACTTTTTCAGAGAGAAAAATAAATATATCCCATGAAAAACAAAAAGAACAAAATTTAAAAAAGGTATAAACAATAAACAAATGGAAAAAATAAGTGCATATTGTAAGAAGCACCATGGAGATTACTTATTGGTGAGACAGAGAATAATACAGGGATAGGGTACTATATATTTTACATATTATGCTTGAGGAAGAACCCTCCATTAGTTCGGGAGCTAAAAGGCAAAGAATAGTTTAAGTGTCTTTTGCAGGGCAAGCAAAGAGCACTTGCAAAGGCTTTGGGTTTGGAGCAGATATATTAGGAAAATATGAAAATACAGGAGTATCTGTAGTTTAGCCACTAGAGAGGATGGATTGAATGAGGTGAGAAGAATAGAGTCAGGTCATGCAGAATTGTGCATCCCATTATAAGTAGTTTGTATATTATTAAAAGGATCATGGTTAGCCACTAGAAAGTTTTAATCAGTTGTAATTTGAGAGCAACTTGAAGCAATGTGGAGAACCAACAGCAGGGAAGATACAGAGTAACAGGGAGTTAGAGGCTGTGGTAGATTCGGTGGCTTAGAAGGGGGTGGAAGCAGTAGAAATGGAGAGAAAGAGATCAATTTGTGGTATATTCTTGAAGAAGAAACATCAGTAATTACTGAAGTCAGAAAAGGCAAGAATCAAAGCAATTGGAGGGATGGTAGGTTTGAGGATTAAAGATAATTAATATAAAATACCTGGCACAGCCTGGCTGATGTTGGTAAGTGGTTAGTGTCGACCTATGAACCAGGACACTGTTTGATTCCTGGTCAGGGCATGCCCCGGGTTGCGGGCTTGATCCCAACTCGGGGGTGAGCAAGAGGCAGCTGATCAATGATTCTCTCTCATCATTGAGGTTTCTCTCCCTCTCCCTTCCCCTCTGAAATCAATAAAAATATATTTTAAAAGAAAATACCTGGCATATAATAGGTACATAAAACATTAATTTTATACTTTCATTATTTTTAAATTTGCCATGTTCCTCTTTATAATTTGAATCTTGTGAGGCTTTTAACGTAAAGAACTACTGCAACAATGTAATTCTTGCCATTTATTAAAATTATGTTTTTCACTGAAGGCACAATTTATAGACCTATGACTGTTAAAGCATAGAATTTCAAATAATAAAACATGTCTTTTTTGGCACAATTTGCTCTCAGATAATAAAACATGTCTTTTTCGGCACAATTTGCTCTCAGATAACCATTTGCTATTTTCATAACAATCAAGGTTGTATGTGTGTGTGATTTAACACAACTCGTTTTTCCTCTGTAAAGGTTTTGAAGAATTAAAAAAATTCACTTTTTGTCATTTCAAATGGAACTTACCTAATTAGCTGAATTATGCAGATATATTGCATTTGCTGCACTTGGAATTATTCTCTATCCCTCTCCCACTAATCATCAGCAATATGAACTTTTTCTCAAAGTGATATTCTCTATTTTTTTCCAACCCCTATTAGGCAACATCTCACAATGAAAGTCTTTGATACAGACATTTTCCTAATTAATAATTTTATAAATGGAACAGTCTGACAGAAACACACACACACACACAAGCTCATTCATTGTGCTTTTTGTATGAAATTGTTCACTCTGGCTAACAAAATACATCTATTATTTTAATAAGCAATATAAAAAATAACAAACTAAAAGTTTGGTTTTTATTGTTTTGCATCTGTGGCTTTTATTTCTCATTGCTTTTTTGACAGAGCCTGTTAAATGACTGCAGAAGATGTTTTAACGTTTTTCCATCCACTTTATCAGTTCATGCTCAAAATATCACTGAGTTCTGTAGAAACTGCTTGGGTCCTCATTAATAAGCAACACTGCTGACTTTCTAATATGTTGTGAGTTTTTAGGATTAAAACTAACCCTACTATTCCCACTGCAAAGCCATTCTGCAGTACTCCCTCTCTGATACCGCCTCTGTGAGCTCCCTTTTTCCTTAAAAGCGGCATGTGCCAGAATCAACAAGTAACCTGCCAATATGGCCTAGCACTTGATATCTTAATACTAGTTTTTAAATTTAATTATTTTATTTTTCAACAGATAACACATGCACATGACAGAAGATTAAAAAGAGTTTCAAAGTGTACACATTAAAACAAATAATATACTTGGTCTCCCTCCTACTCCTGGCCCCGTCTTTCCCTATCCTGGAGGCAGCCACTGTTAGGCATGTCCTGCTTCTCAATCCGGATTATTCTACTTACTTCCATGTATGTGTGGAAGTATGTGTATGCGTGTGTGCATGTGTATGCACCTGCATAGATGCATGCCTACATGCCCATTTATATATTGGTATGCATCGGTTAACTATTACTATGACATGCAACACCCAAAAATTAGTGGCTTAAAATAACAAGCCTTTTCCTTACTCATGATTCTGTGCGTTAGCAATTTGGGCTGGGCTGGCACCACCTGGGGGTTTTCTGCTGATGTCTTTGGGAGTCACTCACTGTCTGTAGTCATCAGGAGCTCAAAGGGGGCTGAAAGGTCGGAATGGCCTCACTTCCATTTCTGACAGTTGGTACTTGCAGTTGAGACTTTGTTTCTTTTCCTAACAGAATCAAGGTTTTGTGTGCGTGTGCGTGTGAGTGTGTGTCTGTGTGTGTGGGTTCTTCAGATGGTGGTCTCAGGACAGCAAGAGGGCAAGAGCAGAAGATACAGAGCCTTTGAACCTTAGTCCTGGAACATATACAGAGTCAATTCAGCTGCATGTTATTGGTCAAAGCTTATACAAGGCAGCTCAGGAATGGGGAAGAGATAAGTTGTAAAATGTTGTACATATATCTGCATAAGTGTATATGTTCGTACATACACCCAAGTGCATATTCACACAGATATTACAATGTCATACAACTGTTGAACATCTTGCTTTTTTACATAACAGTACACTTGGTACTATTTCTCTGACTATTTCTATGGATAATCTTCTCTCTTCAGTCATGTCTACTGCACTTCCACATGCATGAGCCTGTAGAATACATAGCTAGTATTGACTTGCTGGCTGTGTGAATTTTAAATCTTAACATATATTTAAAAAGTGCTTTCTGTTCTGGTTTGAATTGTGTTCCTCCCTGCACTCCAAATCCAGTACACCCAATGCCTCAGGATGTGAACTTATTTGAAAATAGGGTCACTGCAGTTTTAATTAGTTGAGAGGAAGTCATCCTGGAATAGGTTGGGTTCCTAGTCTAACATGATTGGTGTCCTTATGAATGGGGAAAATTTGAAAATACACACACACACGCACGCACACACACACACACACACACACACACACACGAGGCTATGGGAAGATGGAGTTAGGCTGCCACAATTGTCTGGCAATGCCAGGGAACTACCAGGAACAGAAAGGCCTGCAGCTGGTCTTTCGCTAGCACCTGCCAGGGAAAGCAAAGAGCATGCCCTGTCAACACCTTGATTTGGGGCTTCTAGTATCAAAATTGTGAGACATTAATTTCTGTTGTTCAAAGCCACCAGCTTTTCACGACTTTCTTACAGCAGTTGTAGAAAACTAATGTGCTCTGTAGAAACATGGTATCCCCGGCAACATGCTTGAGTGTGCCTCTTTCTTCACTTGCTTGCCAGGTTTTTACTTCTGCCAATTTAATGGGTTAAAAATCATAACTTGTAGTGTTTTTCCTATTCTTCTTTTAAGTAAGATTGATTGCATTTTTTCATATATTTAACAGCCACTTGTATTTTTTTTCCAGAAAATTAGCAACTTGGCATAATCTGGATCTTAGAAAGAAAACATCAACATTATGTTTTCTCTAAACAATGCATATCTTAGTGACTTAGTGGCTCTGTAGAATAAAAAGGAAGTTCTTACTTCTATAATATCATGGGATTTTTTTTTCTTTTCAGGCCAGAGTCTCAATTGAAGACATTGAACTTTATCTCCTTCCTCAACCCACCTTTTCCCTTATACTCTTGCTCCAGAGTAGCTATGCCCTTATGTACTTCTATAAATGTCACCTATACCTATGCTTCCTCCAATGAAATAGGTGAGAGACAGAGAAAGAGAGAGAGAGAGAGAGAGAGAGAGAGAGAGAGAGAGAGAGAGAGAGAGACCATGGAGACAACCCAGAAATGTATAATTGGAAGTTAGTGGAAGTACCTGATAATTATAATTATATAACTGAATTTCCCTAGCAAGGATAAAATGAAGGCATCGTTTTAAAAAAAAGAACCTGTGTTCTGAAGCCCAATCCCGTCTTTTTTATATAGGCACCTACAGCTCCCAAACATATTTCCTGAAAATGCCAGAGAGCACAATCCTGTTTTTATGACATAACCTCCAAAACCATGTAGTTACTTTCACCCCATTCTGTTCATCAAGGGAGTCACATAGCCCCACCCAGTTATAAAGGGAGGGAAGATTGACTCCACTACTTCTGTGGTTTGACAAGGTCCTAGAAGAATATGTAGAATCAGAAATATCACTCTAGCTAATTTTTTTAAAAATCCATTCTCCCTCATATCTCATTAGCAACTCATTTTACTTCATGCCACTTTCTGCCTTCTTTACAATCCTAACTCCTATGTATTGTTCCTCATCTAAGTAAACACACCTACTGCAATAAACTGGATTCTATAACAAGTATGTGTTTTCTTGAAATCATACATGGATGAACTACATAGAATGGAGTTCATGTATCCAGTGTGTTGGCCCACTACCTATTATTTTTTTTGTGTTCGTGACTAAATTGATACCGCATTTTCACAAATAAATTCATTTTCTAAAAGTACAAACTTCTTAGCAAGCACAAGTGACTAACCCAAACTGGTTTATTATAAATAAGATGGAACACAGAAAGTTTCCCAAGGTTAGTGAGAAAACAGCCAGACAAAATGGCAAATTTCATTCTAGCTCCTCACTTTTGTCTATGTCTGACTTAGCTAAAATTCAGATACGTATGTCCTCTGGTTCTAAAGCATGAATAGTAGGTAGTGGAGAAGATCGATTAAGAAGTTCAAATAAAAACTAAGAAAGCTGTTTCAGGACTGCTTTGAGAGGGCTTTGAAGTTCATGGCTAGGGGGAGTTATGAGACTACAGATTTAAGCTATTTGGAATGAAAGGAACGGCTTTCGTTTCACCAGTTATGCTAAATTCTTGCCTTTAGAAATAACTTTCTCCAGAACTAGTGTCATGGTGTAAAAACTTTACTTTTTTTTATCTCTGCTATCATGTGTAGCATCTCCTGGAGATACATTAGGAATCTATAAAAAGAAGTTCTGTAATTAATATTATGCAAGGAAGTAAACTCTTTTCTCATAGATGATATAGATAGATGATGATAGATAGATAGATAGATAGATAGATAGATAGATATGAATACACATTAAAAGGCATGAATAAGCATCTACTTCATTTCAAAATACTGTATACAAGCCATGTGCATAGGAAATATTAAATAGTTCCAGTGTGGCTTTGCAGCAGCACAGGAGAAAAAGCCCTGGACTTGTAAATCAGAGACCAGAATTTGACTCCTGAGTCACTCCTGAGTTGCTCTCTGACCTTCAGGAAATCATTGAATTTAATTAATCTCCCTATCTATAAAATGGAGATGCCAACTATTCTATTATGAGGACAAAATGGAATGTTACATTGAAGTTGCTTTGAGAAGCACAAATAATGGTATGATTGCCTGTTTGTGTGGCTAATTCTGCACTTGCTTTCTTCATTCTCCCCCTCTGTCTATATTTGCACCTTCATGAAGAGCATCACCACTCACCCAGTCACCCAGTGCAGAAACCTGGGGTTACACGAGACCCCTCCTTTCCGAGGTACTCTCAATCCTGGGTGCTTTCGCACGCTCTCCCACTGCCAGGCCTGCACTGTCCCCTGATGCTGACTAAATCAATTCACCCCGTACAACTTAACCATGAAGTTCCTCCTCTGAGAAACATGTTATGACATTCCAGTCATAGTAGATAAGCGGAAATTTTGGTGATTTTTAAATCATGTCCCTGAAATTTCTTTTGTATTATTCGCATTGGCATAGGATAAAAACTACCATTAAAGCATTTCTAGGCTGATAACAAAACTGATAGTTAAGTGTGAGAGGCAAAAATAATTAACCTCTTATCGTTAACAATTCATCACCCTATTAAAGAAAATCTTAAAAATCAAATTAATATAATTATGCAGTCTATATTCTCCCACCACAATACAATAAAACCAGACATTAATTTCAGATATGAACAAGAAACCAACTACTCATTTTTTAAAAAAAGGCTATTTGAAATAAAAATAATTCAAATATAAAACCTAAAATGAAACATAAAATCACATAGAAATGTAATAATTAAAATTTAGAATCTATATTTAAATAAATAAACATAATTTTAAGTATGTTCATTCTAACAAATCAATCATAAATATAAAAAATCAAGATAAAATGAAACCAGGTAAGTTATAAATCATTTGTAAAATTAGAAACTGTGAAAAGAAAATAACAGTAAGTAAAGTGAATTGTTTAAAAAACGAGGTATAGTAAGTATAATTGTACTCTAACTAAACTTGAAAATCTCTATGAAATCAATGTTATTTATATAAAAATTTAACAGAAACTGAACCCCGGAGAAGAACACCTGAAAAGATCGAGAACTTATAAAGTGATTAAGAAAGTTATACTAAAAATTTCCAGGAATTAAAAATAGGAACAGATTATTTTCATATTTCATAAACCCCTTCTAAAAAATAAAATTATTAATGATAAGCACTATTCTGTGGCATAAATACAGACTTGCCTGATATTTTTACACACACAAAAACTTTAGTCCAAAAAAAACACAGCTTAATAGTAAACCGATGCCTGCCATTTGATCATCTGACTTTCAATTTGTGTTACTGTTCACACATGGCCTTGCTCTACTTGTTGATAATCATGTGAGCAACTTCCTCCCTCATTCCCAGCTTCCCTCCAGCAGGACTGCCTGCGTATTTAGGTGTCTTCTGGCTCCAAAATGTAAATTCCACATCTGCAAATATAACTATTATTTAAGCCACACTATTCCTATAATAGTTTCCAAACTTTAAAACACCCCACCCTTTTGAGTGATATAAAGTTATAAACGTATACATATTGATGTTTGTTTTATCTATTTATGCATTCATGTACTTACTGTTTTGAGGCACTGTAGCATTATAGAGCCCCATTTTAATGTTTATAAAGAATAAAGTGTCAGAAAAGTCCCTGGGTGGCAGGTATCTAACAGCATGCATATGGGAATGAGTTCTGAACCTTTTGAGTCAAACAAGTTCAGTCACTCTTCTCTTTAGAAAGCCAGGCATCTTCTTGGTAAAAATCCTCATACCAAAATTTCAAATGAGCAATTTTCAGATAATTTCAGATTCTCAGATAATTGCTGAACACAAGATTTGTGTTAGCATCATTGAACATCAAGACAAAATATGTCAATTAAGACCAAGGTAGACTCACCATATATGTATTAATTGGTGAATGAACTTGAAATAGAACTCTAAGACTATAAGCTTTTATGTTGTCCTGACTTACTCAGAGGCTGCATTCCTTTATTAATTACATGTAGGGAATTTGACATGAGAACTATGCACCTAATATGAGTCAACTGTGCATGGAAATTCATGAGCTCAATTCTGATGAAATCAATGAGTACAATGCAGAAGGCCATCGACAAGTTTACACATGAAGAAAGCACCACTATATAAACTTGACTCTTAAACACTAAACTTTTCTCTTTATATCACTGAATTGCCTAATCAAGAAGGTCAAAGACTGCAGAGCAGCTGAAGGTCAGAATAATGGGGTTAAGATGCCAGAGATGTGAGATCCATTCCACACACTCTTGTTTAATACGACACAGCAGGCATCTTTAACAGGCTTTCACACTGATTCTTAAGCCAAATCAATAGTGGTATATACTCTACAATCCTGAATAGTAGTGATTTTATATCATTTTATGAGAGTATTCAAAAAAATTATTTCCTGGAAACAGTTCAGTTGTGGTAGCTCATTGGTGCAAATTCCTTAGTCATGAACTTGTAAATCATCAAAAATCAAATCCTAAAGATGAGCAGGTTCTTACACAAGACTTTTATAGGGTATAATCAAAAGAAATATAATACCACCACTTGTAAATACATCAGCAGAAAACAATAAAGCAGGCAGAGTCTCAGATAGCTATATATTATTGATAAATTTAAAGTATGTGTCAAGCTGAAATTCCAATAGAATGTGGTAGTCGTAATGCATAGCATTGATTTTTATCCACAGAAAATTAGAGTTAACTTATATACACCATGGGATCTCACAAATGCTTGGAAGCTTAATGTTGAGGAGAAGAGTTGAATAACTGACGATGACATGTCTCTCAGAATTCTAAACCTTTGTCCTTCAAACTACTTCATTATTCTATCACAAGTGTTGTCTTCACCACATACTAAGATCTCTTCCCTTTGAAACCCAGATGCTGATACTAAAAGATCATTTTGTTTGATTATGTCAGTCTTGATCATAGCCTAAATTCCATCTCTTCTCTCATCTTTGGGCACTACTGGATTATAAACTGAAGAAATTGACATTCTCTCTCCGTTAACCTTTAGAGATGCTCAAGGAACTATGCCTTTCTTGTGAAGCCATCTAATTGCTAATCTATAATCCTTTTAATATGCCCAGCTTTTTGGATTGATCTATTGCCAGCTGGCCTAACACTGCCCACAGCTATATTAATCCTATTATTCACATCCTATTACAGAGTATCAGTGAAACTCTTTAATGAATCCTGAAAAGCTTACTTGCCAGATACCAATATTAAGGATGATTACACATGTATTCGCTCTCTTATTCTTAATTATAAGCTTCTGATTGTACTAATTGTATTCAGTGGGGTTCAGAGCTTTTCTTCTGCACAGCTATCTGTGAGCTGACACTGGGTTTGGGGAAATATCCGTTTTTCTAAATGTCATTACCATACATATTATTTTTATCTTTCTCAATGGTAAATAAATTCACAAGATAAAATGTAATATATTTAGAGATTAAATCCTGTTGTAAGGTAAATAAAGTGTATGGTATATGGTAGAATTAAGTAGGATTTATCAAGAATAGATAAAATATTCTAGAGAAAGGTCTGCCTTTTGAGTTCCTGATATATTCACAGTACCATTAATCCCCTAATAGGATGGATAAATCTGTCCTGGATGATAAGCCTACTTATTAAGGGAAGTATGTTCTCTATTGAATTAATCACCCCATATGAAAACTGAAACTATCATCAGCCTGAAAAACTATGATACCTTATCATCAATTTTAGTCTGATGAGTGGCTAAAGAGAGTAGCTTTTTTCTTTTTTTAATCCAGTGAAATGCATTGGCAATGATACTGCTTTTATTTTTTTTTAAACTGAATAAGTAGCCCAAACCGGTTTGCTCAGTGGATAGAGCGTCGGCCTGTGGACTGAAGGGTCCCAGGTTCGATTCTGGTCAAGAGCATGTACCTTGGTTGTGGGCACATCCTCAGTTGGGGTGTGCAGGAGGCAGCTGATTGATGTTTCTCTCTCATCGATGTTTCTGATTCTCTATCCCTCTTTTGTAAAAATCAATAAATTTAAAAAACTGAATAAGTACATTTATAAAACAAAAACAATATTGTTGATGAAGTTATTGTTTTTTTTTAAGTAAGGGCAAATAGTGGAGCTTTATGCTTATTAAAAGTTCTGGGGACTGGAGTTTCTATTTGGAGGAGGCCTTTGAGATCCGCAGAATGGAAGCAAGTGTCTGTACAATGAGACTCTCGCCAATTCCAAGGAGCTATGGATCTTGGCCGTACCTAGCATCTTGGGAGACAATTAAAGACAAATATGCACATACATGGATGTTATTGCACCTCCTTCTAGAGAACCTGTCTTGCAGAGAAAGTTCTAGAAGGTAAAGACATCATTGCCCTCTAACATCTATTCATTGTCTCTTTGTAAAATCATAATGATGCCATGAGTTATATTTGAAGACCAGGGCCTTAAGCAAAACTTTACATTGATTGGTCTCTCTTCTAGCCCTACATCCACAGAAATACCACTACTGGTTTCTGCTCCAGTGTGTGAGCATGAGAAAAGTAGGATGTCAATAATATATAGGACATCAGGTTAAATTAAATAGATATGTTTTTAAGGATAAGTATGTTATAGGTATTGCATAGGAAATACTTATGTAAACAAATTATCCAATATATATCTGAAATTTAAACTTAACTTGATATTATATAATTTTATTTGCTAAATATGGCAACTCCAGAGACAGGGCCTGAAATTTTGGGGGGAAAGAATAGAGGAAACATTCTATACTGACACTGTAGGTATTTCTCTAGCTATGGCTCTTCCTGTACTGGTACAACAATAAGAAAAATTACTCAAAGATATGACTTTGTGGAAATAATAATAAAATTATCCATCTTAGTATTTTACCATTTTGCTGGACACCTGCTTTTCCTTTCCCTGGCTTTTTAAAATTTATTTTCATTTTGAAGCACTATTATTTAGCTCAGCCTTTTGGAACACGATTTTTAAAGAAAGACTATGTATGAAAGTAAAGTAATATTGCATCAAATGAGACCTTTGTCTGTCCAGGTGCAATTTTCAAAACAGCAAGAGAGAAAGATTTTACACAGTAAAATAAAAGCATTTAAAACGGAAACTCAAACCAACTAAAATAAATGCACACTTCATGGTAACCCTCATAGCCCCGAAATGCATTTTAAACAGTAAGTTTCTTTTCTTTTTATGGTGTAGAGCTGCATGTAACCATAAGGGAGGACAGCAAATGTATATACTGAGCCAGTGAGGCAGGAATCGCGCCAAGTCCACATTCCCCCACCTGCCAGCCTCCTTCTTTCCTGATGTGTTTATCTTAGAATGTGGTTAGAGTTTGATCAGCAGTGCAAAGTTAGGGTGAGGGAGGGACGAATATTTGCATACTCCCACTTTTGTGCAAATGGTCCATGGAGTTATTCAAAGACAGCAAATCTGGTAGAAAGGAAAATAAGGTATAGATTAAATTGGATATAAATTGTGAGTTCTAGCTGAGTCTTTTTAAACATAATCCTGGGTTTTTACTAGTCCCACTTTCAATTCCAGTTTTTGGAAGTCCTTAATACAATGAAATTACCTTGAATCCTGATATCCAAATAAAACATCTCTTTTTCTCTCTCTCACTCACAGACTGTTAGAGATTTTTCACTTTCCCCATTGATTTATTTCAAATTGCTCCCAAGCCTCCAAGAGTAATTATTATTTTTTTCATAGTACATCATTGTTATAATTTTATGTTATAAGCCTTATTAGCAACTCTTTAATATGGATATAATGAAATTCTATAAAGTTCATAGCATCCTACAATTTACTCACAAATGTTTATAATTTAAAAAAAAACATTTACAAGGCTATTGAGAACATTTAGAAACAAAGATCAAATACATGCTTGGTAATAAAATCAATGTATACCCTGAAAGGCTCTTCTAAAGGCTTAACAGATTGTGTATATTTAACACCAAAATAAAATAAACAAAGCTGGATTCAATGCAACTGGCCAGCAGATGAGTGGGATATGTCCTTCCTCACTTAATTTGTATTATTATGAAGTCAGTAAATGAAACTATTAATAGCAAAATACTTTCTAAAAATAAAATAAAAACAACAATGTAATTTGCTAAGGGACAATTTATTGTAAATTTATTGTATTCAAAGTAAAATTAATATTGTACTGAATCAAAAAAATCATCATATGGTCAAAAGTAGTATGTATTTCAAATTCCAGGAATAAAATATTTTCCAATTGCTTTTTTGTTTTTGTTTTGTTATTCTTTTGCAGTTGACAAAGAGAGGTATTTTTAATTGTATTTTCAGATTATTGTGCTCAAATACACATATATTATTATGAAACTGAGTTTTGACATGTGCATACACTACAAAACCACCCAATCAAAATACCTAATATTTTCATCACTGCAGAATGTTCTCTCAATCCTCAATCACAAATAGATGACCACTATTCTAATTCTATTAAAACTAGATTAATTTTGCATCCTTTTAACTTCATATAAATAGATTGGTTCAGTATGCACCTTCCCACCCTCTGGCTTCTTACTCAGCACAATGTTTCTAGGATTCACCCATGTGGTTGCATCATTCTTTTCATCAGTGAGTAGCATTTCATTATGTGAATATAACAAGTTTGCTTCTCTGTTCTCTATTTGATGGATATATGACAAGTTTGCCGTTTGAGACTACTATAAGTAATACTGCTAGGGACATTTGTACACAAATCTTTGTTGAATATATGCTTTTTTTTTACTTTTGAGTATATAATTCAAATTCATAGGGTAGGTATATATTCAAATTTATAAGAAACAGCCAAACACTACTTATCTAGTCCATGGTGGGCAAACATCTTCTTAAGAGTCCACATATCTAATATTTTAGAGTCATATGTTGCAAATACTCAATTTTGCTTTTATAGCACAAAAATAGACAATACATAAGTTAATAGGTATAATAGTATTGCAATAAAACTTTATCAAAACAGGAGGCCAGCATATAGGCCATAGTTTGCCAGCTTCCAATCTACTCCAACAATCTCTGCCTTTTAATTATTTAGTCCATTGACATTTCATGGAATTATTAATGTGGTTATGCTCAGGTATACCATTTTGTTATTTTTCTTCTACTTATACCAACTGGTTTTTGTTTCATTCTCCTTTCCAGTTTTCTCTTGGGTTAACTGAGTATCTTTTAATATTCTACTTAAATTGCTCTATTAGCTTTTCCTCCATACTTCTTTGTATTATTTAGAGCTAAGCGTTAAATGTGCATTTTCAAGTTATTATAGCTACTTAGAGTTAGAGTATCATTCACACAAAATGTGAGAACTTTGAAGCATGCAATTTTATTTATACCACCTAAGTCCATTCCTTGTGCCATTGTCAGAAATTTTAATTATCCATACATTATAAACAAATAAATTAACATTTTGCCAGAGAAAGATAAATATTACATGATCTGACTCAGATGTAGAATCTAATGAACAAAATTTTAAAAATTAACATTTTTAGTTAAATAGTTTTGTTATCTTTCAAAGAAGTTAAGAGAAGGTAAAAAAAAAAGCCTCTCATATTTACTCATGTACTTACCAATTGTGGTGCACTCCTTCCTTTTGGTAAATTTAAATTTTTAGTTGCTATCATTTTCTTTTGCCTAAAGAACTTTTTTCAACATTTCTTATACTGCAAGTCTGCTGATAAAATATTCTCTCAACACTTTTGTCACTGAAATAGTTTTTAGTTTACCTTCAGTTTTGAAAATTAACTTTGCTAAATATATAATCCTAAACTAGGTGTATTATTCTTTGTGTTTGTCATGCTTACTCTTTGCTAATATCCTTGGATCTATATTTTAATGTTTTTCATCAAAATTTGAAAAGCTTTAACTGTTATTTCTTCCAAAAATGTTGTGCCTTATTTTCTCACCCTCTCTCTTTCTGGGACCATGGGTCATTCTTTCCATGTTTTTGCATGGGACATTGGCTTTTTGCAAGTTGTTTATTACAGGACCGTGGGGATCTTATCTTCCTCTGAAGTATATGGATTTTCCTTCTGGCTTCCAGTTCAATTAATGACTCATCTTGCCTTCATAGATTTTTAGACGGCATCTGATTTAGTTTTGGTCTTAGTCTGGAGCGAAAATTTTAGTCCTAACATTTAATCACAAAACCTAAAGTGTAGCCATTTTTTGGTTTCAATGTAAAATTCATAGGATTTATTACCAAATACCTTATACATAGGAGAATTCAAATGCAGGTTCTGTCTACTTTGCAGTGGAAAGATAGTCAAATTCATGCTCAACTCTTAAGAATTCAATTGTTGCTTTTCCTTGGACTTTTGGAGTCCTCTCTGGATGTGTGTAGGATTTGAGGAGAGGATATTACAGATACGTGGGCTACCCCTCTGTGAATTCTTCCCTTTTCTAATTTTCTCTATTAACTGACAGGTTCCTGTGCATCCCTCAACTTGCATATCTTGAATCAAAACTCCAAATAAAGTCCAAATTTTTGAACAAATTAAATTAGCATTTAAACGTCTCTTCTGTATTCATTATGACAGGTCACAAAGTTGTAGAGATGAATCAGACATGATATGTTATTTGGTGTAGAAAACACACATGAGGCTTTATAAAATGAAAATTTGTAGTCAGTGCAATATAAAGACTGATGACAGATAACTCACTTTTGGATAAACACCTTAACTGAGAACATTGACTGAAAATTTAATAATATTATTTTGCTTTTATAAACAAAGATACACAAGATATATAGTCACTCTTTAGATTAATCTTAGTCTCTCTTTTATACAACAGAAATATCTGTGTTGAGTATAACACAAAGGATAGAATTGAAGAAATCAAAACCACCTAATTAGTTTTATTGCATAATACTGAAAATTGCCTAAACCTAAACATATTAAGGCATGTTGGTAAGATATTTGAAAATATAGAAAGAAAAGTTGTTTTTGTTCTATGATAACATATATCATATATTCATTCATATATAATCATATATATTCAAGTAATATATATATTCAATGAGAAATTTTATGTATCTATAAGCCACAGACCATGCTATCTATATATATAAAACCCTAATATGCAAATAGACCAAACAGTGGAACAACCAAATAACGGATTGATTGCTATGATATGTGCTGACCACCAGGGGGCATGCGCGGAACATGGTGGGCGTCAGCAGCAGGAGGCAGAGGGCAGAATATGGCAGGCATCGGGATGGTGGAGCTGGTGAGCGGGGGTACCAGACCAAGGTGGGGCGCCGGTCGGTTGCTGTCATTGGGGTGAGCCTCTGGTGGTTACTGAAAATTCTTTGCTCCCATACATTGCGGTCCCACCCGGCACTCGCACCTGCTGCAGGTGCTGGCCCCACTTGCACCCACAGCCAGCGCTGGAGCCACCGCTCACACCCACTGCCGGCGCCCAGTACTGGTCCTGATTGCTCAGAGCCATCAGTGGGTACAAGTGGGGCTGGTGCCATTAGTGCATGGGAGCGGCGGGAGTGGGACTACCAGCAGACAGGGGACCAGGGGCTGCGGTGAGATGGGCTAGGCGGGGGTGCAGAGGATGGGCCAAGACCCATCCCTGTGCCCACCACAGCCTTGCGGCCCACAGTTTTTTTCAAGGTGCATGAATTTGTGCACTGAGCCCCTAATAATTATTATAAAAGATGAAAAGTGTCAATAGAAGACTACATACAGTGTTGTGTTAACACAGAAGGGTAGTTGATCAAGTATGCTTTGGTAAGGTTGCTAATAAGCTAGTCACTGAAGCTTTCTCAAAGAAGATAACATTAATGCTAAGCAAGCAATCCTGTGAGCAATCCTTCAGAATTTGTAATAATGATCTGAAAATAGTTCCCTTGGCTTTCCAATGATGTGTGAAATGCTCTTATTGTAAAAGCTGAGAATAAGTTAACCAAATTTGGGCTTTTTGCAGTATTGCTAGTGAATAGACATACCTACAGGAGGTAAAAGATAATAGAGCTAAGAGATACTTTAGGTCGTATTTTTTAATTACTCAAAGTAGCAGAAATATCATTATCACTGACTACAGTTAATTCTGGTATATGGTCAGTGGCATGACTGGAATTCCTTAGCTTTCTCTGAAGAAACGTATCAGGAAGGAGAGGGGATAATGATTCTAATTTTTGTGACACTTGAAAAGATCTGTGGCATCTAAATTATGATATAAAATTTATTCTAAAATGAAGGTGAACAGAATTATGATAAATTGAAAATTAAATATTCATTATATATGAAACCATATTATATTTATGTCCTTTATGCATAATTTATAACAATAGTATTTAATCACTTCTTACAATCAATGGTATACTTATACCTACAATACAGTCCTACTTTCTTAAATTACTAACAATACATTAGGGTTAGAGTCAGAGATAGGAAAATGAAAATAAATAAATAACATTTTAATTAGACACACACAATAGTTGTTTCTCTACTTCAAAATACCTATTTACTTATGACCGATTTCTTTGATATTAAGCATGGCCAAAACACTGAGAAAAAAAATAGTTTTATTCAGGAAAAAAAGTCACATTAAAATACATAGCATTAAAAAAGTAGAATTCTTTATCACCTCTTGACCTCACATCTACCTGCATTTATCCTGCTTATGATACAAGCATATTTGCTCCTTGCCAGCTGGTACCATGAAACACTTCCTAAGTAGAACGTTCCTGAGGGATGAAAGGGGAGGAGTGATTCTTCTTCCTGGAAATTAGCTCTTCTTGGCAAGCTTCTGCAGGGAGGCAACCAGGACCGTGAGCACCTCCCATGGCAGCTTTCTCTGGGACCCCAGAAATTAGCTTTCCAGCGCACTATCCCCACAGTTTCCCAGAGAGTTCCGGGTGCACTATGTCAGTGACTTTTCCACCATCCAGTTGGCCATGGCACACCCTCTCCAATAAAATCTGGACTTCATCCCTGGCTGAAAGAAATTCTTCTCCATATTTGTTTCTGACTTGGTGCTCGGTCTTAGCCCTAGAGATAGTGGCTACTCCTTATATTTGCATTCCTGTATCCTTTTTTGTATCCTCACCTGAGGATATTTTTCCACTGATTTTTAGAGAATGCGGAAAAAAGGGAGAGAGACAGAGAGAAAGAAACATCCATTGGTTGCCTCCTGCACTCACCTATACCAGGGCCGGGCATCCAGCTTGGAAGGTATGTGCCCTTGATGGGAATCAAACCCAGGACAACCTCTCTATCCACTGATCTAAACCAACTGGGGTGCATTCCTGTATTCTCTAGAGTTCTTTCCCCTTAGCAGGCATCTTCTGTTTAAACTTCCTTTTCAAATCACTATGTAGTTCTGTATCCTCATTTGATTTTGAGTGCTACAATGACACAAGATATAAATCTAAAAGAAGTAGAGGGCAGCTGTAAGAAAAGAGGTCCAATGACTGAGTCCTGTGCTTTCCAACATTTAGAGATTGAACAGAACCGGAAGACTAAACAGTGGAGTCTCAACAAAAGGTGACAACGAGGTAGGAGAAAGACCAAAAGGAGAAGGAAATCCAAGTGAAGAAACTGTTTCAAGAAAAAAAAATGATCAGTTATATCAAATACATCTGTTAGGTCAAATAAGATATGAACTGAGAATTAACCATTCCATCTCACAGTGTGAGTCATTGTGAGCCTGATAGTAGTAATATCCATGACTGCTACAAGAGAAAAGATAGAATAGGAAATAAAGAATTGAAGATTACCAATACAGATAAATCATTAGAATCCCTTTTCAATAAAGGGAAGTATTATATCGGAGTGTTAGGTGAAAGAAAATGTACAATCTAAAGACGGTTGTTGCCATTGTTACTGTTATTGTTTAAAACAAGAGAAATAACAGCATGTTTCATTACTAATGTGAATAATCACTTTGATGGAAAAAATAACGATGCAGGAGATAGATGCAAGAATTATTGTTTCTCCAAATAATTTGAAAAAAAATATATTTAAAATCATTTGTAATGCCATCAAGCTAATGGTGCATGTAGGATTATAACTCAAAATTCAGACCAAAGCCCTGACAGCTACAAGAAAATATGTGATGAGTCAGACATTTTGATGTAAATGTGATCAAATTCAAATATACATTATATATATATATATATATATATATATATATATATATATATATATAATGTTAAATTATAAGTTTCTACTAACAACAGTACTCTATTTTAGGAATAGTTATAAATGCAAAATTATTTCAAAATAATTTGATATTTTATAACTGCTTTAGACCTTGTCACTATTTAAAGATCACAAATGTAAAAAGAAGCATATATATTTTAGGTATGTACACCCACATATATGAGTGATCAATGATAAAATAACAATGCCTACATTTAATGCGGTCTATCTCACCTTATATTTAATTACAGTATTCTTATTATATGTGAATTATCTCAAGAAAAGAGCCATAAATAGTTCAAATGTTGTAAGAATTAAGAAAACTACTTTAATATGCTAAGTGCTTTTCTATATTTTTTATCAGTTGACATTATGAGAAAAAATAGTTAAATTTTTTTCTGACTAGGGTACTTCTTTTCATTTCACACAAAGGCTTAATTATCAAACATGGGACTCCAGGATGCTCCTCACCCCAGTCCAGCTATGCAGTATATCCACTTCTCTGAAGAGTATTATTTTGTGTATTATGGACAAAAGATCATAGAGTTCTGATTGATCCAACCACAATCACCACTGAGCCCCTACTGAGCTTTTCTGTGTTGCTCAGTACTGATATTTTCAAAAACACCATTGTGTGAGGAATAGCCAGTGGTACTTAAAATCAACATGAACATTGTTCTATCAAATCATGTGGATCTTCCCCAAAAGTCTCTTTTTCTTTGCTATCTAGCATATACCGCCAATTAAACCATGGGACACTGACAGGAAATAATGACACTAATTTTCCCAAGTCAACAGTGTTCAGCACCCAGAAAGCATATTAAACTTTTGTCTTGCTTTTCCTTTCTGGAGGATGTAAAATCTTAGATCCATCTTTTATATCCTTTGTGAAATATGGTAATGCTTTATTTATTGACAATCTGACTCATTTGATTAATATGACACAATAAGTACTATGTACACTGGCAACTTTCTAGGCAAGAGTAGCTGATCATTCGTATTTGGCTATGTTTTTGTTTCTAACAGTCAATTTTTGCATTAATTACAGGGTATTTATACTGATTTATATAATCCAGCATTAATAGTGCTCAGAACTCCCCTTTGGATTTCTGACATCTTTGTCAGCCATGAGCGAAATATAATCATCCTCTGAAAAACCTAGCTGATTGGACACCAAAATATATCTCACCAAATATCAGTCCCCTTTTAGGTTCCAAGAAGCACTAATTGCATAAAATTGTATAGATTGATAATGACTTTTAGTTGTCTGTGTTTTTGAACCCCAAAGTCATATGTTATATATATTGCACTTCAAAATGATGTTTTGAGAATGTTTACTATGCAGTACCTTTTATTTTCTTAAAAATCATGAAATGACTCACATAGAATTCAATAATACACTAATCCATCCATTATGTGATTTTTTACCATCCTATAAGCTGCCATATAATTTTTCATATTCAAATATTTTTACAAAAATAAACCATTTCAGGTACATGGATGGTTGGTTAGTATGAGTTCCAATAAAGAGCCTCTGAAATACATCCTCGTATAACTTTTAGATTAAAAGATATTTGTAAATGTGTATGACTATCTGATATGGGAATTGATTGATCTAACAAGATTAAACTGCGTTATGTTCCACAAAAAATGTTATAACCTTGAGGCAAAGCCATCAAATAGAAATAGCAACATTAATCAAAAAGGGGCTCTCCACAGTAATTGGGGCTTTAATAAGAATAAGTGTATCGAAGCAAAAACAGTTAACACTGTGTACTCTGCTGAATAAGCAAACCCATCTTAACATTTGCTGTAATAGAGAAGGATCTTCCTCAAAATGATGGATTCTAATCTCAGCTGGGAGCTAAGTTTCACCATCAGATCAGTCTTGCTTTCCTGCTGAATATTTCAACTCGACAAGTACTTATGTGCTGGGTGATACGCTAAACTCAAGTTTTTGTTTTGTTTTTTCCTTACAGGATACAAAGATCAGATCAATGAAGTTCTTACTTTTAATATTATTATAAGTAAACCAGTCAGTTTCCTTAATTATCAAATGGCCAAAATTTGTAATTGATGATTAATTGTTATGAAAAGACAAATTTTTCTTGGAAAATTATGAGGGTATAACTATTAAATACATATAGATCAAATAACAACATGGCCCACCTATGCTAATGTTTTATTTCCAACAAGTTCAACATAGATAGGCATGTTCTGCCACATAGAACATGAGAGAAATTAGCCATTGCACTATAACCCATTACTCATTATTTTTTACTAATGTTTGAGGACTTTTATCTATAATAGTATTTCAAGGCTTCCAAATGTTTCATGGTTAAAAAATATGAAAGTCTAATTCTATATTCCTAGTGCTCTCTGGATACAACCACTCAAAAAAAAAATAGCTCAGGATATTTCAAGTCCCAGCAACCTTGTAGTCTCCTTTAACGTCCATCACTTTCCCATTCCTGAGCACCTTTTCCTGTTGTCTCCTAACTATAGTAGTCTTACATCATTTTCCAATCATCGGATATGCTCATTCTAATCCTTATTTTTCCTTGCAAAGTTTATTTATGCTGTGAGATATTCTTCAGTTAGCACAGCCAGGCATTACTATATACACTTAGTTTTAAGACCACCTTTCTTTTCTCAGTGTGAGTACACATCTATTTTATACAGGAGGGTACCTGAATGTCATTTACTGGGATAGAGAACAAACACAGGTTAATGTCCAAGTACATGAAAGAGCTATAAGCTTTCATAATTGCTGTTTCTTTTATTAATGGCTATACAAAGCATAACTCTCCAATAATCTAAGTGTGATCCTATTATGTTGGAGAAAGTGTCATGCTGTGAAATATTGACTAAAATTGGTCCCTTTCACCAAATGTAAGCCAGTATTATTCACATACTAGTATTCATATAAATTTCAAGCTGAGTATTTCTTACTGAGAGGCAATAAAGAGAGTAATATAACAGGGAGATCTAAATTAGAACACAGATTTTTTTATGACAACAGAAATGCAAATATGATCCTAATTAATATGTTAATAGCTCTTCTCTATTTATAAATAGTAACTGCAGTCTAGCTTGGACTACTATGAATATAATATCTTTACATTTTCTTCTCTAATAAATAGGTAAAGTTCCTTAGGATAGGAACAAAGTCTATATCCTTCAACTTTTTCATAGAAAGAAAATGTACTGTTCAATAAAGATCTGAGTGTATTAATATAATTTTGATATAGCTAAAATCTGAGACTTTTTCTCATCACGTGCTATATCAGCTGAGAAGAAAAAATTGGAGCAACATCTTTGATGTTTTCAGGTTTAAGGCCCATCAGGTAGCTTTTTAGTTACTTGTGAACCCAATCATCAATTCACTTATCCAGCCACTTATATAATATCAGAAAATTGAGTTTCTGAAAATGGTGGCAAGCAGTTACCAAAGTAAAGAAATTTGAAGGTTTTACTCTTGATTTAGTTATAATAATTCAATGTCATGGAAAGTGTTTCCAAGTAAAAAACAAGCCATTGTCCTATTTTCTCTACTTGTGTATGTGTAAAATTACAATAAAATTTTAAAATAAAAAATAAAAGTTATTCTTTTGTTATAGAGAAATAGATTTGCCTTTTAATAAAAATCTCTTGGCACAATTCAGAATTTTTAAGTGTCTCCGAAAAGAAGCTAATATTTACAGCCTTGTGTTGCTACCTGACTTTCATTCTGTCCAATCTTTCCACACAAAAAAGAGGATATGCCAGTATTTCCCTTGAAAATAGGTAGCTGATAGAGTACAATAAGAATACATGTTGTCCTGGTAAATCCTAAATAGATATCTGATATGAACTCCAAGGGATATTAAGAAAAGAACAATATTCCCAGGTAATAGAATCCTCTGCCAGGTTACCAGTTACAGAGAAGGGAGCAAGGCTGAAAATGTGACATGAAAAAAAATAGCTCCCTGCAAGCAGTTACCAAAGTAAAGAAATCAGAGGGTTTTACTTTTGATTTAGTTATGATAATTCAATGGCATGGAAAGTGTTTCTAAGTAAAAAACAATCAGAAACAATAACAAAGCAAAATATATTATTTGAGCATGAAAAGCAACTTAACTAGGAGGAGAAATCCTCTTCTGTTTGGAGGAATTCTAATTTCTTCAAATAAATATTTACTATCTATGCTGATGCAGAATTCAATTTCAAGCACAAAGGGAATAAAACATCAGTCTTAGTAATGGATTTCAATCTGGGATGGAAGACAAAAATAGGTGCACGTATTAAAATATGCTAATTTTAGTGTTCACATAATATCATAATTTGTTTTTAATGTACTTTGACAAACTAGAAACAACCAACATTAACAGGAAATAACAAATGTGGTTAGTCTATGCACCCAGTTGTTAATTTACTAGTAGTGATTATTGTACTTCTTGTCATGCATTTATAATGAAATAGCAGAAAAATAAATTAATCTAAAAAACAGTAAGGAGTGGCACTGTTGTTGAATTTATCAGCACTCCAGAGCCTAAAAGAAATAAATGAGGAGCAACAAGAAATCCATTTTATTTACTATATTCTATTACTAGCACAAAAGAGTTCCATTGAACGCATGGAAAAGTTGCCAGAGCCCTGGGAAAATGTATTCTATTTGACCTATCAAAAGAAAACTCTATCAGCTTAATGGGACCGATTCAGGTTTCCAAATGGATTGAATGACACTGATAACTCCATTCACAGGAATGCTCAATGTAAAACATAAATATCTTAATAGAAATGGGGATGAGACTGATAATTAAATAAACATTTAATAATGAAAATTTCACATATATGGAAGCACTATGAGTCATTTAGAATTGATTTGAAGTAAAAGATTAAAAATGGTAGACTACTTATAGACTCTCCTTTGCCTATTTGGAAGCCTTTTGTCAATTTTTGTATAAGTTGTAACCATAGTAACCTTATTCTGTCCTTAAATGCTATAGAAATTGAATAAATTATGGAGTCATGATCCAATAATAATCAGAATGGATGAAACTAATCTTTAAAATATACCTCTTGCCCTGGCCAGTGTGTTCAGTGGTTAGAGCATCAGCCTGTGCACCAAAGAGTTGCAGGTTTGAATCCCAGTCAAGGGCATGTACCTGAGTTGCAGGTTTGATCCCTGACCCTGGTTGGGGTACATGCAGGAAGCAATCAATAAATGTGTATCTCTCTCTCCTTCCTTCCCTCCCTCCATTCTACTCTCTAGAAAAAAGGAAGAAGAAGAAAATACATGTCTCACTAAATGAGCATCATTTCCAGAGATGACATGGGTATTATTTAGTAATATAGTTACTTAGGCACTGCATTTTCTTTTCATTTCTTCATTTATTCAACCAACCAATATTAACTACTTGTTTATTAAGTGCCAGGAAACACAGTTAGGTTCCTTGCATAAAAAATATTATTCAAAATAATTCCCTCTATAGACAATTCAATCATTTAAAAGTGGGTGTTGAAATATAGTTATGAGTATTTTGGGGAGTAGCATAAATTTGACCATTGTTTCTTAATAATTTTGGAAATGAGTGATTTTAAATATCATTCTCTGATGTTGATACAGCAATATGATTCATCTGTAATTCATCTACTATTCATTTATGCTTATTATTGCTTATCTGTTTAAACATTTTAACTGAATTTATTTTGTAAAGAAGAGACAGGTATTATAATAGGGAAATTCTAAATATGAGCACAATCCTCTGCATGGAGGCACATTGAAATTATTTGTCAAAAAAATAATGTTTTCAGAGAACCAAAATGGCGGCATAGGTAAACACCGGAGTTTGCTGCCTCAAACAACCACTTCAAAAATACAACTAAAAGACGGAAAGGACATCATCCAGAACCACAGGAAGGCTGGCTGAGTGGAAATTCTACAACTAGAAGGAAAGAGAAGAGCATACCGAGACTCAGAGGAGGCGCAGTGCGGAAGTAAAATACTAAGGTGCAGAGTGCATGCAGAGCGGGCTGGCGGCTGAGGGCGGGGTTGTTGTTTTCAATTGGGAGGGAGTCTCAGGCTCTGAGCTCCAGTTCCGGGCGAGTCTCCAGGGATGCAGACTCATACAGGAGAAGCGGGACTGTCTGGCATCGGTCAGAACCCGAGGGCAGCTTTCTCTCCGAGGGGCTTGCAGCGATTACTGGGGCACTGAGAAGCAGAGCCTCTGAGGGCAAGACTGAGAGCAGCCATAACTGCTAGCCCCGCCCTGTTGATCCTGTGGGACCTGCCCCGCCCAAGCCCTGCAGGGAGGCTTTTGCTGGACAGCCTCAGGCAAAGGCTAGATTAGAACCTCCCTAGAGATCCAGGAGCCAGGAAGCCCAGAGGTCAGAGTGGAACCATCCAGTTTGCAGCTCCGTGGAACCATAAAGGACACACTCAGGGGGCAGACTCAGTGAGCACCAAAGCCCCATTGAAGCAAGTCTTGCCCCAGAGGGGTGTCTCCAGCACAGAAGTTCTCCCACTGCAGACACAGCTGATTCTCAAAGCCAATTGGCCTGGAGGTCAATTCCTCCCAGTGATAACTACAACAATCAAGGCTTAATTACAACAAGACTGTGCACAAAGCCCACAAGGGGGTACACCAAGAGTGTCTACCTCAGGTAATTGGGACACTTAGCACAGAAAGGCACTCTATCAACACAGTGAAGCATAAAAAATGCCGAGACAAAGAAACAGGACACAAATGACAGAAATGGAGGAAAGCAAACTATTGGATATAGAGTTCAAAACCACACTTTTAAGGTCTTTAAAGAAGTGTCTAGAAGCCTCCAATAAATTTAGTAAGGCCCTCGAAAAGACTGGTGAGACCGCCGATAAATGTAGTGAGATCTTCAAGAAATCTAGTGAGACCCTCGATGTTGTGATAAACAACCAACTAGAAATTAAGCATACACTGACTGAAATAAAGAATATTATACAGACTCCCAACAGCAGACCAGAGGATCGCAAGAATCAAGTCAAACATTTGAAATACGAAGAAGTAAAAAAAACCCAACCGGAAAAGCAAAATGAAAAAAAGAATCCAAAAATACGAACATAGTGTAAGGAGCCTCTGGGACAGCTTCAAGCGTACAAACATCCGAATTATAGGGGTGCCAGAAGAAGAGAGAGAGCAAGATATTGAAAACCTATTTGAAGAAATAATGACAGAAAACTTCCCCTACCTAGTGAAAGAAATAGACTTCCAAGTCCAGGAAGCACAGAGAACCCCAAACAAAAGGAATCCAAAGAGGACCACACCAAGACACATTATAATTAAAATGCCAAGAGCAAAAGACAAAGAGAGAATCCGAAAAGCAGCAAGAGAAAGAAAATCAGTTACCTACAAGGGAGTACCTATACGACTGTCAGCTGATTTCTCAACAGAAACTTTGCAGGCCAGAAGGGAATGGCAAGAAATATTCAAAGTGATGAATACCAAGAACCTACAACCAAGACTACTTTATCCAGCAAAGCTATCATTCAGAAGTGAAGGTCAGATAAAGAGCTTCACAGATAAGAAAAAGCTAAAGGAGTTCATCACCACCAAACCAGTATTATATGAAATGCTGAAAGGTATCCTTTAAGAAGAGGAAGAAGAAGAAAAAGGTAAAGATACAAATTATGAACAACAAATACACATCTATCAACAAGTGAATCTAAAAACCAAGTGAATAAATAATCTGATGAACAGTATGAACTGGTGATTGTAATAGAATCAGGGACATAGAAAGGGAATGGACTGACTATTCTTGGGGGGGGGGGAAGGGGTGTGGGGGATGCGGGAAGAGATTGGACAATAATCGTGCACCTATGGATGAGGAAAGTGGGTGGGGAGTGAGGGCGGAGGGTGGGGTGGGAACTGGGTGGAGGCGAGTTATGGTGGGAAAAAAGAGGAACCAATGTAATAATCTGAACAATAAAGATTTAATTTTAAAAAAATAATAATGTTTTAAGTAAATCTAATTAAAAGAACTTCAAGTTTCCAGAGCTGTGACATATTATGCAGTTTGCTATAACTTAGAAGAAGCCATTTTTGATTGATTTACATCATCCTCATTCTCCTGAAGGAAAAGAGGGGTAATCTTACTCTGCTGCTTACTGACCATATGATTTAGTTTCTTCATGTCTTAATTTCCTAAATTAAAGTAGAATCCTTCCGTCCCAGAACATTAGAGGACTGATAACGGCTGATCCACACATGGCATACAATATGTGGTAGGATTTTTTTCCTTCACATTTTTACAGTTGGCCAAATTTGCAATGTCTTGAAAACCTTCACATTCCCTGGAGATGGTAGCAAAGGAAAGACTATCTAGTCTAGAGTGGTCCTCTTGGAATTGCTACATTCTCTAAATATAGTCAACAAATGGGAGTGGAGCCTAAGGCTCAGACGAGAAAAATTTTGATGGTTTTAGATGCTACACCTGAAATATCTCCATGTACTTAATAGCTTTCCACCTATCCCTTACCAGCTATATCTCAGAGAAGGGAAACTTACCAACTCCTTACCTTTTCCCTTCTGGATTCACTATCCATATTTTATTTCAACCCAGTTAAGTATAGTTGGTCTCCTCAAATCAAAGGTGGGTCTTCCACCTGGACTCCCACTCCTGTCTCCTATATTTTTCTTTCTCTAATGGATTTGGCCCATTCTGAAATTTGTACAATCTCCCACCTTCAAAACAAAACATTCATCAACTCATGTGTTCCCAGGCAACTACTGTCAGTATATATCCATTTCAGATTCACATTACGACTACCGGAAAAAGCTTCTTGAAGATACAGCCTGTTGCCTAAACCTACTCCACCATGGCTTCTTCCTCCCCACTAGTATACCTGAACTGTTTTAGATAAGATGACCAATACCATCTATTTTGATAAACCTAATGGGTGCTAAACCTAATAGAAGCTTTTCTGTCCTCCTTCTTCTTCTCTTTCAGTATGATGAAACATAAATTGACCTCATAACTTTCTGAAACACACTTCTCCTTGGCTTCCATATCACCAAAATATCCTAGTCTTTTTTTAAACCTCCAATTTTCCCATTTTACACTCAGACCCATCTCCTTGACCTTCTCTTTAAATGTTAGAATTTGTTAGCAGTTCATTCATCAACTCCTTCCTATCTTCGTATTCCTTCCTAAATAAAATCAATCATTCGATAGACTTCAATACCACTACTTTACTAATGACCCCTTAATTTATATCTCCATCTCAACTATCTATCTGACCTACAAAATCATGTATAGCTAAGTCACTTTGTGCTGGGAATTAACTCTGCCCCATATTCCTTGGTCTTGATATAATGTCCTCACTTTTCAGCAGGCCCTTTCCTAAGGTGTACATTATAGTTACCCCTTCTCCCTAACCTCCCACACACTCATAGATACATCATTGTAAGTTACACTCTATCATGATCATAAATAACCTGGGATGCACTGCTCTGTACGCAAATCTGAGGACCGATCTGAGGGCACTCAATGGTCAGCCCCAGCACCTGGGCCTTGGCAAGAGCCAGAGCCATGGATCTTTTTGCTCATATTGTGGTTCCTCTGCAACTTCTTAAGTTCACCCTCCCTCTTTGTAGCGGCCAGCCCTTGAAGTGATAGTTACTAGGAGAGCATAGTCGGTCCTCAGTTATGTGGGAGATCCGTTCCTACAGCGACGTAACATGATTATCACCCTAAGTTGGAACCCACCTATATAAGCACCTACGTCACTCACATGGAGCACATACACAGTGGTAATGAAGTGAAACAGTAAAAAAAATTTAAAAGAAAGATAACAATTCCTGACCTTTACTTGTGGTAAATAAGTAATAAAAAGCATAAAGCACATATGTACATATGTCGAAATGACGGATTTTTTTTTTTTAATAAATAAATGGGAGATGGCGACGAAATCACAAAACAACTTACGTGGAGTCCGACGTAACTGGAGGACTGTCTGTATTAAGATTCTCCTTAGTTTAGAGCAGGGGTGAGGAACGTCCAACCCATGGGCCATATAACACCTGTGAAATCATTTGGTTTGGCCCTGCCCAGGCATTAGGGGTGAGTTAATTAAATGTTTGACCAAATGCAGCAGGTTAATTTTTAAGCTGATAACTCTGTAGGGCCCGCAAATGATGTTATAAATATCCAAATGGCCGTTGGCACAAAAAAGGTTCCCCACCCCTGGTTTAGAACATAGTTTTTTAATCAGGGGGAGTGGACACATATGTTTGGAGAAGATCTGATTCCCATCTACTACACAGTCTGGCAGCACTAAAGTTCCCAGGGAAGAAAGCTGAGTTGATCTCATGTCAGTTTGAGATACATTTTAATACTCTTTCTTTTTCCTATCTCCACCCAAACAAGTTTCATAAGAATTCTGCTGAAGAGACACGAGGCTATCAAACTTTCTCAGATAGTACCGTAAGCTTTTGAAATGAAGTCATGTTTTTAAAGTGGAAGTTAATTTTCAGTTAGCTTATGCTCCTTATCCCTAGAGTAGGATAAGTAAGTGTGCAATTGATTTTAATTTAATATTCATGGTATATTACAGCTGCCAGAGAATATAAGAATTTTTTTAAAAGAAAGCACAGCCTAGACCTAAACCTATCCTTAGAATTACAGTCAGAGTTGCAAGGACACTCTTGAATACAAAAGAGCATGTATGTAGGAAATAACTGTATACAAACATTTTTAAAGGCGGTGCTCACATCAAACATTTAAAAGCAGGCATGTGCTGTGGAGACCTTAAACAGAGCTGTTTCTCTATGTCATAATCTACTTGGCATAAAATATAGCTGCAGAGTCTCCTCATACAAACTTCCACCTGGTACATTTCTGTCCAGATCTTGGCTGATTCTTCCCCATTCTGCAGTTCTCAATTCAAAGGTCACTTCCTGAGAGAGGACTCCCCTGACCACTTAACTAGGCATAAACCACCTCCCTCCCATTGCATTTACCACTACTTTAAGTTACGTTGTGTAGTCATTTGGGTTCTTTTCTGCCTCCCCCAAAGAACACACTCAAATATAAGTTCTGTAAGATCATTGTCTACTTCATCATTATAGTAAGAACAGCATTTCCAACATATGTGCATGTGTGACACATGCCTTTGGCACGGTATAACACAGAAGCACTTAACTCTTTCTAAGAGTCAGTGACCTCATCTGGAAAGTAAGTCTGAATATTATTCTACAATATTGGTAGGAGTCAAAATGGAAATCAAAGGTGTGAAAGCATTTTATACACAGGAAAATCCTTAATATATAAATTGAAACTACAAATACACTTTGAGCCTACAGTTATATATAAAATGAAACTTTAATAGTGCTTACTTTCACTAAGTGGTACCTATAACCAGTATGAAAGCACAGCCTAGACCTAAACCTATAACCAGCCTAGACCATACCTATAACCAGTATGAAACCTCTAAGTTCTTGGCTCATGAGGTACAGTGTAAGGGTGACATTATGAATTTCAGGGTTGTTTTTTTCTTTTACTTCCCCCATAAGTCCGGTTCCATGTCTCAAGCTCTCCTCCACTCCTTTCCATTAATCTGCTAACTTAGATTCTGCTATTAAATAATGAATTAGTGTTCATTTTTTAGAAAGGCTCATTTTACAGAAAGGGTTTTGACACTTAAAATGGCATTGCTTCTGCAATCGGGTCTAATGCTTTTTTAAAAAATCAATTTATAAATAGACTAGTTCTCTGATGCAAACTCTATTTCATCTTATTTTTTAACCTAAAAATTTAGAGAGAAAACTAGAACTCATAGGACAGAGATTTCCCTTTGATCTTTACATTGACAGCAACTTTTTTCTCAATAAGTTGGTTGAGGTCATTGAAAAGAAAGAAGAATAGAAGAAACACACACAAGAATAAGATTATAATGGCATCATTTGCTCTTATGAGTTTTAGTCCAAAGATCCCAAGCATGTTTTGCAAATGCTTTACTCCCCCATACAATTTTAGAGATTGAAAGGATTCAAAAAGATGTATGAAGACTGGAAGAAAACCTAGGCCATTCTTAAGTGGCTTAGTTGGATAAACAAATCACAGTTGAGAAGTAGTTTGTCAGGTGTATCATGAATGATCTCTCAGCAGTCTCTCAAAATAGAACACATCTGGCCTGGCACAAATGTGACCTGCACCGAACCTATCCGACCTCTCTAATGAAGCACATGCTCCTCTTTTCCTTGGCTTACTCAGGGTGGGGAACCTTTTTCCTGCCAAGGGCCATTTGGATATTTACTAGTATAACATCATTCACGGGCCATACAAAATTATCAACTTAAAAATTAGCCTGCTATATTTAGTCAAATATTTAATTAACTCACCCCAAATGCCTTGGCAGGGCCAGACCAAATGATTTCATGGGCCTTATATGGCCCATAGGCCAGATATTCCCCATCTCTAGTTTATATGAACACAAAAATATCTGACCTTTCTAAGAACATTTCTTTAATATTTCTTCTCCCCGCTAAGCTGAGAATTTCTGTCAGGCAGAAAGTGTTTAGATTTTTAGGTTGAATGGTTACTGAATAATTCGAGTTTTCATATATATAATTACTAGTATTATATATATAACTGTCCTTGGAGCCTAAGGAGATACATAGGTCATTTTCCCTCTCTACTTCATGTATCTCCATTCTGTTTTCTCTCCCGAGGCCTTATTTTATTTGTAGATATTTCTTCTCTCCCATCTCTGTTGTCACATTACACATACCTATAGTAATGTTACTCTTATATCTAGACTTAATATGCACATGGAAACCACATGGGTTCCCTCTGGATTTAAATAGGACTGTGTAGTCACTTCCTAATCATCTGCCTGGGATTTTCAGTGGCCTTCCTTACTGGCAATTTTTGACATGTCTCAGATTGAATTCATTTAACCTTTCATTAATACTTGTTATGCTTAGACTTATTTCGTAGGTAAGGAAGCTGAGCCACAGGAACAGTTAATTAATTTGCCTAGCCTTACATAATGACTACTGGCAATGTAGAGACCAGACTCAGCTCTGCCTGACCCTTACCTAGTGTTCTCCTCAATACTGCCCAATGGATGAAGGTCATATTTCTGTCTTACTATATATCAGACATATTACTTGGACATATTTTGTAAAAATATCTATTTATAACTCTTTAAAATACTTAATATTGGAACTTATAGAGATATGCACATGGGTAATATGCTTTTTCTAACACTAATATTAAGGGACACAATTCCCAAGATTGTTTAAAAAAAAAAGCATACACACACACACACACTCACACTCACATTCATACATCCACAGAGAAATGAATATCAAGCAACATATCTCCTGATACTACCTTAAAAATATCTTTAAATACTTCAAGAATTTAGGGCTTGGAACCAAATAGTAAAACCTTCAACACAGGTTGCTAAAGACTCTGTCATCTGTTAGAAGGCCACTAAACTATGAATATATTTGTTCAACAAATAATTCTGGGTTCAGATGCTACTCTGGGTACTGGTAGGTACAACAGTGAAAAAAGACAGTGGTCTTCATGTTCTCTTGGACTACATGCATGTTTTGTGCTGTAGCAACAGTGGCTCTCATTCTGATTCTTGAGTAAGCTAAGTCTTTCCTACCACTATATCTTCATGTATACATTTGCTCTCCACCTAGAATGTTCTGTCATACCACCTGCTCAAACCCCAACCACAAATTTCGTTTTACCTGGCTAGCACTTGCTTACCTCTCAATTCTCAACTTAAAGGCCACTTCTCTCAAAGGTTATGTTTTTCTTTCCCTGATCAAAATTGGATGTTTATTTGTTTAAAACACATCTCTCCTCTGAGATGTAAAACTCTGAAGTGTAAGAGAGTCTAATCTGATTTGTTCACCAATTTATACCCAGCACCTATCACAGTGCCTGACACAAGTAGCCCCCATAGTTCAATTCTTGTTTCTTTACTTACTAACATGCTGAACCAGCACTACCAAGACTTCTGCTTCCCTTTTCCTCAATATCAACCAAAGGAACAAAAGAAGGGAAACACAGAATTAAGACTTGTGCAAAACCCATGGGTTGATGGGACAGATTCTGCTTTGACTTAGGGCAGGAAGAAGCCAGGACAGTTGCAGGAGTTTAAATGAAAAAGCCCTGTTAGAATTCTGGTTTTTCTTATCCCATCAACTTCCTTAAAACCAACAGTGCTTTTCTCCTAATAAAAGGTCAGAGGCTCAGACCTTTCACTCAAGCGTTTTTACAAGTAAATCAGTATTATGCAAATGTCCTTTGTTTTTGAGGAACTGTGAAAAAATAATGATATATTTCCTGGATTCAGAGGGAAATGAACAACTAGCATTTATCAAGCATATTTTCTGTGTCAAACTACAAAGTGTTTTATTGTCTTTATCTTATTCTACCCCTTAAGAGAAGAGCAGAAGTAATCACCATTTTAGAGATGAATAAACTGAGGCTGAGAAATTAAATTACCCCCTAGCTGGTTTGGCTCAATGGACAGAGTGTTGGCCTGCGGATTGAAGGATCCCGGGTTCCATTCCAGTCAAGGGCACATGCCCAGGTTGTGGGCTCAATCCCCAGTAGGGGGCATGAAGGAGGCAGCTGATCAATGATTCTCTCTCATCATTGATGTTTCTATCTCTCTCTCCCTCTCCATTACTCTCTGAAATCAATAAAAAAAAACTTTAAAAAAATAAATTATTTATCCATAATCACAGTGTTGTAAGAATATAAACAGAATATAAGCCTATTTATATATAATTCCAAGACACATGCTTTTTCTTTGATATGTTTATTTTGTAAAGCACAAAGCAAGTTCCATAATAAAACTAAATGTGTGGTGCCTTCAAAATTTCTTGCAGGTAAGGTGGAAAGATGAATCCTATTCTATGAAGTTCTGTCATCTTCTCTTGGAAGCATTGACAATAAAGGTGAGCCATGGATAAAAATGTTGCTATTATTATAATAATCATAATATAAATAATAATAATAATAATAATAATGGCACTTATAATAAAACAAATATTCATACTTTGGGGTCTCAGAAAAATCTATTAAGGTACTCAGTCATAGTCTAATGCAGTGGTTCTCAACCTGTGGGTCGCGACCCCTTTGGGGGTCGAACGACCCTTTCACAGGGGTCGCCTAAGACCATCGGAAAACACATATATAATTACATATTGTTTTTGTGATTAATCACTATGCTTTATGTTCAATTTCTAACAATGAAATTGGGGGTCACCACAACATGAGGAACTGTATTAAAGGGTCGCGGCATTAGGAAGGTTGAGAACCACTGGAATGCATAACACCACAGGCTATATGATGGTCTAAAAATCAAGTACTGTAAATAAATATCCCATAAGCAAATAAAAATTTTGTCATACATTGCTCTTGGATTTTATATTTGACAAATCCTCTAAACAATAAAAGCAGGTGGTAGAGCTAGAGAGTTACATAATTTAGACCTAACGCCCACTTTGATTGGAATTATGTTGGAAAGTAATTATTAACTCTGTATCTAGAAAACAGTGATTTATTTCAATCACCTTTTTTTTCAATAGGATTCTAGTTCTTTATTATATTGATTTTTTAATATCACCTAGCAAAATAATACTGTATGCACCCCTCAAAACAAGTATAGAATCTACTTCTACCCATTTTATGTAGTTTTCATTAAGTGCAAACCAAACATGCATGAAAGTTAAAAGAAACTAAGTTTACCAGAATAAAACCTCTTAGTTTACCAGGGCTAACTTTGTATATATATTTTGGTCTTGAAATAGAGTTAAATACTAAAGAAAATGACTAAATATGAGTGAACTTTAAAAAGGCTGCAGGATTAGAATTAAGTGATTATGAGATTACATTTGCTAAGTTGGAATTTCTTGAAAAAAAATTTAGAATAGTGATAATGCTAATTTAGTATTGTAAGATTGCACACATTCATTTGCTAGAAATGTCTTATGCTTCCTTCTCCCATCTTCCATTCTTTCAGAATGTCTTTGTATATACCACAATGTGTTGAGGGAATGAATTCATGATGATTTGATTTGGTCATTAGCAAATGAACAATTGGCCACACTGTTGTCCTGTCATTTCAGAGGTGACTAAGAAATCAAACTTTAATTTCAGACTGAAAATGAAAGGGGGAAATTGATGTTTCCTATTACCCTATCCTAAAGTATTTAGCCACTTAGTCATTTTAGAAGAAAAATACATTCATAATTGTGAAGGCTATCATTCAGTTCTATTCACTGTCATTTTATGTGATAAGTCACTTGATTCTGACTCAAAATCCTCAATTAATTTCAATAGCAATTCTGAGTATGTATTTAATAGCAGGATCAAGGGAGGTGGATTCTGTTCTCATTTCATAGCATTTTCTTCTATTATCCCAGCAATCATTTCCCCCGAGACACCACCTGAATAGACGGAAACTATTGTTGTGACGGGTTGCTTTGCATCAACTTCATTTTTAACTACTAATCAGAGAAACCTAATTAAATGTGCTATTTTCTTCTTCAATTTTTGAAAGTAGAGGCTTAAAAAGAATTCTCTCACTTTTCCAATTATCAAGTCTGGCTTTAGTGCCGATATAAAATTTGGGTGTTGATTTTCCTGACATCTCAAACTAAAATTTAAGAAGAAAAAAAAAAAGGAAACTATCAGAAACTTAGTTATCTGTAATAAAATTATGTTATCTCTACTTACTAGGTTGCTTTAGAACTATAGCTTTGAAATCTGTCACAGGTCTTAAAAATAAAATGGCTGGAGTAGCTGAGGAGAACTGCATTAAAATGCAAATTTCCAGCTGTTAATATTCTTTCAAAAACCAATAATCCCTCAAGGCCACCAATATGTCATAATACTTAATGGAAAAATATCTCTTAGGCAGAATGGCCTTTCTCAGTTGACTTTTTATTAAACTTAAAATATTATATGGTAAAAAAATTTAAAAAGGGAACATAAATATAGGACTCAACCAAAATGTCATCCAATATGTAACTAAATAGAAGGGAGGGAGAGACCCAAATTATGTCACTAATTTGTAAGGAATACACCTTGCTTATTACTTGTTAATCAAGTAATAATTGGTAACCTCTTAGAAAACAACCCAATAATTATATATTTGTGTTGGTTTATGTGTTTGCAAATGTGTCTCATTTTGAAACTTGCGAACAGAATTATTTTTTGGCAACATAAACTCATTAGGCAAATGACAAAAACTAGACATAAAATTAAATGTCATTACTTTTTAAGTAAGGTTTCTAGAAAAATTGAATTTTTGTGAATAGTTTGTTGCTGTAAATATGTGTGGGATTTGCAAGAAATAAGACTCAATTTTTTCTAATATTTTAATGAAAAAATTTGTTCAGAGAAGTTGAAAGAATTGTAAATTGTATATATATATATCCCACCCAGGTGCTATAAACAATACTTTAATAATTACTTTGTTACATATCTAAGCATCTGTACATTATACTGAGGAATTCTTACTCTAGATTGATTGGTCCTGAACTGGTAAAAGTCTAGCCAATTCACCAGTTAATTAACCAAGTAGTTAAAAATTATGCCAGTCCCGTGTGGCTCAATGGTTGAGTGTCGACCTATGAACCATGAACCAGGAGGTCACAGTTTAATTACTGGTCTAGAGTTGCTGGCTCAATTCCCAGTAGGGAAGGGGAGGGCTTGTGGGAGGTGGCCAGTTGACGATTCTCTTTCATCAATGATGTTTATATCTCTCTTTTCCTCTTGGAAATCAATAAAAATATATTTTTAAAAAAGGGAAAGACTATCCTTGATATGAAATTTTCTAAAATTCACATTTTATGTACTTATATTAGGACAATGTCTGCATATAGGTAAGGTCATTCAACCAAATCTCTGATCCAAATGTGTCTATGAATCTATTAAAAATTAACCCAAATAATGTAAACTATTAGATGCATAGCACTCTTTGAAACATCTTTGAATTTCTCCTACTCTAGACTACATCTAGAATTTTGTTTAGTTTTTAATGTCCTTGATTAAGAAATTAAGTAGTCCAATTTACTAATCTACAATCCAAGATAGGCAAATGCCTCTAAAATGTGTCCTGCTGCCTGGCCGGAGTGGCTCAGTAGTTGAGCGTTGACCTATGAATCAGGAGGCCATGGTTCAATTCTCCGTCGGGGCACATGCCCGGGTTGTGGGCTCAATCCCCAGTGTGGGCATGCAGGAGGTAGCTGATCAATGATTCTCTCTCATCATTGATGTTTCTCTCTCTCCCTCATATATATATATATATATATATATATATATATATATATATATATATTTAAAGGGGCCTGTTATCCAAAGTGCTTTCTGTCTTATCAACTGCCATTATTTTGTCTGAGGTGTAATTTCCCTATCGACTAGTGGCAACAATGGAAACTAGGTATAAACCTGAATATGCGTGCTTGTTTGTGTGTATCAATCAATGAAGTCCCACATATTCACTATGTGCAAGACAGCCTCACAGGTGCAACTGAATTTAAGTTATCCCAAATTGTAAATAAATGACAAATCAGTTATTAATAAGAACAGGTCAGATTTTAGAAATAAAGAAGCACAGAAAGGTTTATAATTTACTCAGGATCCCACAGGTAATAACAGGTGAGTTTGAGTGAATGCCCAAACCTTACTAAATCCAAAGTTATCCTTTTTTCTATACCAGAAAGTCCTCTGAGAATTACCTGTGTGTCTCAGTTTTATGTGTCAACTTGGTGAGGTTACAGTCCTCACTTATCCAACCAAACACAAATCTAGGTGTTGCTCTGAAGGTATTTTACAGATGTGATTCAAGTCCCTAATTAGATGACACTAAGTAAGGGAGATTATACCAGATAATTTGGGTGGGCCTGGCTCATTCAAAAAAGGGGGGAAAAAGTGTCTTAAGAGCAGCACGCAGGCTTCCCTGACAAAGTAAAAACTCTACTGGTGGACAGCAGCTTCAGCTCTGCGCATGTCTGAGTGTCCCGGCACGCCCTTCCTGACAGCCTGCCCTGCGGCCTTTGGACTTGCCTAGCCAGTACTCACAACCCTGTAAGGCAATTATTTTTAAATATATATATATATATATATATATATATTTATTGATTTCAGAGAGGAAGGGAGAGGGAGGGAGAAAAAAAATACATCAATGATGAGAGAGAATCATTGATTGCCTGCCTTCTGCATGCCCCCTACTAAGGATTAAACTTGCAACCCGGGCATGTGCCCTGACCAGGAATCGAACCATGATCTCTTGGTTCATGGGTCAATGCTCAATGACTGAGCCACACTGGCCCAGCTGTAAGGCAATTCTTTGAAATGAATCTGTTAATATATATCTCCCACTGATTGTTTCTCGGCTTGCTCCCTGACTGATACAAACCCAAACACTTAAACATTTTGGACCTTCATTTCATAAAGTTGATCTCTGTACTAGAAAATATTTCTTTCTAGAAGTGAGGCCTTGCTTAAGCATTGTTGGTGTTATTCCCAGTAACTGGCCACCTCTCTAGAGTGTTCTACTGTAGGTACTATTTGCATGTTTACATGGTCTTTAGCAGTATCTTATTTTTGGAATATAGTGAGGATATGATCTGCTTCTTATCACCACCACCCCCTCCAAAGAAACAGGAAAACTAGAAGAGTGTGGTATCACACAGGCCAAAGAAATAGAGTTTTAGTAAGAAATTTGTAAAGGGTATCAAGAACAGTCAGGATAGTCAGTTTATTTATGAATGTAGACTGATTCATTATTCCTATATTCTCTGTTAAAGCTTTGTCATTCAGTTACTCCTCCTACTATCTAATACTTTTTAATTATATCATAGTGCACAAATTGGAAGTTGACAAAAGACCCAATAATGGCAAACAAATAGGTTTTCAGAGTGGTTAGAATGCCATCCTCTACCCAACCAGTAGGGGCTTCTGAGATCTCAAAATAGAATCATGGAAAAAGAGTTTAGAAATAAGAGGATAAAACCCTAGCCGGTTTGGCTCACTGGATAGAGCGTCAGCCTGCGAACTGCAAAGGTCTCAGGTTCAATTCCTGTCAAGGGCACATGCCCGGGTTGTGGGCTCGATCCCCAGTGGGGGACTTGCAGGAGGCAGCCGATCCATGATTCTTCTCTCATCATGGATGTTTCTATCTCTCTCTCCCTCGCCCTTCCTCTCTGAAATCAATAAAAATATGTTTTGAAAAAAGAAATAAGAGGATGAAAAAGGAATGAACAGAAAATGCATTTTTCTTTTTGTTAGAAGTCCTGTAACTAACAGGCCCATTAGGATAAAGTTCATACCTCAGTTCTTTTCATGTGTTATAGCTGCTTAGTTATTTAAGGATTATATTTATATTTGGGTTCTGTGGGTGTTTTTTTTTTTACTGAGTAGAGGCCTTTTTTCTACATACTGTGATGCTTTGTCTCCAAATAAGGACTTAGAAAATAAATATTCATCCAATCATTTTTATAGATATTTAAATATCCAGGAATATTCCCTTTATTTTAAGTGATAAAATTGGCCTATCATGGTCTTATCAATTGCTCTGCAAAATATGCACAGCAGTTGACAAAATTCTTCATTATGTGCAGGCTATCATGAGTAAGCACATTATATAATCTTTATGTAATTTTCTAATGCCAGAAATAAAGCAAAGCGCCCCAAACAGACCTCTAAAATTATAATGCAATCCCCTATGAAAGCCTCTAAATCCTCAAGTTGCTTTCAAGCATAGTTTTGTGCTGCCAGCAGAGTTGCTGATTTTTCAGCTCTCCCTTATAAAATATTTCTTTTCTTTCTGTTTCTGATCCTCTACCTTGCTGGGCAGCCTCATGCCTGGCAGGATTCTTTAGTCCCAAACTAATTGGCAAAAATCCTCCTGGGAAGACAGATTTCCAGCATTTTAACATCTCACACTATGTCTGTGATCTTGCCTCTGTAAGGGCTGTTGGACATAAGCAACTCAATGTGCAGTTTGTCAAATGGCATAATTAATGTACAACTGAAATTTATTGTTATCTTTCTACCAGATCCCCCCTGGTGCTTGCATATTAACATCAGAGTGCATTTCATTATTTTTCTGAGTTTATTATTATGATGTTCAGAACACTTAATCTTTTTCATACATTCAAACCAGAACACCACTCTTTTACTTTCCAAATTGTTCTCTCAGAGATTATGTACTCTCAAGGTCATATTAAATCCTAGAGAAAGGAATAAAGCCTGTTTTTTCCTAATTAATTCAGTTGCTTATGCATATTTGCTCTGTCTACATGGATTTTCTTTTTATTCTTCTTCTTCCATGTTTGGTTACAGCTCTCTGAAAAGAAATTAGCCCAAAAAAAGAACATATAAACACATGCATATCAAAGTAAGTGTGTTTGAATACTACATGTAGATGACCCCTCTCTCTCCACTTAGTATCATTAGTTACCACGTAAATCATGCAAAACAGCTCTCAGTTCTGAAGCTTCAAGAGGGTCTCAAGTTTAAAGGATGACTACAGAATAATAATGTTCTGTCAACATCACTCTGGACTGGAACCAGGACTAATTGAGGGGCTTGAAACCTCATGATATCAATTGTTTTGATTGTTCTCTCAGTTCTTGTTTATGGTCCTCTCTATAGTTTTCTACATTTTTTTGCAGCAAAGAATTTTATATTCCACATATAAGATATTTCAAAGTGACTTTCTATGTAATTATAAATCTGTATCTGAACAAATGGAATGTGTAGCTAAGTTCATTATACCAAGCAGTCAACAGGTCAAAGCTGCTAGATTGCGTTAGAAGCCCAAAGTGATGTATGCAACATAGCAAAACAAAGGCCCGTTTCCATAAAGCTTACTTATAGAATATTAATATCAGAAATAAAATATCTGGAAACAATTCAGTCCTGTATTTTTTAGTAAGTAAACAAAGGTTCTCCAAAACCACTTTGTTAAGGAATTGTCACAGAGGCTCAATCTCCAAAAATCTTGTTTGATGCATTGTATTCTCTTTGAAAATGATTTAGGATTAATAGAATACAAAACTTATACACAATTAAGGTGGTATTAATTTATGTTAACATAACACAGTTCAAATCCTCCAAATTATATTGTAGAGTAAATGAATTCTGGATTTTATATAGAAAGCCTCCAAATAAGATTTTAGTTTATTTTGTTTTAATTCATAAAGCTATATTTAAAATTTAAATACTAAGAGAAACTGAAGCATTGTAGTCCTATAAAATAGAGTTTCAAAATCACTTTCAACTGTATAAATTTATGCATAATAAATATGCACATATAAATGTGTATATGTGACTAAATTAAAGTCATTAGGATATTTCTACAGCAAAAGTCTATTTCATATCTGCTTTCTAGAGATTGATTGGGTTTATGCAAAAAGAATCCACATAATTTTTATGATGACACCATTATCCCTAGAATTACTTACCCTTACTATTGAGTAGGGACCATGAGAAAAATAAAAATAAATTTCTGTTGTGGAAATACAGCAATTTACAGCTAGCACAGCCTACTGCTTGTTGTAATTTAGACATGTCTGGAAAAGGCTGGTTAATATTGGATATTGCCTAAATATTATTTTATTCCAAGTAATCTATCATGAAAAATGAAGAGATCATTTCATGATAAGATTTTACTGGTATGACTGTGAAGCAAACATTATCAATCATATACCCTGAGCTCAGGTCATTAAAAAGAAGAAGAAAATCATTGAACTATTGTTGCTTGAGATAACACTGCTTGAAATTAAGGGATAGCTAGTTCTTTCATTTTTGTCATTTTCAGGAAGCAACGTTATTTGAACAAAACACTCATTTTTTTAAAAAATGTTCTTCATGCAGCAAAGAACTACTATAATTTTAAAAATGCCATTTACTAATCTTCTGTGAGTATAATATCTTATATCTAATACCAACGGCGGGCTGCCCAAGAAAAACAAAAATCAACCCTGTTCTATCTGGACATTGTGGCTGATTTATTACTTCATGAGGTTTAATCAAGTTTTCCCCAACCCCACCTCAATAGCTTAATTTTTTAAACCAAATTGCTTCTCAGTAATTATTTGTTCTCTAATACAATTAATCAGTAATTGCAGCTTATCCATTTCTCGATGAAGAAAGGAAATTTTAGTAAGTAAACGCAAGTACAGTACTTTTATGTAGTTACACGGCAAACAGCCCTGACAACAAAATCTACCACTAAAGCTCATGTTACTAATTTCCCAAGCTGTTGCGTGTGCAGCACAAACTAGTTGTTGACCCCGGTAAGAGGAACAAGAGAAAGGTTATCAAGGGGAGACTGAATTTCTAAAGACCTTTTTGATGTCAGGAGCATATGCATTATTTTTAATTTCTCAGAATATATAGCATTATCTATAAGTTTGGATTTCCTCGAGTACTACATTTGCAGTGGGGTATATCTGAGCTATGTGTTATCCTCATTTTATTTCACCTCAAATGAGTACACTGGCAAGTACACAGGATTTGGGGTGAATTTAAGTTCTCCTTTGTATCCATCCTCTTAACTTCCCTCTCTGAGTCATTTATTTAAATCTATGAAATAAAGTATTTAATGCCCACTTCATAGAATTGTTTATAAAACGTTAAGTAGTTGCTCAATAATCTAAATCTGCTTCCACAATTTAAAATTAATGTTATGGTAATAATGATAGGGATGGCAATATTTGAACCTGTAACCCAATTTTTCCTGGAAATCTTGGCTTTTAATTAAAAAGTAGTTATCATGAAAAAAACATAATTATCCACCTCTAAATATGGAGGCCAGTATTTGTAAGAAGAAGGCACTCTTCAACACTAACCACTGAGCACCTTCTAAAATCTTTTATGGGACAATTTAGCTCCAATATATATAATTCAAGAGAAAATTTTCAAATAAACAATCTAACCTTATGCCTCAGGAAACTAGGAAAAGAACACATTAAACACAAAGTTAGAAAAAGGAAGGAAATAATAAAGATTGGAATCGAAATAAATGAAATAGAAACCAGAAAAACAGTAAAACATATCAGTAAAACTAAGAATTGGTTCTTGAAAGGATAAAATTGAAAAACCTTTAGCTATACTAATAAAAAAGAGGAGATAATGCAAAGAAATAAAATTATAAATGAAAGAAGAGACAGTATAACTGATACCACAAAAATACAAAAGAGATGGCTCTGAGCAATTATATGTCAAAAAATTAGATAACTAAGAAAAATGGACAAATTGCTAGAAATATACAATCTACCAAGACTGGATCATGAGGAAATAGAAAATCTGAACAGATAATTAAGGAGTAAGGAGATTGGAAATGTAATTAAAAAAACACAAACACCAGATGAGCATTTTGTACACATAATGAGATGCTAAAACACAATACCCAAAAAGTATGTTGACAACACAGTATACTGTTGAGTGTCAGTTAATTATGCTTGTGATCATGAGCCTGCTAGGAGTTGCAGCTCACTGCAGATACCCAGCATCATGAGAGATTTTCATATCACATATTGCTAGCCTGGGAAAAGATCAAAATTCAAAACACCAAGTATGGTTCTACTAAATTGAGTATCACTTTCACACCATCATCAAGTTGAAAAATCATAAATTGAACTATTGTAAGTTGGGCACTGTTTATCAGGAGTCATTGAATTACAATTATTATGGGTGCTAAAAAAATATTAGGAACAGAAGCTTGTAACAGGATCATGACCAAAGTGAATGGAGAATTGTCCATCTGTGATGGTTAATCTTATGTGTTAACTTGGCTAGGCCACAGTACCCAAATATTTGGTCAAATGCTAATCTAGGTGTTGCTTTGAAAGTATTCTTTAGGTAAGATTAACAATTTGTTCAGTATATTTTTAGTAAAGCAGATTATCCTCCATATATGGGTGCACCCCATCCAATCAGTTGGAGATCTTAAGAGACAAAGACAAGTATCAGAGAAAGAAAGAGTTGTGCCTCCAGACAGCCTCTGCACTCAAAGCCACAACATCAACTCTTCACTGGGTCTCCAGTCTGCCTTGCAAATTTTGGTCTTGGCAGCCCCCACCATTATCTGAGCCAATTCCTTAGAGTAGATTTCCTTCAATATATACATATTTGGTTCTGTTTCTGTGGAGAAACTAACTAATATACAGCCAAAGAAAGACAACACTAAGGAAGTAATGTTTGGTTTGAACTTTAAAGGAGTAAAGAGTGAGTAGAAACAATATTCCAGCAGGAGGAAGGCATGTCCAAGAACCTCAGGCGGGAACACACACTGCATGTTCAAGGAATGAATGCAGGGCAACTGAGGGGAGTGCCATGAAATGTATTAAGTCACACAAAGTCCGATTGTGTAGAAGGTGGTCATTATAGTTAAAGAAAATTCACACAAGACCATCTTCATTTGTATTTGACTATAATTATTAAACTACTTCAGAAAATTAGATCTACAGAGCATTGGTATTAGCCATAATTTAAATCATCTTTACCCTTTTCTTCTCTACATTAATGGGATGACCGAGAATGAACAACTAACTGCTTTTTACCACCCAAACTCAGGCACATTCTAGGAAAAGTAATGGAAGCAAACCCCACGCGGCTCAAATAGATGTTTAAAAATGTGAGAAAAGATCAAGTATCTGCTACATTAAATCAAAACATCAGTAAAACATTAGCAGAGCTTGAGTGAGCCTGACAAAAGTTCACAAAACAATTCACTTGAGATAATGAGAAGGAAGTTCAAGTGTGAGGCAGGCAGAATAAGATTCAGATTATTTAATATTCCTTCGTTATTGTACTTTCTAAAATGCAATTTGGCCTTATCCTAAAATGTCAGTGCACATTGTTATAAATTTCACTGCACATCTATTCATAGTATAGCTTCTTTTAGACCTTTTCATGCTGTTGTGCACGTTCTCAAATATTTCTGAAACCACACATGCAGTAGTATTAAAGAATTAGGAAAAAGCGAAAAGGCAAAAGAAAAAAATAAAGCAAAAAAATTGAAATAGTTTCACTGTAGATTCTTTTTACAGTAACGCCTGAGAAAATGAAAAAAATATTAATTACAAGAAAACTAAACAAAAAATAGAAATGCAATTTGTAATATATATTTGAGCAGGAAACAATGCTTACACAGCTATAATAATGTAAATGTTGAATATTTATTTAAGTAACTAGATGGAAGAGGGCTATCTTTATCTTCTCTAATAGAAAATCAATTTTACCTCTAAAATTGATGAATAAGAAGTATGAGGAGAAGAATACTATTTAGCCATATAAGTTGCAAATTTGGGTAAGGGTTTTTGAAATATTGATGAGTGAAGCAAGTGTCTATTTTATGGGAAAATATAATATACATCTATGTTATAGTTATATGTGTGTAATTATAATATATAAGATATAATTAATATGTATTATATTGATACAAATAAGAATAATTTAAAATAACACATTGTTCCTGTTCTCAAGGTGATCATAATTTTCCTTATATCTTGAAACTTCAGTCTTCACATTTTAAAAGCTCATTAATGTGAATGATATTGAACATCACAATAATATTATAGATTTTTCTAGGTATTCATTTACTGTAAGAAGCTTTCAAAACTGGGTTCATCTCTGAGATGCTGTGCTTGCAATTCAAAGCAGCTACCTCCAGATGGTGGCGATGGTTTGCTTTCTAGTTATCCAGGTACAGCAACACATATACACACACAGTCTGTAGATTCTATTACATTTTGAAAATGAAATGTATTTTAATAAACACTGACTTTATAATTATTCAAAGTGATGTATACACTTTTGGAACACCCTGTATATACTTTGTTCCTTAACTTAAACTAGTTTCCCTGTTTACTTTAATGAATATGGGTTTTGATTTCCATTTACTATAGAGCAATTAGGATTCCTTGGGAACCAGCATCAAATGCCTTGCCTAATTTACATGTAGCTGAGTCAGTCTTTGGTGAATCCCAATTAGGTCCTAGTTTTCTTGAATCTCAGTCTAGGGCTTTTTCTACTCTAGGATATTTTTTTGTAGTCTTCTAAAAAAAAATGACCCTCCCCATCACCTTTGGATTGTTGAACTCAAAAAATGAGTCAAATCAGAGAAGAAGAGTTGTATCTTGACAGAACACTAAGTGAGATATTGGTGGGTAGAGGAATTTTTGCTGTATCCTGAAATCCTTTCATTTATGAAACTCCATCCGGGCAGAGTGCCAGCCCTGACTTTGTAGCTCCTGGGACCAGAGTTTCTGTTAAATAGCAGTATGGGGCGAAGAAGAGAAAAAGCTAGGCCTGGTTGCCTAGCACTGTGCTCTAGAACAGAAACAGGCAAACTTTTCTGTAAAGAATCAGGGAGTGTAGTTTTAGGCTCTGTGGGCTAAAAAGCCTTGTAGCAACTACTCAAACTGCTGTTGTAGCATGATGCCGCCACAGACCTACACACAAACAAGACTATGGTTGTGTTCCAATAAAACTTCATTCATGGACACTGCAATTTGAAATTGATATAATGTTTACATGTCATGAAAGTTTATTTTTTCAATCATTTAAATTGTAAAAACAAGTCTTAGATCATGAGCCATACATAAAGAGGTGGTAACCATAGTTTGTCAACTCCTGCTCTAGAGAATCATACAGATAAAAATGGTAAAAGATCCAATGCAATATAAAATGTACATAAAACACACACAATATTATTTGAGTCCAGTACCACAATGTCCACTAAGCCGTTAATACTTTATAATACTCATAGCTTCCCCTCAGATAAATTTCTTGGGTGAAAAGTACGTTCCCAATCTTTATGATATATTACTACAAACTTTTTAATGGAAGAGGCTCCCTTTGCCCCCTTCCTTTGCATCATGAGCTTGATGCTCCACAACCACTATCCTTGTGGCTGAACATGGCAAGTGTAGTTTCTATAATCAGAAATGCGCTTTTCTTCTCCTGCCCACACTAACCCCAGATGGCACCCTATTATACCAATCAGAAGTGTAACAAAAAGTTTCTTTCCAAACCTAAAAGAATGATCTGTGGCAAATACAAAATGCCCTTACAAAGCCAAGCAAGGTAATTTGAAAAAAAATGTAATGAGTTTCAGGTTCATGAAATGTGATATTGACAACAGCAGAAATAAATTGCTCCTATTTAACTGCAGTCCAGCTCAGAAGAGATGAACATAAGCCATGCTCCAATAATACAGCTGAAGCTGGACCCTGAAAGACACACTCTATTAAGACCAAAGTGCTATTAAGGAGACAGACTTATACTGTAAAGTTGGAAGGGGCAGAGGAGACGAGGAAAGCCTCAATCTATACATCTCGTGGACTTGACAGCACTTCACTTCTTATAAATCTGTCTAAGTAAAGTTATTAAGTGGCTGAGAAATATACCATTGGCAGCCAACCTGGGACAACAATGGAAAATGGATAGCCAACAGACAAGACAGACAAATAAACGGGCCAGGGAAGATGCTTGCTCACTGATTCTGAGAGGTAATAAACACTGCAAATGGGATTGTGGCTGAATCTTCCAGCACCAAGAAATAGCAGATTCTGAATGGAAACTAAATAAGTGCATTATCACCTGCTATTTTCTAAATATGGCTGAGTTAGAAGATCTGAATTCGATTGGGAAATGGTCTGGAATTTACTAGTTATAATAAATGTGCTGAACAAAGTCAAAATAAAGACACCAAAACATGAACTCTAGGATAGCTCACTCATCATGTATTCCAGAAGAAAATTTAAAATATTTTAAAAATAGCAGTGTATGCCTTACTTCCCTTTCCTGAGGCTTTACTATCCAATATGACCAATAAGCAAAAAAGTAGTTATTTAGTAATATGTAAGATAAGGCATGAGTTTGCCCATTTTACTTCTGCTATCACTAAATCTAAGTTATGGTGAAGTATCATAACAAAGCACACATTCAGGAGGTCATTTTAAATTTTGCTAAAATACCAAATAGATGTGTCTTGCCTTACGAAATAGATCAGTGGGGAAAATACATAAAGAAATTGTGTCTATTGAATCTTATTTCCCAAGCCTTATAATAAATAAACTAATAAATACATTGAAGGCACATAGTAAAATGGTAGAGCAAGTGCTGATGTGATACTCAGGAGTTCTGGGTTCAAATCCTGACTCTACCACTAACTAGATACATGACTTTTAGCAATTTCATTTGCTTCTCAGTTTCCTCATCTGCAAAATGAATAGATTCAAATTTCTCTTAAGAATACTTCCAACTGCCGTGGCCGGTTTGGCTCAGTGGATAGAGTGTCGACTGTGGACTGAAAGGTCCCAGGTTCGATTCCGGTCAAGGGCATGTATCTTGGTTGCGTGCACATCCCCAGTGATCGATGTTTCTCTCTCATCGATGTTTCTAACTCTCTATCTCTCTCCCTTCCTCTATGTAAAAAATCAATAAAATATATTTTTTAAAAAAGAATACTTCCAACTGACTTTCTGTGACACTACATTAGTGTGAATATCTTACCCCAATGTTAGACAGGTATAATTAAAAGCTGCATAGAATTCAAAATTTAAAATCTTACTTTTGATTAAACATAGAAAAATAATTCACACCACCACAATGGGTCAATGCCAAGGATCCATGGTTATTTTTATGTTTGAAATCAATAAAGATCTAGTGTGGGGACTACTGGAAGGCACAAAATGGGCCATATCTTATCCCAGGGACATGTTTTGATTGCTTTGAACTGTGTAAGCCAATAATATGTTTTTAATATTTTAAACTAAGTCTCATCTCCTAAAAATATGGAGACTTTTTTTTAATAAAAAAGATATCAGATCCAGAAACATTGAGTCTTTTTTTCTGCATTGCAACCGTAAGTTAAGGAACAGCTGCTCTCCTGAGATAGTGAATGAATCTTCCATTCATCACCATCCTCACTATTCCCCATTGTCTCCAGATACTGAAACCCTGTGTCAGCTGCCATTTATCATCTTACCTGCACAGTCAGGTGTTTTTTGTGTGTGTTTTTTTTTAAAGCAGAGTTAAGAGAAAATGAAATATTTGTTGAACTCATCTCTCTATCAAAAATTAAAAAGAAAACTACCAGCTTTCAAGAAAACTGGAAGAATACATATGCCTGAGAAGAAAAGACCATGACCGCTCACATAACCTGCAAATAAAATGATACGGAAAGAATTTAACTTAGTCAATGAAGGAAACCATTTTGCAAGAGTTTCCACCAGCTTGGTCCCTGAAGGCATTTAATTTTGAAAACCTGGAATGAAGAGACAGCTAGGGTTGTCTGGATAAAGAAAACCTAATAGAGAAAAAAAAGCCATGGAACGTCTCTCACATTCCTCTTCCACAAGCCACAGCTGCATTTTATTTCCCAGAATTTTGTGTAAATTGTCAGCTTTTAAAAATAGGTAACTCCAAATGTCAACACAGGAGCATCTCAAAGAATTATCTCCCTAAATTTCTGTCAACATTAAAAAAAAAGGTGTATTTTAGCCTCAAGAGAAGGGATTTCTGAGAACTGAATGAGATGCGCCCAGGAACAGATATCCGCTTGCTGACACAGTGCAGAGGGCCAGGATCCTTGCATGTGGAGGAAACTAGACTTCAATAACTCTAAGGTCTATGTTGTTAGAAGAGTGAAAGGAAAGGAAGGAAACACATGGACCCTTGATGCATTTCTGAAAAGTAATCCTCAAATCTAACACATGTTAAATACCATAAAAGGGGAGGAGAGGGTCTTTACTCCATTTTAGTATCATTTACTAAAGATGCAACAGGAACAGTTGCCACATTGGTCTGACCATCAGAAGTGCCCCCTATCATACCGATAACCGTCTGGGAACTCTAATGCAGAAGGTCGAAAGGGGACCTCAGTTTCTGTGTGTCTTAAAATCCCCCCAGGTAGTTTTTATTATCATCTAGTTTTAGTAACCACTGAACTATTTTATATTACAGCTAATCTCAAGGATGAATTATATAGATGATCACATTTGTCTGCTAAGTTTCTAGACAATAACACAGACGTCTAAGACTCGTAAGCCCTGGCCAGTGTGGCTCAGTTGATTTGAGTGTCCTCCCATACAATAAAAGGTTGCAGGTTTCATTCCAAGTCAGGGCACATGCCTGGGTTGCCGGTTTGGTCCCCAGTAGGGGGCGTGCAAGAGGCAGCCAATTGGTGGTTCTCTCTCACATGTTTCTCTCCTTCTCCCTTCCTCTTTTTCTAAAATCAATAAAATATATTTAAAAGAATCTTAATAAGGATTCTTAGTAAGAATGTCTTCAACAGATCTACAAGAACGCTCATTCTACTGATATTTAATAAAAAAATCATTTAGAATTCATTTCTAAGTATGACTTGTAAAAAAGTTGAATCCAGTGGAATGCTACCGTCATTTCTAGTAAATGACACAACCTTCAACCAAAACAGTAAAGCATCCCAATACTGATAATAACAGTGGTAGTAGGAATGATGGCTAAAAGAGCAAATTAAAATAATATAGTTATTCTTTGAGACGTAGTAAATGCCACTTACAAACCTAGACAATGCACACATTTTTGTCTTTGTTCATATTCACAATTATTCAATTTTCCCATTATATAGACAAGGAAACTGAGGCTCAAGGAAATTAAAGAATTTGTCATTTAGATAGGAGGTCCAATCTGTGATGCCCAAGTCCTTGGTCTTATTCATTTCACTGAGCATTTCTGGCTACAAAAAAACAAAAAGGGTGGTGGGGGGAGTTGGGCATTTTTACAAGCCAAGAAAAGGGCATAGTTACAAGCCAAATTTAGTACAGGGAGTAAAGGCGGAGCAGCACTGAGGAGAGTCAGGCTCATTAACTCCCCTCTCCTCTTCTTGCCATAATTAGCCCTTCACCCATGCTGCCTGTTTCTAAGGCTATTAGATAAGCCAGACAATAAGCAGCCTGTCAAAGAACTCCTGTTTGAATGAAAAGAAACCCAAAACTGCAAAGTAACTCAAACTTAACTCAACCCAGAACTTTTTTACATCATTTTAAATTGAAGTACGTTTTAAGTTACTGGATTTTTTTCCCCTCTCTAGAAATATTAAAAAATACTAAGGAGCTCATGAGTGCCTAGATTAAAAAAAAAATCCCCATCCTATTTTATTGTTTTATTTTAGCCTCTTCTTTGATTTGTAATGTATTGCAATTTCATCTACACTTTTCACTTTCATTTTTATAGCAGATCAATTAAAGGTAACTGAACAAATGCTTGATTATACTCTGAAAGCCAATTTTAATATTACTTCCTGATAAGACTCTAAATTATGAGAGATACAATCTCTCTCATTTCCTTTTACTTACTGAGAATTTCTAGTGTTGTAAATCAACTAGCAGGTATTTATAAATATACATGGAATTTTATTTATCAGTTCTCTATCATGCAAACTAAATAAATAATAAGGTAATAAAAACAAAGCTGGGCCCTAGCTGGTTTGGCTCAGTGGATAGAGCATTTGTCTGCAGACTGAAAGGTCCCAGGTTCAAATCCAGTCAAGGGCACATGTCCAGGTTGTGGGCTCGATCCCCAATGAGGGGCGTGCAGAAGGCAGCCAATCAATGATTCTCTCATCATTGATGTTTCTATCTCTCTCCCTCTCCCTTCCTCTCTGATTAAAAAAAAAATAAAAATTAAAAAAAAACAAAGCTGGAAAACAATGAATCACAGAACTAGATTCTTATTACTCCCTTATATTAAATCAAACAAATTTAATATTAGACAAAGGCAAGCCACTTTGGCAAATGGGTGTGGATAACTTACATACATACCAAAGAAACAGTTTCATTCAAAGTTTCCAGAAATATTTTAAAAGTTGGAAGAATATCAACTAGTCTAATTAAGAACAATTTTGCATTGATACATTTAGACTTTCTGTTGTTTTGTAAAATTATAGAATACTAGAGGCCTGGTGCATGAAATTCGTGCACGGGAGTGGGGGTGGTCTTACAGCCCAGCTTGCACCCTCTCCAATCCGGGACCCCTTGGGGGATGTCCGACTGCCTCTCATAATCTGGGACTGCTGGCTCCTAACTGCTCACCTGCCTGCCTGCCTGATCACCCCTAACCACCTCTGCCTGCCTGCCTGATCATCCCTAACTGCTCCCCTGCTGACATGATCTCCCCTAACCGCCTCTGCCTTGCCCCCACCCGGGACCCAGGATTCCCTCCTCCGGCTGGTTGTAGGCACCAGAGACCTGGGCTTTTCTCCCTCTGGCTGGCCGCAGGCACCCAGGACCCAGGCCGGCTCCGTCTGGGCCAGCCGCAGCTGCAGGGGACCGTGAGCCGGCCGGCTTTGCCCAGGGCTGCAGCCGCAGGCACCCGGGACTGTGGGGCGGGCGGCTTGTCCCTCTCTGAGCTGCATCCACAGATGCTCATTAATTTGCTCATTTCTTACAATTTTCCCTCTCCTGGGTTGCAGGCACAGGCACAGCTGCTGGCACCCAGGACCTTGGTTCCTGCTGGCAGCCAGAGGGAAACCTGGCTCCCGGGTGCCAGAGGGAAGCCAGTTCCAGCAGCTGGGGGAAGGAAGGCCTACTCTTGCACAAATTTCATGCATTGGGACTCTAGTAGATAGATAGATAGATAGATAGATAGATAGATAGATAGATAGATTATAGACTAAATAGTCAATACAATTTTCATCAGGTGAAAGAAGGTATTAAAAATCATATCACTTCAAAAGTACCAGGCAGTCAAGAATACAGTACAGTATATATTCTACATAATATATGACAAATTCCACAAGTATAAATCACAGAACCAGTGAACCACTCAAGCCAGCATCCTCCTATCTAATAATAGAGAAACATGGTAATTAGCTGTACCTCCGCTACCCTTCCCATTGGCTAATCAAGGCGATATGCAAATTAACTGCCAACCAAGATGGCGGCCGGCAGCCAGGCAGCTTGAAGCGAACAGGAGGCTTGCTTGCTTCAGTGATGGAGGAAGCCAACATTCCCCTCCTGCTGCCGGCCTCTGAGCTTGCAGTTTAAGAAACATTGTTATAAATATAGAAGCTAAACAAAACCTCAGAAACCTGCTTTCAGCAAGCAGGGCTTTAGCCAGCAGGACCGCAATAGTGTTTCAATTATAGAACCCAAACAAACCCAGTACCTGCTTTCAGCAGCCGAGGCCTCAAGCTGGAGCCCGCCTCAGAGCTAAAGGAGAGGTTGGGAGCTTCAGTCACCTGCCAGCCTGAAAACGGCCCTCAGCCCCTCACCCAGACTGGCCAGGCACCCCAGTGGGGACCCCCACCCTGAAGGGGGTGTGACCAGCTGCAAACAGCCATCATCCCCTCATCCAGGCTGGCCAGGCACCCAAGCGGGAACCCCACCCTGATCCGGGACACCCTTCAGGGCAAACCAGCTGGCCCCCACCTGTGCACCAGGCCTCTATCCTATATAGTAAAAGGGTAATATGCCTCCCAGCACCGGGATCAGCAGAGCCACAAGGCCTCCCAGCACTGGGATCAGTGGAGCAGCGAGGCCTCACTGCCCCAGTGTCAAGTGGAGCCGCAAGGCCTCCCAGCACCAGGATCAGCAGAGCAGCGAGGCCTCCTGGCCCTTGGAGCAGCATGACAGGGGACAGTGCCCAAACTCCCTGATCGCCCTGCAGCTCTGTGTGTGCAGGAAGCGGGGTCACAACCTCCCTATCTGCCCTGCTCTGTTCATGACAGGGGAAGGAGCCCCAACTCCCTGATCGGCCCTGCTCTGTGCCTGATAGGGGGGAGCTCCCCAACCCCCTGATCAGCCGTGCTCTGTGTGTGACAGGGTATGGCGCCCCAACCCCCTCATGGGCCCTGCTCTCTGTGTGACGGGGTGGAGCTGCAACCTCCCCATCGGCCCTTCCCTGAGTGTGACAGGGGGAAGTACGCCAACCCCCTGATCTGCCCTGCTCTGTGTGTGACAGGGGGTGGCACCGCAACCTCCCCATCGACCCTGCCTTGAGTGTGACAGGGGTCGGCGCCCCAACCACCCAATCGGCCCTACCCTGAGCATGACTGAGGGTGGCATTGCAACCTCCTGATCCACCCTGCTCTGTGCATGATGGGGGGAGCTCCACAATCCCCTGATCGGCCCTGCTCTGTGTGTGACAGGGAACGGAGCCCCAACCCCCGATGGACCCTGCTTTGTGCATAATGGGGGCAGCACCCCAACCCCCTGATTGGCTGGCTCTGTATGTTACAGGGGTGGCGCCACAACCCCCTGATCTGCCCTGCTCTGTGCATGACAGGGTGTGGCGCCACAACCTCCCCATCGACCCTGCCTTGAGTGTGACAGGGGACGGCGCCCCAACCCCCCAATCGGCCCTACCCTGAGCGTGACTGAGGGTGGCATCGCAACCTCCTGATCCGCCCTGTTCTGTGCATGACAGGGGAGGCACCCCAACTCCCCAATCGGCCCTGCTCTGAGCCCGACCAGGGCTGTACCTAGGGATTGGGCCTGCCCTCTGCCACCTGGGAGCGGGCCTAAGCCAGCAAGTCGTTATCTCCCAAGGGGTCCCAGACTGTGAAAGGGCACAAGTGGGGCTGAGGGACACCCCCCCCCCCACCCGCCAGTGCACAAATTGTTGTGCACCGGGCCTCTAGTTTAATAAATAAGTGGCTTATGGATGGAAACAGTTACTGACTATCCAAATAAAGAGAGATAGTATATGTCGGATCTTTAAAGGTTCCAAAATCTCTCGTTGACTCCATTTCTTAGTAATATTTGCAATGAAAAACTTCAGCAGTGTACAAGTGCATACAAATTCAGAGACTACAATTTTGCCACGAGAATGAACATGCTAAATCAGGATAAAGTAAATGGGAATTGAGTACTAATCAGATCAATTTCTAACTCAGTTTTTCTTATCTGAGGCTCAGAAATAAAAGCCAAATTAGAGAACTGAGTGATTACTATAAATTCTTTTTTATCCTGCACAGATTTTCTACAGAAGTCTGAGGGATGAGAAAGTTGCAGTAGCAGTGGTCGGCAAACTCAATAGTCAACAGAGCCAAATATCAACAGTACAACGATTGAAATTTCTTTTGAGAGCCAAATTTTTTCAACTTAAACTATATAGGTAGGTACATTGTTATTAACTTAATTAGGGTACTCCTAAGGCTTAGGAAGAGCCACACTCAAGGGGCCAAAGAGCCGCATGTGGCTCACGAGCCGCAGTTTGCTAACCACGGCCTTATAGTGTCTGTTACAAAACATCTCCTGGCAGCTGAAATCAAATGAGTCAAACCCTGATGGAGGGAATCCTACAGAGGCTTCAGACATGCTATTCATGTAATACTCACAAAATGCTTAAATATAAATGGAATATACTTAATTCCATTATATTTGGTCCTGCACATTCAGACTCAGTATTAATGCTCATTGTGTATATTTTGACGTATGTTTGGAGCCATATCCTTTGGTCTGGTAAACCTACTTCACTTAAAACTGCTGAGTATGCACTGAATATATATATTTGTCTGTGACCATCCATGGTGCCTTAGTTTACCCATCTTCCCTGAGTAATATAGTCCATTTTTTAACTTTTCTGTTTATTGCCCTTTAAAAAAAACCAGAGTGCTAGTTTCAAGGTCTGTATAGGAATAGGTTGTATTCTAGTGTGTATATTTGCAAAATTAGAATCTGCTGTTTTAAGAGATGTAGTGGTATTTAATGATTTTTAGAGATGTGAATGTTAAATTTTAGTTGGGACAAAGCCAAAAACTGCCTTTCCGCCCATTTACCATTAGAGGGAGATATTCATGAAACATACTGTTTTCATTGCTTAGATTGTGAGCATATATGTGAAACAATGACTAATTTAGTATTTAAGAAGTAATATCTGCAGATGATGTATCATAGAATTGTATACTTGAAACATATTTAATTTTATCAACCAATGTCAGCTCAATAAATTTAATTGAAAAAAAAAGTAATTTCCATATATATTTGTTTATACTGACTAGTGAGATAAAACATATTTTCTGAAATGTAAGAAATTTGGGGATTGGTGCAATAAATACATTGTTTAATTGCATATGATTAGGTGTTTTTCTACTACTAGGTCAGTACCTGCTTTGTAATGCGTTTGATGCTTATCCTTAGCATGACACATCTTGCCCACACTGATCAGGCCCCTGCTTATTTCTTCAGGCTCATTTCTTACACTTTTTCCTCCCATTCAACTACTGTCAGTGTCATGGCTCTCTTATATGTTTGAGTCTGACCACATTGTGTCTTCCTTCTGAAATTCTCCTCCTCTTGCCTTCCTGAGCCTCATGAAGTCTTTCCTGTGAAGTTTTACTCTTGCAGTGAAGCCTCTTCAGGTTGGCCTGTGTCCCATCTTAATGGAATGACCATGCCCTTCTTTGTGTTTTCTTTACCATTAAATAAATGTCCCTTGAGTGAATGAATGAATATAAAAATATGTCATATTTGGGAGATAGCACACACTTATAATATTTTAAAAAGTCCATATTCCCGATAAATTGGGTTTTTAACAATATCAATGCCTGCTTCCAGGAAAAGAGTGGACCTTGACAATTTTTCAAGAATTTGAATATCTTTCATATGATAGAACCATGAATTGCACTGTAGAGATTCAAAATAAATATAAGACATGATGCTTATGCCTAAAAAAGTAAAAATGTAATTGGGGAGACTATACTTGAAGTGCCGTTTGTTGTCACATAATATCAACACTATAGTGGGGTTTTAAAATATATTCCTATAAAATTCTGATTCAATATACTCCAAAGTATATTAAGGGATTTTTCTGGGTCAGAGAATCAGTAATTTTGGTTTGTTTTTTCTCTGTAATTTCCTAATTGTAAATTGTGTGGGGTTTTTTTTTTTTGTTTCATTAAGCATAAATTATTTTGTAATAATACTAGTAAGATAAAATGTGTTCTGTCACCCTAGCTGGTTTGGCTCAGTGGATAGAGTGTCGGCCCACAGACTGAGGGGTCCTGGGTTCGATACCGGTCAAGTGCATGTACCTTGGTTGTGGACACATCCCCAGTAGGAGGTGTGCAGGAGGCAGCTGATCGATGTTTCTCTCTCATCGATGTTTCTAACTCTCTATCCCTCTCCCTTCCTCGCTGTGAAAAATCAATAAAATATATTTTAAAAAATGTGTTCTGTCTGACAAAAATTGTAAAATAAGCTAAAAACATTAATAGGTTAGTAATGCAAATTTGGAATTGAAAAACATAAATTGATAATATTTGAAAAGGTAATTTGGTAATATATCAAAGCATATAAGAATTAGATAATACCCTTTGTCACAAATACAATAACTAATAAAAAATAACTCCCCACAAATATACTGAAAGTTATAAAAACAGAAGAATATCCATTGCAATGTTATTCACAATAATTTAAGAAATAGATGCAAGACAAATGCCCCAAAATAAGTGAACAATTTAGTTAATTATAATATACTAGAGGCCTGGTGCATGAAATTCGTGCATGGGTGTAGTCCCTAGGCCTGGTCGATGATCGAAGCATGAGCGTCTGGCATGGAAGGGCAGGTCCCAGGTGACCTCTGGGCAGCACCTGGGCCCCCGGATTCCCACATGCCCCCCTCCACCTGAGTCACAGCGCCCGAGTCCCCATGTGGAGATGCAGTGAGCATGGCCAGACACCATGGGCAGGGCACAGTGTGGTCCTCTGGACCGCCCAGCAGTGCTGCACGGAAGCCAGGTGGGCAGCACACTCTCTCCCGGCTGGCCTCACAGACCGGCTCCTGCACAAACCCACAGGGAGCCCAACAGGCCCCTGCAGTCCCAGCAGCTGCAGCCCAGCTCACCCAGAAGAGGCCACACGGGTGCAGGGCCGGCTCCTCATGGGTGCCCAGCACCTGAGCTCAGGGGCTTCCCCAGCGTGCGAGCCCTGGCATCCTGGGGGAGGGTAGCAGGGGGAGAGAGAGCGAGCTCAGCAGACACCCCACATTCTCACTGCACCTCCGTCCCTGTCACTCCCACCCCTAGGTAGCTGGCGAGAGGTTGCAGTGCGTCGCTGATGCCTGCCATGTTCCACGCCGCCCCCTGGTGGTCAGCGCATGTCATAGTGAGCGGTAGAACTCCCATTCTCCTGGTCAAACACCTGGTCAAATGACCAACAGAGGGGACAATTTGAATATTAGGCTTTTATTATATAAGATCATTTTAGTGAACTTAATCTGTATTCATTAAAGTAATGTAAACTACAGAAACATAGACAAATATTAAACACACTGTTAAAATAAAAACATTTATTGTAATCTATGGCTGCAATGATATAAAATATGTTTATAAAGATGATAAAAATATGCAAAATTAGATATTTATAAAGTTACAGAAAGGTGCTATGTGTTGTTTCTGTTTTTAAAACTTTTATTTTAATGTCATAGTTTGTTGTTAGTTTTGTATTTTAAACAATAATTTTAAATAGAAAGTGAAGGAATCTATATGATGCAAGTAAATAATTTTCTGTTATATGTTGTTTTAAGTGATATTTTCAAATTCCTATGTTATGAGCATGTTATTTAGTGCATCAATCAATGCCATGTAACCACTAAATACTAAGTTTAATATCCTATTTTGTGATATTGCCTTGTACACAGTGTTATATAATATTTAGAGGATTCAACTTTATGTTTATATCAAGACCACCTATCAGACACTAAATGAATATATTCTGTTTGACAAACGTTTTCAAATATAACTACCAATAAATTTTACTAGGATAGTTGTCCTGTTCCCACTCTAAATCTTACAGCATTACCTCCTTTAACTTCATCTTATTTCCTGGTTTATTAAATCTTAATCCATAATCGAATTTAGGTGACTCCCATGGTTAAAGATGCACTCATTCCTTATGTTGTCTGGCTATTGTTTTGGTTATCTCCTAAGTTTACTTATAAAAATAAAGGATCATTTGGCTATTTTTGAATAAAGTGAGAAAAGTCGCAGAAACACTTCCAGGAAAGTGCAACTGAGAACCTGGTTGCTCCAAATGTTTCCTTGCAGAGCATGTGCCATGTAACACCAGATGGATAAAGCCGGACAGGACGGCAGATGAGGGGAATCCCCCAGCGGAGAACCGTTTCCCTGCTCTCACAGAGCAGGTGTACGGAAGACAGAAGAGATCAGAACTTGTTAGCAGGGCAAGCCAAAAAATTCAGGAATGTGCAAATTGAACAGGTGAAAATGTAACTGGTGATAATTGAAAGCTAATTATCGTCAGCTAGCAATTGGCAACCAGGTGCTTGGAGTCACCTAAAAGGCAAAGCAGGGAGGACTGTGAAGATATTTGCTTTTGGCACAGATGAGATTAATGAGTTTCCTGACTGAGGCTTCAGTATAGGAAAATGATTAGTCTGTTTATTGCTGCTGTGTTTTAGTCTGCCTAGGAGCCAACCAGGAAATAGCAAGGGTTGCAAAGCAAAGTAATTATGGCTTGTAAGAAGTGCCTTATTATTTTTCTAAATTGGTTTTTCCCAAGTGAATAAAGGCAGAACTATTCTAACCGCCAAAGTCATGTCTACTGGCTATAAGCCATCCTGGAGTATGGTGTCTTTACTTTTTTAAAGCAGGGCTAAACACAAAATATTCCAGGTAAAGAAATGGCTTCAGGTCTATTAATACATATTACATACTCCTTAAAGGCATTTTTTCTTTTAGAATCTACCTTCCCTCTGAGATTCCACAGTCTGTTCCATGCTTCTAGAAGTGAACAAAAAGTTCTAGTTTTGCAAAAGTGTAATAGGTTTCTTTTTCTAGATGTTTAGGTGGGGTTTTTTTTGTTCTATTTTGTTGTATTGGAAATTCAGCGCAGCGAGCTAAACAGGAGATGTCATAATCAAAGAGCCAAATTTAGAGTATTTCAAAAGCCGGCGGCTCCGGGAGGACCTGGGTCCCCAAATTCTCTCGGCCCAGAATGAACCTAGGGGTTAGCTTATAAAGGCAAAAAACAACAACAAAACAACTGTGTGCTGGAATGGGGGCAGTGTGCATAGCAGATATCTTGCAGAAAGCTTGTAGCCTTGAGCACAGCTCAGATAACAAGAAGACACCTGGCATGGGAGGAACCAAAGACGGACCAGACCCCCACGCTGGCAGAGTGGCTTGCAGGACCAGGTAATTAAGAAGGGGCAGTGACTAGACTATAGGCTAAAAAGAATGTGCATTAGGTTACTGGCACAGATTCAGATTGCTAGCCCTTTCCCCAAAATGTCTCATTTTCCCCATTATTTGAGCAAGCTTGCTTACAGAAGCTAGAAATAGCAGAGTTACTTCTATCAGGGAGGCTATCTGGTTTAGTTACTTCCTGGAATTAACAGAACAAAGGACCATCTGTGTTTAGCAGAAAATTTTAAATGGCAGTTCTTACAAAATGGAGGTTATGGGAACAATGGAGGTTACAGGATGGAGTCAGTCCTCTCAAGGCCCATTGTTCAATTTAAGACACCTATGTATACACGAAGACCATAAATATGCTATCTTACTTTTTTACTTCCCATATTTTTATCTATAGTCTTCTTGAAGTGGTTTTCGTATATGTGACATAGGATTTACAATTCATTTTTTAAAAATCTTTATTGTTGAAAGCTTTACATATGTCCTCTTTCTTTTCTCCCATTGATTCCTTACAGCCTGCCCTCCCATCACCCCAGGCCTTCACCACTCTATTGTCTGTGTCCATGGGTTATGCATATATGCATACAAGCTCTTTGGTTGATCTCCTCCCTCCCCCACCAATTCATTTTTTATGTAGATTTTCGGTTGATTCAGCGGCACTTATTGAAAAGCCTATATTTTTCTGCTGTCCTGAAATTCTGCCTTTGTCATTAAATCAAGTGTTTGCATCTGTGTGGTTCTTCATCCTGACTAGCTTTTCTAATAAATTGATCTATTTTTCCGCCCTTGAACAATTAATATATTTGAGTAATTTATGTTTTTATATCTTGTAGTGTAAGTTACAGCTTTAATCTTTTCTTCCATTTTGCCTTGGCTATCTTCAAGTGTATTAATTACCATATGAACTTTAAGCTAGATCTTGTTAATTTTACAAAAAAACAAAAACCCTGATATTTTTATTAGGATTGCATTAAATCTATGAATCAATTTAAGGAGAAATGACATTTGTACAATCTACTATTTCCAAGAATCTACTATTTCCCTCCATTTTACTATTTTAATGTCGAGTCTACATTAAAAATAATTTTTGTTTTCGCTTTTATTTTTTGTATACTCAAATTAGAAAAATTTTCTTTCCTAATTTTCTAAAAGTTATTATAAACAAACAAATTATCAAATGACTGTCCTGGATCTATTATTTTCTTGATGTACTGATTATATTAAATTAATTAACTATCAAAACTTAGCCTTTCTATATGTAGCATTATGCAGTCAATTGAGTAAATTTTTTGGAGAATTTTTATAAAACTGTATTAGAGAGAAACATCTGGAAGCAAGATCTCAACAGACTGAGATAAATGCTTCAGAGAATAAATTTATATATTTATTTATATTTTTAAAAAATCTTTGTTGAAAGTATTACAGATGTGACCTTTTCCACTCATTGGCCCCTTATTGCCCCCTCACCTCACACACACCCCTACACCCCTATTGTCTGTGTCCATATGTTATGCATATATGAATACAAGTTCTTTGGTTGACCTCTTCCCACCTGCCTTCCCTCTGATATTCAACAGTCTGTTCTGTGCTTCTGTGTCTCTGTATCTCTTTTATTCAACAGTTTATTTTGTTCAACAGATTTTCCAAGTGTCCTTGAAAAACATGCTTGTTTTACAACTAGTAGTTGTAAAACATAACAGACACACACATACGTTTTTGTGTTTAGGTGTGTATTTATGTAATATGTAATTATATATTTTATATAATATATACAGATAACTTGTATCTCCACATGTTATTGCTTCATATGCTTTTAAAATATGTTAATAGGTACACAAATATAGAATAACTAGAGGCCCAATGCACAAAATTCATGCAAGAGTAGGCCTTCCGTCCCCTGGCTGCTGGAACCGCCTTCCCTCTGGCACCTGGGACCCGGGCTTCCCTCGCAGTCCTGGCTTCATCTGGAAGGAAGTCTGATCTAATTAGCATATTACGCTTTTATTATTATAGATAGATATGTCTTCCTATGGCATTAACCTTTCTTTTACTATAAATTATATCTCTATCTCTAGAATGTGTCTTAGCTTAAAAATCTACTTTTTATAATACTGGATTACAATATTAACCTTTTTAGATTAGTCTATCTTACATTTTGCTTCCAACTTTCCATGACTTTAAATTTAAGCTATCCCTCTTGTAAGCAACATCTAAGTGATTTTAATATTTTCATTTATTCTTGCAATATTTTTCACTTGTAGTATTAGTCCATTTAGTAGTACATTTGATGCAATTATTGGTAATCTAAGATTTAAATATTACTACTTCACAAATGCACACACAAACACATCAGAATGTATACATATGTAAACTTCACAAGATATTATTTTTAGTATTCTGATCATTCACTATTTAACTTTATCCATATATTTACTCTTTCTGATCACAAGTACTACTAGTATGTGATTTGGTACATCTCCCAATGGCTTCAGATTATTTTTTAATAGAGTGTTACTAATTGTTCTGCCTGGGGAGTTTGTTGTTATGCAAGAAAGTTCACCAAAGCTGGTCAACTGAACAGAAATTTAGGAACTATGAGTCAAAACCAGGGACTCACTCTAGAAGAAAGAAATAGTGGTAATTAAAAAGGGGGGGGAAGGGCTTCATTAAATATGGAAAAGAGTTCATGGTCAAGCAGAGAATTTTAAAGCAGTGTATTGCTTACAATTCAAATCAATTTCTGAGCCAAATTAGAAGATCTCACAAAGTGGAATTTATATAAAACTGTGGACACACTATGCTAGAGTTTTTTTTAGAACTTTATTCTATTTTAACTTAAAAACACATTTGTCTGAATTTAATACTGTGTGTGAAAACTGTGTTGTGCTACCATTTGAAATTTTCAATTGCTTATGAACATGCTTCCATACCCCCAGACACCTTCATATAGCACATATCAAATCGTTAATGTTTGTTTATTTGCTAGTCTTCCCTACTAGACAGCAAGCCCATCAGAATGGAGAGAGAACTTGGCTACATATCTCATATCCCCAACACTTAGTACAGTACAGTAGGACCTTCATAAATATTCATTCATTGATTTTAAATATTTTGTGCTAAATTATCAAATATTTTCAAGTAATTTATCCATTTATTCAATGCTACCTGTTAAGTATTTGACAGTGAGTATGAACAATTCCTTTGAGAAGATATGTTCCAAAAGATTATTTGTTGATGTTTTTGTGGTGGAGATTTGATCATGCTTAATTGTCATTCTGAATAATCTAAGAGAGAAGGTTATTTAAAAAGAATAATAAGAATTCAGTTTCTAAGAAGACAAAGTTTCTTTAGTTGTAACCAGGAGCACCTGGAGTGCTAGCTCTTCCACTATAATAAGAGAGGTAATGTGTAGATGCACAAGCTACGTTTGAGAATGGGTTCTCTTTTGTCTATCCATATCCCTTTTTGTCTCTAAATAGAAAGTAAAATAATATGCTGACACTTAGGGAAGTGAGACAGTGGACATTAGAAATTTTAAATTGAGAAGAGTGAGATTCTTTGAAATATCAATGTGGAGAGTGAGAGGGTTGGCCAGAGAAATGTACCAAGATTGCTAATACTTAGAGTCAACCTGAACTTAAAAGTCATGACTTTATAGAAGCAGCAGTCTGTTTGATGGCAATATTTTCTCTTTGTGCTCCTGAGCACTAGTACAAATCAAGCAGATAGTTGGGTTCATCCGGGAATGAGTCTCCAGAGAGGTGTGACAAAAGGAAAGGGAATTATGAAATTAGTGAGAAATTTTTTATGTGATAGGCCTTGGGATTTGAATTGAGGATGAAGGTAGTGAAGAAAGGAGGGAGCTGGGGAGCTGGGAAATGAAGCAGGGGATGGAAGGGCTGAAAAGACCTAAGAGAGGTGTTACTGAACAAATATGTTGGAAAAAGAGCAGATCTGGGTCAGAAAGTTGTACTATTGAGTTAGCAGTTTTAGGATACAGCATTTATGGGGCAGGATATGACTATGGAAGTATGTTGTTGTCGTGAAGAGGAAAAAAAAGCCACAGAAAATGTGGTCAATGAATTGACCAGTGAAAGATAGTGATCTACTTCCATATAGATTATAAAAACATTCAAGATGATGGAGCTCCTTTGGTTCAAAGAAATGGGTCAATCAGCCTCACTCTTGAATTCTTTAATGCTTCAGGCATAACTCTGTATGAGGTAGGGAACCCCAAGCATCAAGAGTTTGAAAAACATTGATGTAAGTTAGTGAATGGTCTCTTTAAAAAAATTAAATTATCTCTCATTTTTCTGCGGTGTCAAAGCAGACAACTGTAAAATGGAGGGAGTATCATTTAGGGAAGGTAGTTTCTGAAATGAGACCATTCGTCAAAACACACTTATATAAACACAATGAAAACTAGTTTGTATACTTTCATTGTTGAACCAATACTTCAGCATCAAAATGGTCCTGCCTGCCCAGCAGCTCCATTGCTATTTCACCCGAAGCTAAAGTGGTGTGAGTAGAAGACCACTATTCTTTACCCCCAGTTATAATCCTGGATCACCCCAAGGGAAAGGGAAATGTTCTTGTACCTATAATCCTCATCCTTACACACATACTAAAAGTAGGACAAAATTCTAGAAAGCCTTTATCCACAGAAAAAGGCATGGAGGGTGACATTTTACACGATTTGTTTCTAGGGACACTTACATCCTTATTTTTAAGGAAGCAGTATAGAGAAAAGAATAAAACAGCACAAATAGAAACAAGACAAATAACCACTTCTGAATTGCTAGCAGAGGTTGAGGAGAGGTTAAGTACCAAACAGTTTTCAAAAAAGATTCATAGAACTAATTCAGCTTGTTCTTCTTTGGCAGGAGAAAATTCAGGCCCTTGTAACCACTCCAATACTTTGGGAAGAAGAGTGAGTCCCCTTGCCCTGCAGAAAGTAGGTCACACATATGCCAGGTAGTGTTGGATTATTTAAGGGATCATTATTTTCTTCATGAGTTTCCCCTTAGACCTTTGTTCTCTACCTTTCCCTTATTCATGTCCATGGTTTGGTCATTCCACTGCTCATTAGCATCTAAATTAAAGAGTCGGAACTTAGGTTAAGTTGAGATTTGTTAGATGCTCTTAGAGGGGGATAGAGGTGGGAGAGTAGCGGCAGGTTCAGGAATAAGGTTCATCTATACCAATTATTTTCTTCCTGCCCTACATTTCATTCTTGGAGATAATCTCCATTCTCTCTTCTAAGGCATCATGCTCTATGCTCCCACTGAGTGGGCACTGGTCCATGTAACCTAGTACCCTAACCTTAAATGATGGGAGTGGTAGAACAGTCAACTCAAGGTGAACCTGTTAGCCATTTTTCTTGAGGTTGGGATGCAAGAGATTGCCTCTAGTCCAGATTGGGACTTCCAGTTCACACCTAAACAGAGCCAATATTTAGACACAGGAGAATTGAAACAGGCACATGGTGAGGAGCAGCTAAGAGACCATAGAGCCCTAAGGAAGAAACAGCACAATTAACTTTCCAATTCCTGGTTCTTGTAGCTCACAGTGTCTGCCACCAATTCCTGACCCTGAGTTTGCAGTCTGACTCCAGAATGTTTCAAAACACACACACACACACACACACACACACACACACACACATCCCTCCTACCTTCTCTCTTTACTTTTAAATTGAGTTCTGTTCCTTATATCTAAGGAACACTTGGTATCCTAAAATTAATTACTGGAATACTAAAATAACTTGAGGCACAAGCAGAATTAACATTTTTTAAAAAGTAAATTATTGCTTATATAAGGAAATGACATTGTATCGTATGTAAATTAAAAGGTCACTAACTGCAGGGATCGGGCCATAAACTGGCAGTCGGACATACCTCTCACAATTCGGGACCACCTGCTCTTAACCGCTTGCCTGCCAGCCTGCCTGCCCACCCCTAACCCCTCTGCCTGCCTCCCTGATCGCCCCTAACCACTCTCCTGCCTGCCAGATTGCCCCTAACCACCTCTGCCTTGGCCCCCACACCCAGGACCCAGGCTTCCCTCCCACTGGCTGGCCGCAGGCACCTGGGACCTGGGCTTCCTTCCACTGGCTGGCCACAGGCACCTGGGATCCCGGGCAGAACCGCCCAGCCCTGGCTTTGTCAGGAAGGATGTCTGGAATAATGTCCAGAAGACATCCAGTCTATCCGGTCTAATTGGCATATTACCCTTTTATTAGTAGATAGATAGATAGATAGATAGATAGATAGATAGATAGATAGATAGATGGATGGATGGATGGATGGATAGATAGATAGATAGATAGATAGATAGATAGATAGATAGATAGATAGATAGATATGGAAGGATGAAAAATATATTAAAGGTGTAAGAAACTGACAGGCCTATGAGGAATGAATTGGGGGAAAATGTCTGAGCAATTGATTAATAAAGTTGATAGACTTTCAGCACAAGGTATCTTTAGTTTTGATTCCATAATCAGCTGCATGTTTCACTTTGGGGAAAATTACATTATGGAAAGACATAAAACTGGAAATACATAAAAGAGATAAACGATTGAAGAAGTAAAACACGTCTATCAAATGTAGGAGAGGAGGCATTTTTACCTTCCAGAGTAAGACCTGGATCCCAGGGGCATCCATGTTCTTGCCTCAGCACAAACAGAGTCACCACTCTTTCCTTGAACAAGCAGAGAAAATCTCTGACCCTTGGCTCTATGTGGTAAATTATTCTAATTTAAAAAAAGGAATGTTACCTGGGACTACTAGCACTATAGTATGCTTGTCTGTCTAATTGCAACATTCTTCTCTAATGCCACCGCTGCTCAACTACCAAACCCCACAAATTCCTCTATCACTGAGTTCTATGAGTTCTATCTCTCTCTCTCTCTCTCTCTCTCTCTCTCTCTCTCTTTCTCTCTCTCTCTCTCACACACACACACACACACACACACACACACACACACACACACAACCACTACCACCTAATGATGTGTTTAATGCCACCTACCCTAACTATAACTATGTGCTGGATAGGGTCCAACCAGTGAGATCCTTAAATAAGATTTATCAATGACCCTCACTGCCTACAGAATAAAACCTCAACTCTTTAGCCTGGAATACAAGGTTCCTTGTGATATGGCCCTTCCCACTTTTGTGCCTCATCCCATGCCAATACCTCTCACTCTAGCCTTGTTCTTACTCAATGTGTTTCCTTCTCACCTTTCCCATGGCACATATTGTACATTCTACCTGGGATATCCTATCCCTTCAGCTCACCAGACCTGACTATCAGTCACTTCTAAAAACTCAATTCAGATTCACTTCCTCTGGAAATATTCACACGTTGCCATTCCCTCCCTACTCTAAGACTGGGCAAGGCATAATTGCCTATTTATGGTACTTTTTCCTCTACTTGACTGTAACCTCTTTAGGAAAGGGAGTATGACTTGCTTCCTATCTTCCCAACATCTACCATAATGTCTAACCCATAATATAAGATCAATACATGTCAGTTTAATAGATATTAAATTAATTTTTGTTTGATTTTGATAGCTGATACCTCTAACAAGCTCACTTTGGGTCTCCTATAGATTAAAACTTAACTAAAGCTGTTTGGGTCTCACTTTTAAGCTGACTTCTTTTATAGGATTATGTTTAGAAAGAAAGTTTATTATTGATATTAATTTTCACAATCCAGCCATTCATCTGAACTTTATTCTAGAACAAATGGACTTTGTGTACAAATGAAATTATTAAAATATTAACATTTTAAAATGACTAATAAGAAAAGGTAATTCTATATAGGAAAAATATCGAAATTTATTAGCTTTATAATTATAACATTTTAATTAGCAGAAGTAAAGAGGCAAAGCCCATTTTGTTTTGCTCATCTCATCAGATGCTCTTACTCTTTCAGAGAGGCAGTTTGGGTTGCATTTGCATACCCTGTCAGGTGTCTAAAACCCAAGTCATTACAGAGATTTGCTAATCTTGGGAAATTCTGCTGCTCATCTGTAATAAGAAGTACTCTCCCAAGAAAAAAAGACTCCCTGGTGGAGTCTTTTTGCAACATTAGATGCAAAGCAAAGCAATTCTGCTCAAGATGGCCTTGAGATGGAGACCATTCATGGATTTTAGCATCCATGAAATTGGAGGAATAAGCATACCTTGAAGATGGTTTTATTTTCTTTTAGCAAGCAGGATAGTACTTTCTTGCTTTACTGCTTCTTGAAAGTTTTTGGATCTTCAAATGGCATTAAAAGCTAGAGAATAGAAAACAAAAACTGCAAGCAATTGCCCAGCTAATGTGTGCCTCAGATGCAAAGTTGGGAAAAAGTAGAGCATCTTCAAAGAGGGTAATCAGCTTGTAATGAGTGATAAAAATTCGATTATCTACCAGTGCAAATTTGTGCAACAAATTGCTATCAGCCACGTATGGCCTAGAAACCTATTTGCTAGTTTCAAATCATTTTGACTTTCAAATGAAAAAAATAACCACAAAGACTTCAAACATATTTTGTTCAGGTTTGTTAGCGTCTATCAAATACAGCTTTATTTGCCATTTATGTACTTCAAATTATCTTCAAATATATGTTTTAAACATAAACCATTTTGGAGTAGCAATTTCAAAATATATTCATGGGATAATAATTGATGTTTCTTGAAACAAGAAAATATCAAAATAAACAAACTAGATTTCATGGTCAAAACATTTCAGAAATCTCTTGAGTAAGCGAAGGTAAACAGGTTTCTTTACTGTTGGATGTCTTAGGGACCTCACTGAACCAATATGCGTGTGAATCTCATGACTGAAATGGTTTACCAAACTCATTTGACCATTGAATCTTTTTAAAAGAGCATAATAAGACCACTACTCTACTTTTACCTATTAAAGGCCATATGAAGTACTTGTGACCAAATAGTCATAAAAACATGCAATCTCTGTTACTTCATTGGATTTTGCTTCTGTATGTCTGTTTTGTTTCACTGCAGTTGCTATACTGCAATGATTCAGGGACAGCCAATTCTCAACATGACATCAAGAGACTTCTAATCATGTGGTCTGACCATTTGGCTTGAAAATAAATGAAATCAGTATGTTAGAGAAAAATACCAAAAATGTTATGAGGTCCATTCTGACCAGCATTTTCACTGTTTAGCTCCATAGCTCATCTCTTGTCCCTATCTACTTCCATTTTTTAGCAACCAGAATGTAGAGTAAGTTCTTTCTAGAGAATCATTCTCAATCCAGCCATTCTGTAGATCAAATAAAAATGGATGTCACTCTCTTTTGGCCCCAAATCTCTAGAACCCCCAAATCTTAAGTCACTTGGTAGCAAAAATCCAACATATCTCAAAGCTGCAAAAAGATAACATTATCATCTTCCCAGAACTGGTAAAGTACTTGAAATGTTTTTTCAAAATAATCACTCACTTCTAAAATGGGCATTTAAGTGCAATAAAATTGTCTGTTTGCATTTCCCTGTTTTTGTAGTTTATTTTTTTCTTTGAGGTTTTAATTGCAGAGTAGTTGTAAGTCCGATGAGAACAGGGCTTTTGGAATGTTGTGTTAATCAATGTAACCCTACTGCCTATAACAGTGTCTGATGTACTGCATAAAATATTATTGAATGAATGAATTACCTTTAGAAAATAAATTTCCCTATCTCTGTGATGATAGAAACCCCTTCTATCTATTATAAGTAAAAGAAAAATGAGAAGTGGCAAGATAATCTGGCCATTCTGATTTTACTCAATCCCAGGTTAATTCAATAAATTCTACCCTTTACAACTATAAATAATATGTCAACTGGTATCACCTAGCCCTTTGACATGCAAATAAAAGGGATTATTGCAAACCAAATGTGAAGGGGTATCTCTCTCAATCTCTCTTGGAACTCTTGGGGGGCCTATATCCCTCCTAGTCATCACTGGCTTCAAGTGATTCTTGCCTCTTAGCTCAGTTTGTCTGTCTGCCCATTATATATTGCCCCTTTCCTTCACTGAGTCACTGCCCTAGGAGAAAGCATCCCGATTCCTTCATTCTGCACAACAACCACTAATGTAAGGTTATGTCTGCAATTGGCTTTTACTAGAGATCTAAGTCAATGGATGAGGTTATATCACAGCAGAATGAACAAACAAGAATTGAATACTTTGTAGTTTAGCTCTGAACATTCTTTGTAGTTCAGCTCTTAATATTCCTTTGGCTATCCCATGACAAGGAAAGTGTAATTGCACATTCTCTTCACAGATTCCTGTGTTCTCATCACGTCACCTCTCCTGTCTTGCTACTTACTTCTTATGCAGAGATTTTCCCACACAGCTGTCTGGGAGAATTCAAATGAAAACTTCTCAACCAAACTCATTTTCAAACATAATTTTTTCTTATTGAATGGTGTTCTAATTCCAACCCCTCCTCATACTACTTCCCATACCACCTGCAGATAAATGATGATCCAGGGCTCAAAGGTGAGAGTCGGGTGTGGACTTCTGGGAGCATGAACCTTATTTGAAGATAGATTTTTACCTGCCTTGGGACTGATGGAGATGGACCCACTGGAAGGACTAAGTCATACTCAAGGTGACATGGACCATTTGAGAGCATCCTTTAAAGGCCCCATTTCTTTTGGAAATATTCCATTTTAAAATCATATTTTTTTCTGACACCATCTTTTTCAGCCATGTGTATTTTGTCTTATAAAAGGATACTTAGAGAAAAAACTTTGGAATATGTAGAAAAGTAAAAGAGAAAATACTCATTGGCCCACCTCCAAATAGAACCATACTAATCATTTGAGTATACTATAATAAATATAATGATTCCCCTATTAGATATTTGGCTCCCATATAATATTTTTACATTGAAAAAAATACTTCACTCTTTTTCACTAAAAATATCTTAAGCATTTAAAAAACCATTGTCATAATTTTAGTATCTTCACAATTGAAATCAGTAAATCTAAAAATATGAACATATTTAAGGCTCATGATATTTATTGCCAATTGCTTCTAAAAAGTTTATATTATTTTTCACATTATGGTGTTTATAACTTTACTACATCAGCTTTTCTGTTGTTTGATCTGAATCAAATATTTGCTGCTGCCAAGGCTGTTGAACTTGAGAATAACAGAGACAACACAAAGTCTTTGAGTTGGCATGGGGTCAGTGAAGGTTTCTGACTATCTTTCATCTTTCCCTGTTTGACTGGGATGATCTGCTCTCTTGGTTATGGAGCAGTCACCTTGCAGACTGTTTCCCTAGTTACTAACAAAAAATTGTGCTTTTAAATGTTGGTCTTTGGAGTTTGTTATTATCTTTGTTAGCTATACAGGGACCATTGTTTTTTGTAACATTTTTCGAATATCAAAATTATACATAGTAACTGTAAAAAATAGAAAGATATAGGCAAGTATAAGAAATAAATTTTTAATTATTCATTGTGCAACCAGCTAGCAATGATCTCTAACATTAAGTACATTTCCTTCTGAATGTAATAAAACACACGATGCCACACTCACTGTGTTGCTACCATAACCTCACAACAACCAGGACCGTATTATACAGACAGCCTGAATTCCTGACTTTTTCAAGAAACATTATACTATGAAATTTCCTCATGCCATTAAATATTCTTTGACAATATGAATTTTAAAAGTAGATAGTATCCCACAATATGGATATACCATAATTTATTTAACAGCTCTGTTATTAGACATTTAACCTTTTTGCTTTTTCATTTTACATGATCTTCTTGCATGTTAAAAGATGTAATAAAGGTCCTTGTACATTAATCTTTCCATGGAATTTTGATTATCACCTAAGGATAAATTCTTATGAAGAATTTCTGAGCCAAAATTTATGAGCATTTTTAAAGGCTTTCAGTAAAGACTTCCAAACTGCCCTTCAACAACTTTACACTAATTTACTTTCCTTATTCTGTTGTTAAGGGGACAACAGCTTGCAAAGACAGAAAGAGTAGATAAAAGATTGTGGAAATTTAACTAATATTTATTAATACCCACCTATGAGCATTGGATAAGTTTATACTTAAAAAAAAGCAAATATACAAACATACTCACAATGAACCTGAATAATTTTTACTGACTGCTCATGAGGTAATTTGCAACAGCAATATTTCAAAAAGTAACAGGAATTTCTTTAATTTTTAAAAACAAAACTAGGCCAAAAGATGCCTCCTTATACACAAATTTATTTTGTTTTAAAATTCATTATGGACAGAGACAAGTTACAGTGTGTACTCTCTTCCTAAAGTGTGTGCTCTATTTCTTCCAAGTTGCATTTAATATTTTTTATTCAAATTACTCTTAAAAAGTCCATATAATAAAACTAAGCTATCTTCATCTTCATGGGCAAAATTCTCCTGTTTAATACAATCCATTATAATAAGCAAATTGAATATACCATTAAAATGTATGAAATTCTTTTAACACCTCTAGGATACAATTATATATAAAAACATATATTGTAAAAAGAAAACAACCTTTCTTTTCAAAGTAATTAACAGCATGGAAACCACTATTTACCGAGAGCAACATTGAGTGGCATAATTCAGTTCAATTCAAATTCATTAAGCATGAAAGATACAGTCGGTTTATAGTTGTGAGTACAGGAAACATAGAGTATATTCTTGTGTTATTATTTCTGAATTATTGTACTATTTGTTTCATTTATTATTTCATATCCTTACTTATAATTTATCTCTAGGTAATGACGGCTGGCAATTTAACCTACTTTTGCCCAGGCCTGTATATTCTCAATGTGGTATTAGATTCTACTGGTTTATGGGAAGCCATCAGAGGGGATTGCAGTCTGGTGAGACAAGACTACACAAACAAGAAGGGGTTTGATCATATAAAACCGTATGTCAAAAGAAATGTCTCAGTAAGATATAAAGAACAAGGAAAGTAGAAACCAGATAATTTGCATACTTTTTAGTACAAGATATTCAATCCAAATTATCCAAAAGTTACATAGATTCTAGCAAAGCAAATAGTTGTGGTTTTCTTATTCAGTTCATATATAATTTAGTACATAACATATTTTTACTAATATTGCGATCAATATATAGTCTTTGCAGAGGGAATAATAGAGTGATAAATATATTAACTATAGCTTTATAGTTTTTAGAAACAGAGAAATGCATTCTATCTACACATGCCATCTAGATGTATTTATGTATACTTTCACTATAATATGTATCTAGAAAGAGAAATGTGTTCTTCCAGTCATCAAAGACATACAAGTTTTATACAAAATTACAGCTATCTACACCACATGAAAATAAAAAAAATCACTTATTACCCATATTGAAATTACTGTCACAAGAGTCCTAAGAATGTCCAGATTTATAACTCCAATATGGCAGAAAGATTAATGCTCTAAATGACCACCACTACTGCTGACTGACTGGGGGAGGTTAATATGATCACACACTGAATAAATCCAGGGTTCAGAGTCAAAGCAAACTTTGGCTGCGTTATCCAAGTTGAGCACCTGGTCAGTTCCAAATTGATCTGATAGTGGAACATGCCTCTTCCTTTTCTCAGTCTGGCTAAGTAGAACACTCCAAATCAACCTCCAGACAGATGATTTAAAGAAAGAAAGGAAAAGTATGCAGCCATATAAAAGCCCCAGGGCTTGTTCTCACCAGTTAAAATTTTGTCTGAGGTCAGCCTTTGTTGAGATTTGACCACGATATTTTTTAATAATAGCAAAATAGAGGGCTTATCTGTAATCAGTAACCTACTGTTTTCAGTGTTTCTCCAACTGACAATTCCCTTGTCTACTTACAGTTCTTGTACTTCCAACATCCTATTAAGTAAATTTTCTAAACTTGACTTTATTGCTGGTTCGTAATATTGCTCATAACCAAGATTTAGGGAGTCTGATTAGGCATTACAGGCTAAGATGCTACTCATTTCCTTAATAAATTGTCCTATTGAAAACAATTTGTGTAAATGATGAATCAGTCTTGGAGCCAGGGACAGTAGGCCAAAGGTTCTCATCTATGGCTGCACCTCACTTGCAGAGCTTTTAAAAACTGCTGATGCACAGGCTCCAACCTAGAGATACTCATGTAAGTGGTGTGAGGTGGGGGTCTGAGCATCCGTATTGATTCTTAAAGCTCCACAGCTCCCTTGTCAAATCTAATATGCAAGTGGTTTAGAGCTACTGATTTAGACTAAAGGTGCATGTAAGGACACATGAACAGAGGTAGTGAAAAGAAGAGTCATTTATGAATAGCTTTGACTCAAGGACCTTCAGAAGCCCATTTGCTTGTGGTAAAGAAACAATGTTGTATTGTCCTTAACGTTACATTTGAATTCTCAGGTTAAACAATATCCTGTACTAAAATCAATAATAGCAGCTAGCATTTATGAACTGGCCACTATGTATAAAGCACCATGGTAAGTCACTTCATAAACATTATCTTATTTAACCCTTATAACCCTAGGAGTGAGGTATTACTACCTCTTATTTCATAGGCCAGGAATCTGAGGTCAAGAGAAGTAAAATGATTTGTACTAAGTGCAACCAAAAACAGCTTAAAACGCAAACCCATATACAGAACCTTTCCCAAACTCCCCCTACTTTCCATTTCTACCTCCAATTTATCAAACAAAAGCTCATCTGGCTTTAAATATACTCATTGTGAAGTCAAGTCAGCACATTTCAGAGCGTGCAACCTGTCCTCCTCAACTAATTAATACAAAGAATTAAATGTTAATACAATTGTCTGTATTTTGGCCTCAAAAAGATGTCAACGATGGAGCAAACTTTAAAAAAATCTTCAAAAACATATGAGCTACTTTCTCTCCCTCTGAAAGAACTTGAATCCCAAATGAGATGCTCCTGCCTGCGGAAGAGCAGTGGAAAAAGATATTTGAGCTATAGATATGCTTTGGGGTGATAAATTTACAGGACTTACTTGGACATAAATCATCTCAGAAACAGATTTAAATCCCATTGCATTTCCATACAATTTTCAGCTACTAGTAAGTAGCAACCCTGAGCAAAAACACTCATTACAAATATAAATATATATGTGGAAAGGACCTGAAACAGTGGAATTCTTTAATATCAGCTACATTTTTAAAAATTGTTCAAAAATAAAAATCTTTTCTCCAGGCTAATTGTTTTACCAACCCAGCTTCCTCTAATGGGGACATTTGACCCAAAATATGTCATGCAAATGAGTAGAAGATGAAGATATTATGGGTAAAGTCCTTAACACTGAAGTTATAAAATCACTTTTTAGAGAAGTTGAATTACCAAGTTATCCCATTCCTGTTTCATAAGAAATAGCATTTTAGAAATCAGGATCAGATTCATGGTTACTTGCTTTACAATCTTCAATAGAGAACCTCTTATATAGTAGTTTTTCACCACCATTAGTGTGAAAATGTATCAATGAACATTTCATCTTCAAATATCAAGTGAAAGAAAACATTTTCTAATATTTAGAAAAAAGAGTGATATTGTATTCACATCATTCCAGAGTTTTTCTAGAGAATTGATGCCACCTCAGAGCCTTATCTCAAAGTCAAAGACATGAACTGGATTCAGGTTCAAGGAAACCATTTGGCACAAAACATTATAATTCAGTCCTTTTTTCATGACTCTAAGCTAATTCATCAATCCAGTAAGAGCAAATACATCTAAAACATTTATTTGTTTAAAGTATTACATATGTCTTCTTTTTCCCCCATTGACCTCTCCCCAGCCATTCTCACCCCCTAGAAAGGTCCCAGGTTCGATTCTGGTCAAGGGCATGTACCTGGGTTGCGGGCACATCCCCGGTGGGAGATGTGCAGGAGACAGTTGATCGATGTTTCTCTCTCATCGATGTTTCTAACTCTCTATCTCTCTCCCTTCCTCTCTGTAAAAAATCAATAAAATATATTTTTTAAAAAATAAAGTATTACATATGTCTTCTTTTTCCCCCATTGACCTCTCCCCAGCCATTCTCATCCCCCAGAACATGCCCTCACCCCCACCCCCACTGTCTGTGTCTATAGGTATGCTTATATGCATGCATACAAGTCCTTCTGTTGATCTCTTACCCTCCCTTCCTTCCCTCTGAGTTTGGATGGTCTATTTGAAGCTTCTGTGTTTCTGGATCTATTTTTTGCTCATCAGTTTATGTTGTTCATTATATTCCACAAATGAGTGAGATCATGTGATATTTATCTTTTCTCTGACTGGCTAATGCTCACCAGGCCCATCCATGCTGTTGCAAATGGTAAGAGTTCCTTCTTTTGTACAGCAGTGTAGTATTCCATTGTGTAGATGTACCATGGTTTTTTAATCCACTCATATGCTGATGGGCACTTAGGTGGTTTCCAAATCTTAGCTATTGTCAATTGTGCTGCAATGAACATAGGGGTGTATATATCCTTTCTGACTGGTGTTTCTGATTTCTTGGAATATATTCCTAGAAGTGGGATTACTGGGTCAAATGGGAGTTCCATTTTTAATTTTTTGAGGCATATAGACCAATGGAATAGAACAGGGAACCCAGAAATTGATCCAAGCCATTATGCTCAGTAAATATTTGACAAAGGAGGCAAGAGCATACAATGGAGTCAAGACAGTCTCTTCAATAAATGGTGTTGGGAAAATTGGACAGATACATGCAAAAAAATGAAACTAGACCACCAACTTACACCATACACAAAAATAAAGTCAAAATGAAACTTAAACATAAGACGGGAAACCATAAAAATATTAGAAGAATCCATAGGCAGCAAAATATCAGATATATGTCCCTGGAATATCTTTATCGATACATTTCCTAGGACAATGGAAACTAAGGAGAAAATAAATAGATGGGACTACATCAAAATAAAAACCTTCTGCACAGCAAAAGAAACCATCAACAAAACAACAAATGAGCCCACGGCATGGGAAAACATATTTGCCAATGTTTTATCCAATAAGGGTTTAAGCTCCAAAATTTATAAGGAACTCATACAACTTAACAAAAGGAAGATAAACAATCTAATAAAAAAATCAGAAAAAGGACCTAAAGAGACACTTTTCAAAAGAGGACTTACAGAAGGCCAAGAGACATATGAAAACATGCTCAAAGTAATCATCTGAGAGATGCAAATCAAAACAACAATGAGGTATCATCTCACACCTGTCAGAATGGCTATCATCAACAAATCAACAAACAACAAATGCTGGTGAGAATGTGGAGGAAAAGGAACCCTCACACACTGCTAGTGGGAATGCAGATTGGTGCAGCCACTGTGGAGAACAGTATGGAGTTTCCTCAAAAAATAAAAGATTTTAAATAATGTAAATTTTCTCATATTATTAAATGCTTAAGTTAGTTTTTTCTTCTTTTTTCAATTGACTGTATTGATCTGTGTATATGGACTTAGCATTGTGTTTATATTAAGAAATAACACCACAGTGAAAGGCTAATGAGATAGGAATCAGAAGACAAGTTCACCTCCTAACTTTCTCTAGACCTGTGACTTAGATCCAATGAGATAACCTCACACCTCAATTTTCTCATGGCTCATATTCTGATACTAGGGCCAATCTGAGAAGACAACTTTGATGGAATAAAATAACATATCTATATAAAATAATTTTAAAAGATGAAAAACACTATTTCCCAAAGCACAATACAAAGAAAATGGTCCCATGAAGTAGTCTACAAAGAAATTTCAGCAGTCGAGTAAGTTTTGAAAATGCTAGGTGATTCCCAATTTATATTCAAAGTTGAAATACTTTCAAGAAGTTTCATAATCATAGTAAAACTCAGTTTCTAGCTCAGTATTCCCCCAACTAATTTGACCATTTTTTTTTACTGTAACATTCCTGCTGCTTAGATGTGCTACACAGTGTGATTTGGAACATGGTGTAGAGTACATTACATTAAAAAACACTGTGATAATGTTAAATTAGGCATAATTTGGAACAGAGTACAATTTCAGTTAAATGTATTATTAAGTGTTTTTAACTTATAGATTAGAACAAAGGTGATGCCCAACAAAATGTTAAAAAATATAGAAAATTCTCAGTTTAAGGAATGTTTTGATACTATAATTTCTCCCATATCGTCTTCATTATGAGTAGCTAGTAGCTATGAATTAACAAACAATAAACAACAAACAACAAATCAACAAACAACAAATGCTACTCATATTTGTGTTATGGGTTGAAGTGTTTTTTCAAATGGACATACAGTTTTTCTTCATTTTGTTTTCAATAATAACAACCCCCAAATATTTCTTCTAATGGGAAAAGTCTTAGATTACATTTTTCTCTAATCTTTCTAATCTCACTAATTTTTTTATATTATACTGTACAAGAGGGAACATCTCTCCCTTGCCACCACACTCACAAATCCTTATTTCTGTAAGAAAAAATCTGTTCTAAAGATACTCCTGGCCTCTCTGCTCCTTCAGGATCTCTGCCCCTGGGGAACAGTGTCATATATCTGACAAGTACATGTGCGAAGAATAACTGGGCACGTTTAACTCTGCTGTACCCATACAGCTGAGAACAAGCTTGCTCTCCAAAAGTAGGAATTCCCACCTTGCTCATTCTTAAGAATAGTTTGTCTGGTTTTCATAGCATTAAAGAACACTGTGTTATTTTTTATGTTTTATAGAAAATATGGCCCTTCCTAGATTAACACCTATAATCTGTTTCCAGCTTCAAACAAAATGAAACTCACATAAAGGTCACACTTCATTCATTAATGTAGAAGAGGACGTTTAATAGTGCAAGCACCTCTTCAAATTCTCGAACATTTGCAGATAATTATTTGATTTCCTAGAGAATTTAATGGAAGCCTCAGAACAAAGGTGGCATGTAAAGGTGATTCCAAAGGAAGCATATTTTACAAGGAAGCAAAATAATCAAACTAGCTTTATCTTCTCCTGATATGTCAATGGGAGCCTGAAATGTAATTTCTCAAAAGGTCTGATGAGGCAAACTTCTGGTGGCAGTTTGTGGAGGAGCTGAAATGGAAAGCCTGTCGGCCACAGTTCTTTCAAAAGCTGGAGCTATCTGTCTTTCACTGAAGAGATTTGAGTGACATAGCAAAGTATCCACTACATCCAACCATATGGCTGTCTATAAAGAACACTGTGTATATAAAGCCATAAGTAAAAAAAAAATTTTTAATTAAGAAAATTAAATACAAATAAAGCCATAAGGAGGTTAATGATAAAAGGATTTTTAAAGGTATACTGTAAAAACACTAATAAATTATTTTTAAGTTTATTCAAGATCCCAGAATATTACCAGAAAAATTGAATTTTTCATAATGAAAAAGTTTTAAAATTTTATGAATGGCAAACATTCTAAATGTGTATGTACCTAACACTAAAAATTCAAAATACATGCAACCAAGAAAATGGTAGACATTAGAGAAAAACTAGACAAAACTAAAATTAATAGTTTCAGGCTTTAATAATCTTCTAGTAGTGACGGAAAAATAATTATATACAAAATGGTGAGGGTATAGAATACTGAAACATCATCAACCGACCAGACATATTGGCATTACAGAAGATCCATGCTGTGAACCATCCACTAAAACAGACCACAGGCCGAATCATTCAGTAAATCTCAGTAAATCTAAAGAAACTGAAACCATGTAGAGTATGTTCTCTGACCACTATTGGATTAAAGTAAGCACCCAAAACAAAAAGATGTCTGAAAATTCCATAAATATTTGGAAATTGAACAGCATATTTCTAAATACACTATGGTTCTTAAAATGACAAGGAAACATAGTATATTAAAATGAGGAAAAATGAAATCAAAACACATCAACATGTATAAACACACAGATCAATGGAACAATGGCAGACCACTTTTATACTTCCAATTAATTTTTGTAAAGTTGTCAAGATAATTAAATTAGGAAAAATAGTCTTTTCAATAAATGTTTCTGGAAAAACTGTATGTCCATTTGAAAAAACACTTCAACCCACACCTCACATAACACAAAAGCTAACTTCAAATGCTGCATAGATCAAAACAAGGAAACAAAAAAGCTAAAACTCCAGAACCTCCAAGAGAAAATGAAGAGTAGAGAAAGATTTCTTGGGGAAAACACCAAAAAAGCACTAACCATAAAAAAATAGTATATTGGACTCTACTTTTCTTAAGTTACTATTAAGAAAATGAAAGTCAAGCTAAGGTGAGGAAAATTATTTGCAGCACATAAAGGGGTAGACAAAAGTAGATTTACAGTGGTTCGTATAGAAAAAGACATGCAAGTTTTGATTATTACAATAGCTTTATTAACTCAAAATAATGTCACAATGTAACTGTAAATCTACTTTTACCCACCCCTGTATATCTGAAACAGGGCTGATATTCAAAATATAGCCCTGGGCAAAGTAGGTTTACAGTTGCTTGTATGGAAAATAATATAATTAATAAATAATGTTTTGTGTACTCACAACTATAAACCTACTTTTGCCCAAGACTGTATATGAAGAACTTCAACTAATTAAATATTTTAAAGAGTCAAATACGTTAAAAGACACTAAAAAAAGGTATAAAATAGCAATAGGCATCTGAAAAGATATTCAACCTCATGGGGGATCATGAGGGAAATGTTAACTAAAACTAAATCTTAAGGAGATATTATTACAAAGCTACTAGAATTGCTAAGATTAAAATGACTGACAATACCTAGTATTGTGGAATACGTAGGGCCAATGTAGCTCACATTCCTGGTGGTAGAAATGTAAAATGTATATAGCCACTTTGTAAACTAGCTTGCTTTTTTTCTTAAAGGTAAGCATACCTTGAAAAAACAACAGCAATTCCACTGTTATGTATTTACCTAAAAGAATTGAAAACACAGTCCACATGTTCACAAGTGTTCAAAGCAGCTTTATTCATAATAGCCCCAAACTGGAAGCAACCCAACTGGCCATCAACACGTAAACAAACATATTGTAGTAGTTCTACACATGGAATACTACTTGACAATGAAAAATCTATTGATTCATCCTGGCCAGTGTGGTTCAGTAGATAGAACATCATCCCATGCACCAAAGGGTCCCAAGTTCAATTCCCAGTCAGGGCAAATACACAGTTTATGGGTTCAATCCCCAGTTGGGGTGGATGTGTGAGGCAAATGATTGATGTTACTCTCTCCCCCTCCCCTCCCCCTTCTTCTCTCCCTTCCTTTCTTAGACTCAATGAGAAGCATATCCTTGGGTGAAGGTTAAAAAAAGTCTATTGATTCATAGAATACCAGTGCATGATGCATGGTAGGCATCCTGGAAATACATTTTGAATAAGTGAATACTCGGGTGAAAAGTTATGCAGATGGCTCCATACCACCTTTCCTTGGCCTCCTTCATGTCCCACTGCAAAAGCTCAGGAGGCATCTTGTTGGAAATCTAAGGATTCATGAAATATATTTGTAAGCCATGACTTCGTCTAGAAATGCTATTTTACAAATATGTAAGTGGGAGCTCCCAGGGAGGGTAGGGAAAATAAGATTGAAGTGTAATAGAGAGAGTGTTAGACTTGAAGTCTGCTGAGTTAGGTTGAGTCCTATTTTCACTGTACGGCATTTTCCTTGACAGAGCCCTGTCAGATACCCTAAACATTCCACTTCTTTCAATGCGTCAGGAATTGACTTCTACCTTTACCCATAAACTCTAAATATGTGACTGAAAAAGAAAGGAAAAAAAGAATGATTGAAGGTGTGTGTTAAAAACTTTATTTACCCTCTACCTACTCCTTCATCCCTCCATAATTATCCCTTTAATCCAAAACCATCATTATAAATGGTTATTGGAGTCAAAATAAAATTAAGAATTTATATTGGAGGGAAAGCACAATAAAAGTCATAAAATCCTTTCTGCAGTTTAATAGATTACTTTGTCCTTCAATCTAAGTGTCTCTGTAGTAAAATTTCTGTCTTAGTGTGCTAGCACTGCATCTTCCACAAAACAGGTATCAACATTTCTACGAATAGTATGAATGAAATACTATCTAGCAGATGTTAATTTCAAGTCACATGATCAATTGTGAAGTAAATGCAATTTTACCTTCCTATAACTTAATTTTTATCTTAAGCTCAAATCCAACCATATGGAAAGCTCTAAAATCTCAGCCAATTGAGGCCAATTTCAGTCTATCTAGGGGTTCTCCCCACCTGTTCCCAAGGTTGCATAAAACTTGCACAAGGCATACATAATGCCATGGTGTTGAGAGGAGATGGCACCTGATTCTCATTCATCATCAACCCACTTTGGTCTCCTCAGAGATACACATCCCACCTGGCTCCAGTTGTCAGGTATAGTCGAGTGCTCCTGCATATGCCCAACCTCAAGGTCAGGTGAGTATATTGGGTTCTGTCAAGTTTATGCCACTCTTGAATAAAATAGAAAACTTTCTGCTTTTCTTATTATACTTCTTTAAAATCTCCAACCCAGGTATGTGCCCTTGACTTGGGATTGAACCTGTGACCCTTCAGTCCATGGGCTGATGATCTAACCATGTAGCCAAACTGGCCAGGGCTCTCATGACGCCTTTTACACCCCATTCCCAATGGCCTGGAATGGCCTAGAACTTCAAACAGCCATCTCAACTCCACTGCCAGGCTCACTCCTTCCCCAGATTCCATCCCAAAGTAAGTTCCTTCTGCTCCCAGATCCCCAAGAGCACAAGGCATTTCCCAGAGACATGCTGATATTCATAATCTTCCTTCCAGTAGTGAATTCCCTTTGTTGATATATGAATAAGGAGCACCTATTCTGAGTGGGAGTAATGAATGAGGAGGTATTGGCTCTGCATGATCTTGTTTCCAACAAACTCTACTAGATATGATGTAGAACTTGGGCCTTAATGCTCCAAATTCCCCCTTTTGATATACTAGTACATAATTCAAGCTAAAAAAATCAATAAAGAAAATCTTCTTGGTCAAAGCCATTAGCTCTGCTAAATTTTCAAATCTACACTTACAAGTGTAGCAGAGGCCAGAATGTGGAAAGTCAGAGAAAGCTCATATTGTCCAAAGAAGTAAATGTGTGTATAGAGGGGTTGGGAGCATGTACTTCAAAAGGTCATGCCTAGCCCTAACCAGTTTGGCTCAGTGGATAGAGCATCGACCTGTGGATTGAAAGGTCCAAGGTTCGATTCCAGTTAAGGGCATGTACCTTGGTTTCGGGCACATCCCCAGTAGGGGGTGTGCAGGAGGCAGCTGATTGATATTTCTAACTCTCTATCCCTCTCACTTCCTCTCTGTAAAAAAAACTATATATATATATATATAAGATCATGCCTGAGTAATAGCTGAAAATAAATACATAAAAGAAAAACCTGTAAATTAAAGAAAATAAAGAACTACATTTGCAAACTCAGCTAATCCCTTAATTTTTATAACTTATGGGGAGGAAAATTTTACAAGTATTTCAGACTTAAACACAAGTGTGATTTTAATGATAAACTCAATTTTTTCTTAAATTTGGGGTAAAATTAAAAAGTGGAGATCAGCTTAGTTAACAATGAGAAGAGGACTCAAATTCTCTATAATATGAAAATATTTTGAACTTGATTCTAGTTAAACCATTGGAGTATAAACCATTATAGTTTCTGAATTATAGTTAAATTATAGTTTCATTATAAAGAATGTTAATTTTCAATATTAGGAAATATTGGAACAAGTATAAGTATCACTGTTATATTCAGAGGGCCAGGCTACAACAGGCAAAAGTATCACTAAGTACATATTCTACTCCCTGTTTTTGTATATAGATCAGGTCTCTAAAAAACTTGAGAAAGTAAAGCAAGAAAATGGTTACAATTTTTTTGGTGTGTTTCATTTAAGAATAAGATGTAGAAACAGCAACAAAATGAAACATGACAGAAAAAAGACTGAGCAATCCTTCCAAATTTCTCCACCTACTTAAGGTTTATGCATAACACAGCCACGCATTTTTGTTTTCCCTCTGTGGGGGAAAAACAATTCCAGGTGTATAGCAGAAGGACACATTATGAAATGCCATGAAGAGTGTTGACTGAGAACTATATTAAAATTACTTCACTCATTTTTGAGGAAAAATAAAACTGAAGCCATTTGTTGACACTTTCCTAAACATACCGTAGGATTTCCCTGAAACAACATTCCTATGCAGGGACTGAGTGGTAATTCAAAATTACATCATAGCTATTTTCATCCCCTGCCCTGCAACTTTCCATCCTTATGAAGCTCAAAGATACTCCGGCCCTAAATCAACACGATTTCACAAAGACGGGTTTGGGGAACCATACTGGCTGCCACAGTAGTAGACTGGCTTAGGCAATTCTCAGGTAAGTCACAGCCTACCTCCAAGCATCAACTCTTCATTGCAACAGGGTCAGAATAGGAGCATTTACCTCATAAAGCCGTGCAGCTTACATGAGGGACCGCATGGACACCGCTCAGCACAGTAAAGGGCTCATCCTTAAGTGCCCAGTAGGTATTAGCCATGATCCAGGACTTGCACCCCTTTCTCTTTGGGGTGAAGGGAGTAATAAAAGAAAATAGTCAGCCTGGCAGGCGTGATCAATGGTTGAGCATTGACCTATGAACCAGGAGGTCACCGTTCTGGGCCAGGGCACATGCCTAGGTTGTGGACTCCATCCCCAGTGCAGGGCGTGCAGGAGGCAGCCCATCAATGATTCTCTCTCATCATTGATGTTTCTATCTCTTGCTCCCTCTCCCTTCCTCTCTGAAATCAATAAAAATATTTATTTTTTTAAAAAGAAAAGAATCATTGCTTACCTCTTTTAAGAAGGTCGTAAGTTCTGGTTCAGATGGCAACGCAGAAAGATCCTGAAGTCTCCTCCTCCCCTGCGCAGCACAAATCTATTGCTGCATATGGGCAATTTCCTCTAAAAACTAACTAGCAGAGGCACGCCTTCCATCGGGCACATGAGAGGAGCCCACTGCAAGCTGGTCGGCGAGGATGAGACACCATCTCACCATAAACCCCACCACAGTCAGGACCGGGCCCATCAAAACCAGGGGCTTCTTTCTGAGGAGCGAAGGGTTCAGACCCCACATCAGGCACCCCAACTTTTAAGACCTGAACCTGAGAGAGGAGGCCCCAAAACAGCTGGCTCTGAAACTGGCAGGACTGGCGTCCAGGAGACCCGCACAAGATTGTGGGGAACTGAGGACAGGCTTTTAAAGGGCCAGCGCAGACTACCTGCCCCAGGCCCAGCTGGGCCCTTTGAAAAGCCCCCAGGCCTCATGTGAAAGCAATTCTTTTGCTAATTTTGAAACAAGGCCCTGCTGGCAGACACCACTTCAAATGCTCTTTCTGCCTTACTAAAGCCACCAACAGGTGCCACCTTTGTTTTTTTAACTTGTTAAAATAAAAAAAATTAAAAACAAACGAAGACCGACCTTGAAAATTTCCTGAGCAGACAAAGCACATAATCTTACACGTAATCAAATCACGTAATCATACAAACAAAAATTAATTTAGTTTATTTTGCAAGTCTAACTTGACCTACATCATTTCTTGCTCATACCTCTAGAAATCATAAGCAAAACATTTCCCCAACGTTGATGAGGCAACCACTATCCAATTCCCCCTTAATTTAAGAAAAATTGAATATTATCGCCAATCACTGTGAAGAATAAACAGTCACTGCTTCCTCACTATATAAGCTGCTTTATCACAATATACCCCTAGGTCTCACTCCATGTTTTGCTTGGAGTGCTCCCAGTTACAAGCTGTCTTTTGTTGTGCGCACAATAAACTTTGGCTGATTACTGCTTTGGTGATTCATTTATTTCTAAACTTTTGACAGTTCATGGCTTCAAAAGTGAGATCCAAGGAAGACCCCAAAAACTCGGACGCCAGTGAACAAAGGGGTGCTGGTACCCACAGTCCATTGGCTGCACTGTTTTCTCGCTGACCCTGAAGTTTGGGAGTAAATCATTCTCAGAACTGAGCTCAGCTCTCTGAATTGTGAGCTTTCCCACTTGATGGTGCAGGTCTGTGTTTTGTTTGGTGACACTTCTTCTTTTTTTTATAATATATTTTATTGATTTTTTACAGAGAGGAAGGGAGAGGGATAGAGCATCAGAAACATCGATGAGAGAGAAACATCAATCAGCTGCCTCCTGCACACCCTCTACTGGGGATGTGCCTGCAACCAAGGTACATGCCCTTGACAGGAATCAAACCTGGGACCCTTTAGTCTGCAGGCCGAAGCTCTATCCACTGAGCCAAACCGGTTAGGGCTGGTGATGCTTCTTGGTAAGTAACCCTATTCTGTTCAAAAGGGAGGAAAACATGTGATTCCCAGATTTGAAACAGCTGTTAAGAAACAGCTGCTACTTCATACCTCTTAGGAAACCTAGGCAAAGGTGGGTTCCACCTGGTCTAAAACTCTTTTTTTCCTTCAAAAAAAATACTCCTGCTTCCTATATGTATACCCACTGTGGAGCAGGATCTTGTGCCTTTATAGGAAATGGTTAACATTTTGGATGATTAGGGATTGTAGTGGCCACTTTGGGGAAACTAACAAATCTAAGTCCACCTTAAGGCCCACCCTTGACAAGAGAGTCTCAAACCTCTGCCAATGGAAGGCATTCTGTAGTATGCAGAAGCTTCTAAAAGACAAAGGGACTTGAAAAATAGCTCAAAAAAAGTTAACTGTTTTTTAGAGTTCAGAAAAATGGCATAAAATTATGTTTCATCAACCCCCAGGTATTGAGTTAAAATGTTCAATGAGACCATATTTCTTTCTTTCCTCTAAAGAAGAAGGAGATGGGGGTGGGGTGAGACAGAAAAAGAAAAATAGCTCAAAAACAATTCTTACAACATGCAAATAAAATATCTTTAATAAAAATCATTGGTCATCTGAACAGGTTACTTTAACTTTGCCCATCAGCCAGAAATACAATTTTGTTCCAATTGTTCTTTTTAAAAAAAATTAAGTTCTTTATTGGTTAATGTATTACATAAGTCTCCTTTTTCCCCATTGACCTCTCCCCAGCCACACCCAACCCCCAGCACAATCCCTCCCCGGCTCCCTCATCTGTGTCCATTGGTTATGCTCATATGCATGCATATAAGTCCTTTGTTTGATCTCTTACCCCCTACCTGTAGTCGGCAAACTGCGGCTCCCGAGCCACATGCAGCTCTTTGGCCCCTTGAGTGTGGCTCTTCCTAAGCCTTAGGAGTACCCTAATTAAGTTAATAACAATGTACCTACCTATATAGTTTAAGTTTAAAAAATTTGGCTCTCAAAAGAAATTTCAATCATTGTACTGTTGATATTTGGCTCTGTTGACTAATGAGTTTGCTGACCACTGCCTGCCTTCCATAGGTTGTTTATAAACTAGCAAGTTTTGTATTGTGCTTGATTCATGGCTAAAGTTTTAGAATGGAAACTATAACCTTTCTGTTTGCATCTCTCTGAATGTTTATGGGTATATATATATATATATATATATATATTAAAGATGTGATATTTTTCTATGTCTGGGTGTTAGTGCCAAAATTAAATTATAAAAAGGAGTTTAATATCAAAAGTATACTGGTGTAAAATTAGAATATGGTTTTCTCTCTGTTAAAAGGACAGTTTCCTTGTATTTATTGGTGGGTGGGCCTTGACGGCCTTATACTGAGATACGTAAAAAAAAGAGAGAGAGAATTATTGCATGGTCTCACTTACATGTGGAATCTTAAAAAACAAAACAAAAAAACAAGCTCATAGATACAGAAAACAGATTGGTGGATGCTAGAGGTGGGGAAGTGATGTCAAAATGGGTGAAGGAGGTCAAAGTGTACATGCTTCCAGTTATAAAATACATATGAATGAAATATATACTATGGTGACTATCTGTATATATAAAAGCCTAAGCGACCAGCCAATCGGCCGACCAGCCAATTGGCCAGTAGTTATGATGTGCACTGACTACCAGGGGGCAGATGCTCAACACAGGAGCTGCAAGCAACAGCAACTTTGTAGAGTGCCCTCTCGCACTCCAGGATCCCTCCCGGGATGTTGGACTGCCGGTTTCGGCCTGATCCCCACAGGCCAGGCCAAGGGACTCCACCTGTGGGAGGGACCCCACTCAGCCCGCAGATGCCCTTAGAGCCCCAGCACCACCCCAGGTATGGCCAGCCAGGGAGGGACAATGGAAAGTTGGCACCAGGGCATGTCTGGCCTGTCTCGCCCAGTCCTGCCCACCGGCCACCTTCTAATTAATTTCCTTTCAATGTGCACGAATCTATGCATCGGGACTCTAGTAGTTAATTACACTGTATTACATATTTGAAACTTGCTAAGAGAGCAACCTTAAAAGTTCTCATCATAAGAAAAAAATATTCATAACTATGTATAGTGATAGAAGTTAGCTAGATTTATTATGGAGATCATCTCAAAATATATACAACATTTAATCATTATGTTGTACACCTGAAACTAAGCTAATAAGTAAATTATACTAAATTTTTAAAAATTCCATGAAACACTTTCAACATGCTTAGGCTATGTCATTTGACTATGCTTTCTACCGAAAACTTGTTTAAAATGCAAAGAAATTAATTCTAATAATAAAATTGCATTTCAGAAAATTGATGAAGTAACAGAAAAAATATTTTATTTAAAAAAATACTTATTTGGCAATAGTAGCATTCTAACAATTTTCTTGCATTATTTCTTTAAATACAAATACAGTTTACTTCTATATATGAGTCAAGGAATTTGATCATCAGAGAGCAGTCATCCTCCTCGTCTCTTTGGAGGCCTGACATAGAATTAGGAACTAAAGAGCTCGCACCTGCCAGGTGTATGATGTGAACAGACCTTTAGCTGTGTGTCTAATTCACTGGTTGGAATTTGGGAACCAACACCTGATACCTCCACTAGCAACTGCAATGGCAACAACCACTATAGCCACTGACAGAAGGTCTGTAAATTTTTTGCATCCATCACTTCTGGGACCTGTGAAGTCATCTTCCAATCCATCAGTGATAAATGCATATTCCTGCAAATGCAGAACTCTAAACATTAAAATGTTTTTAATCAAATGTGGAACACTTGGCCAGTTGCTTGGCAAAAGTAGTCTCTCCTAATTGTAGGCTGTTTCTCTAGACCTTCCTCACACAAACAAATTGAAACTGAAACTCTCTCACAGCATTTCTGTTCTTTGCCATCCTAGTAAAAAGAGAAAAAATTATAAATTTACTTAAAAATATTTCTGATAGAATCAGATATAAAACCCAACAGATATAAAACCCAATGATACACTGTAAATTTTTATTAAGAAAGATTGTTTTCCTCGTGTTCCCAACCCCTGAAATCACTTCTGAGAAAAGTTTGACCTACCAGTTTTTCAGGATTCAGTTCTGAGTATTAAGGTTCTCAGTTTCTGTCATTTAAAAATTAGGTAAATAGTAATTATTTTTATGGAAATAAATGCTTTTAAATTTTTAATTTTTGAATGCATCAACTGATTTGCATTCTATTTAAATAAAATGAAAAGATAAATATACAATAGATTGATAATTGAATAGATATCAATAAATGTCTGAAAGTGGTACATCAATCAAGTCTTCCAAAGCTTTATAAACACAGCCATTGGAATTTGCTTCAGGCTAAAACTTGGCATTCAAAGTTAATGGTGGAGACACAAATTCCTTTTCCAAAGAGCTGTTCTCATTGGTGAAGCTGTTCTTACATGTAAAGCCGTGGGTTCAAGGGAAAAGACAAACACTTTCTCAGGCTTCTCATGATTTTTTTAATCTATTCTGTGCAAAAATATGGCTTACAGTTTATTGCTGAAATGTAGGAACCAGAAGATTCCCAGTCCACAGTTTCAAATATAACAAGTTTCTCAATTACTTGCAGAATAGTAACTCCCAGAACTTCAGGACTGAACCGTTAACAGTTTATACCCCTTTTACTCATGCAGAAAAATTCTCACAAAAGCCATAGCCCCCTAAAATGCCCAATTATAACGATACCATGACAATTCATTGGTTTTATCATAACTAGGTAAATCAATAACTTGTATAATTTTTCTTCCATGAGGTAAAAAGCTGTGATAATCATGTCTTCATAACTTCACTCTTACTAAAATGTTTCTGAAACGAATAGATAATAACAAGCCCATGATCACATCAGGTGTCATCTGTTTCCAACTTGAAGTTTTTTTCTGTATCTTAGCTAAGCTGTGAAATAATATTTGAGACTAAAGAAAATGGTTTCCGTAGTGCAGCTTAAAGTTGACTTTTTCCAAATAACAAATGATTTTCTAGCATAACTAAAACTGTACAGTACTTTGTTGAAGCAACAAGTTGCCCTAATAAAGTTTTTATTTGAACCTTTGAAACTTCATATTCATCATCTTCCTTCACCCACTTCCTTGTCTAAAACAGGAAGAGTGTACTGATACAAATAGCTTGTCTTTTGAATCAAAGTTCTGTATTATCATGACCTTTCTATATTACAAATGGAGGTGTTGATGAAGTAGGAGTTTAGGAGAAGTGTGTACAGGTCCAGAAAAAAAAAAGTCCTGAAAGCTTGGAATTTTAAAAATGGAAAACCTTATTAGAAGGAAGTTTGCTATATTTTCTTTTTCTTCTAAAGAAAAACTACAGAAAACTGATTCAGTTCATTGAATGTTAGTTATCTATGTTCTGAATGTTTACAAAATTTTAAAATAAACGTTTCATCAGGAGGCTAAAGAGCAGGGTAGCCAAGCAGAGTTGAAGCATATTTTCATGTCATCTTGAATTGTGGATAGCAAAAGGACAGATTAGATCACATGGTGAAAGTCATGGTCCACCAAGCAAATGATCCTAGAAAACATTATCTTTCCCTTCTCACTTATTCCCCTTTTTGTTAAGAGAGAACTAACTCCTAAGTAATCACTCTGATAAATAAACCCCAGAATAACAAGATTTAGCCGTGGAAAGGATGTCCAGCAGCTAGAACTCATGAAGCTCTTATTGCCTGGCGATCCAGAGAGTCTGTTTGAACATTAGCTTCTAAATCCCATGGCAAATTAATTAATACCTTGATATAAATGGTTGTCTAGTTATATTGGAAAAGTTTGAGAGATGGACATTTAACAGGATGGTGTATCTTTAATTTGCTGATGAAGCCTCTCATTAGTGAAATCAATTACTGAGCTCTTACTTTAGAACTCTTGTGGTTCAGGCTTCCCTGTAGTACCTTCTGTTATTTTCTACATGAAAACACATTTATTTATTTCTATGCAGCATGAAAGGGAAATGAGAAGGGGTAAGCGTTCTTTATTCAGCCTCTTTAGTTGACCTTTTAAACTCTTCATATCCCAATCCCCAATTTGTGCCTTTAAAAATGAGTTACCTTACATATTTCTTCTTCTGTTTATTTTGCTGGGATTGTATAGAGTAATTATTTTTAAGAAAAAGTTTAATGTCTGTAAACAATGCTATATAGATAAGTTGACCTCACTTAGTATAGGTAAATCGAGCACTAAAGCATTCTACTGCTGGTGTAATATTCTCAATTGAGCTGAGTCATTACAGTAGAATATCAGCCACAGTCTTCAGACACCTTGACTTTTTTTTTAAAAGTAAAAAGATTACCTTCCTCTCAATCCCCCTGCTAAATAAAGACTGTACAAGAAAAAGCCCAACCAGTTGCAATTAATTTAGGAGATCTCAATGATCCCCTTGTGTTCATTGATTTTTGGTATTCTTGAATAATTAACATGACAGTAAAGCAAAAATGTATGCAACGCCTTATGCCACAATTGTTTTCCAGCCTTGATATGGAAACTCCTAAGTTGTTTTGACTGGGAAACTAATAGCAGGTTAGATAGTTCTGTACAAGTTTAGAGATATATGATGCAAAACCATGTGTTTCAATACATTCTTCTGGTCAGAACCACTTAAATCATCATCCTACACAAGCACATATTGAAACTCAACTTTAAGCATTTTATTTTTATGTACATTTCATTTTGTCCAGAAATAAAATATCTAAATACAGACAGACTGTAATGGTATATGTGTATAGCTGTCAACAATACTTGAGCTGAATAAATGCTTTGTACATTAACTTTCCTTTTTTAATGGAATTCACAGCTACATTGATAAAATGGATTCCTCATATCCTTTTTTTTTCTTTTTTAACCAATAACAAGCAGAGAGACAAGTACAAGTTAATATTAATAAGCAGCTCAAATAACACTTGGTTAAACTATGTACAATACAAACCATTCATACAAATGAAGACTAGGATATTGAATTTATTACAATATTTGTGTGTAGTAAAGATAAGACAGACACTTATAACTTACATGGTGTCTGTCAGGCATTTCCTTTCTTATAGAATGATCAGAACTTGTTTTAAGCAGCTTTAGCTGGTCTCAACTTTGCAAAAAGTCCAATGGTTGGTGATGGAAGCTGTACTCCAGTATCTGCCCACATGTAAATTCCAAATGTTGGCTCATCTTTACTGAGAACAGGCTCCCTCCATAGAAAAAAGAGCCATCTTGTATCACCTTGAATGTGCCTACAGTATGCTGGAAAAAAAGTTACTACACTTTGTTGTTGTTCATAAAATAAAGAATACTGAGCTCTAAAGACATATTTTTTCCATTTTAACAAGCATATACTCCTACAGTAGTATTTACCAGTACAGCTACTCCAAGCAATAGGTATGCATGAATGGGGACTATTGATTAGCATGTGCTCAAGACTTTAAAAGGGATTTCCACAACAGCAAGTGTTAGAAACCATCCACTGTCAAGTTAATCCTTTTGCCTGATGATGTTTGATCCTGAACCATTATGAGTCAGACAATGCAAGCCCTCTGAACAGGAGTCGTGACAGATGCCAGCTGAAATGTGTTCAGTGTGTGTGTTTGTGTACATCTATGTGTGAGAGCGTGTCTTCAAGTGTGGCTTGAAAACCTATGGTGATTTACAACTATACTGAGAGATGAAGCTGACTGGGCAGAAATTACATCAGATTGTTTTCCACTAGCAGTTTTGCAGCCAGTTGACAAGAGCAGCAGTGTAGACATATTCCAGGCAACAGATGTGACCTTCTTCTCTGAGGCGACAGCCCTGTCATATGACCTTTAACTCCTCAGGCTTCAGTCTCAATCCACCTCACGATCACCCTCATCCCGAGGGGAAGTAAGGTGTGTCGCTGTGATAGTTGTAGTCGGGGCACACTTTCTGTACCAGTTTATAATCTGTACTATAAAAGGAAATGTAAATACAGATCACCTTGAAGGGCTTGGAGCAGAGCCAGGATACATGACTTTGGGTCTGCTCCTGGTAACAGGTTTTTGAAGGGTCATAGTTGCAGAGTGTGTTCTTGGTGGCCTTGTCAACCTTTTCATATTCGATGCGACAGTTAAAGGACTTGGAATCTTTGGCATCAATCACGGTTTGTTGTGCCAAGTCGAATTCCACTATTTTTGTCGGGGGCACCAAGCTGACAGATACATTCCCTTGACCCGTGGAATTATGCCTGAAGTAAACACTAAATGTCCCATTGCCATGATCTACAATTTTTCCAGTTATCAACAGGTTTAGCTTCACTGTTTTGATGTTGGAATGAAAGTCACCCCATCCAAACATTTTCTTAAACTTGCCCGTCTTAACAATGGGCCTTCGCTTGGCCCTGGGCCGAGGCTCTTGAAGGTCCGTGGAGTTCCTCAGCCAGTCCCAGAGGTCTTGCTCAGAATAAGGTTCTGGGGTGTCATATCGCAGGTCTAAATCTGTGTCGTTTTCTTTGCCACGAAAAGTCTGTGACAGGAGGCGGCTGATAGACAAGTCTTTGCTGCTTTCTGTCCATATGTGCTTTAGTGTGGATTTGCTGCTTCCCGATTTTAGAAGTTCTGACTTTCCACCATTTGTTAAATTGGCACACGTGACCTGAAAACAGAACAGAAAATGGCATTTACATCTCAGTGTCTGAACATCCAGCACACAGATCAAAGCCCGTTCAGAGAGACGCAGAATCAAATGATGACACTTCTTAAAGTACCTTCAGCATCTGGCCAATATTTATTAATATGTAACAAAATACCACTCCTGGTTTTACATAATGATGTAAGAGATGAGGTGTAGGTGGATTCAAAAAAGAAAAGAAAAGAAATAGGAAAGAAAGCCACCACTAAACCTGACGAAGACTGTAAAAGCATTGACTTTGATGAGTCACAGGTTCATCTAACATGAATAAAGCAAATTGAACTCCAACAGAAATCAAACTAAAGTTATGATTTCTTACCACCAAAATCTAAACAGTTTTAAAGTAAAATTTTATAATTCTTTTTTATACTTCAGAATTACTATAAACTTTAAAACTGTATGACTCTCTGAAATATGTCAACCAACATCCTATAGACTTTTGTTAATCCATGTCACAATCATGTCAGAAAACTTAGTTTTGCAGGGACTCTGGTATTTTTCAACAGGTCAAAACAAAATGTTTATTATCATTTATTATGAGTAAGGAACATATTGCATAAGACATACTTTTTTATCTTAAGGGTTTTAAAATGTGGTTTAGGAAAAGGGACATAAATGAAAACATCTAATACACAATATTCCATACATAATTGTCAATCTAGAGGGGCTGTACATCCATGGTGCACTGGCTCATGAAGCAGTAATGAAATTGTCCCAAAGAAGGAGGCAAAAGGGAATTAAAGTGCAATTTACCAGTGGCATCTGGGAGGGTGGAAGAAAAAAATGTATAAGCAGGAGACATGATTTCAAGGAAGAAGAACCAATATATTTGAAAGGATTATAAGATTATGGCAGGCAGACAAACCTCTGGTTTTCAGGTAGAATAGAAATTCAGTTCTAAATTATACTCTCCACAGCTGTAGTAATTATGAGTGTGAGCTCCAGAGTCAGACTGCCTGAATCTCAATTCAGGATGTGATGTATGATGCAGCCAAGTTCCTTAACTTGTTTATGTTTCTGTTTTACTCTTCGAAAGAATAGGAAAATGACACCCACTCCTTCCCAGAGCTATTGTGAGAATTAAACAGAATACTCCATTTAAAACACTAAGACAGAGAGTGCCTGAACTATGTTGAGTGTTCAACATTAGTATTACTAACTACTATATACTCTGAATCCCACTGGGTAATATTTCATGTAAATGAATTACTTATAATTGAGAGCAAAAATATTTTTTCTAAAATAAATCTTCCTTTACATAACCAAAACCTAAAACAATTAAAAAGGAAACATATATTCTTGAAAGTGCTACCTTGACACCAAAAAAAAATATGACAGGTTGAGTAGACAGTAAAACTTACGTTAACAAATGATGAGCATAAGTTTAGCTATTAAATTGTTTAATGACCAGATGCAGTGGACTCTTTGCCTTCAATGGGATGATGTGAAAGGCTTCCAGTAGTGCCAACAGTCAAGAAAACACTCTAGAACATCTCAGTTTGGGTAGAGAATCAGAGCAGGTTTCAGCTGTTATCAACACTGTCTTGAATACTCATATTCTCTCTTTCACTTAGATTAGGAGAGGAGCAGGGCAATGTCTAAAAGAGAATATCAATCACGAAAAACCAGGAAGGGTCCATAGGAAAGTTGCCAGACCCTTCCAGAACCCCAATTTATGTTGTTGTATTAATAATTCAATAACTATATAGTGAGACTCTGCTAATATTGCATTAAATAATCCTATATAATAAAACCCTAATATGCAAATCGACCAAACGGCAGAACAACTGGTCACTATGATGCGCACTGACCACCATGGGGCAGACACTCAACGCAGGAGCTGCCCCTCACTGTCAGTGCGCTTCCACAGGAGGACTGCCTCTCAGCCAGAAGCCAGGTTCACGGCTGGCAAGCGCAGCAGCGGTGGCAGGAGCTTCTCCTGCCTCCAAGGCAGCGCTCAGGAGCAGCGAGCCTGGCTTCTGGCTGAGCAGCGCTCCCACAGGGGGAGTGCCATGGAGGTGCAGGAGCTAAGAACCCCTCGGGTGTTGTCTGCCTGCCAGCTTAAGCCTGCTTAGGCTAGCACGTGAACATCCCCTGAGGGTTCCCAGACTGCGAGAGGGTGCAGGCCTGGCTGAGGGACCGCCCCCCGTCCTTTCCCAAGTGCACGAATGTCGTGCACCAGGCCTCTAGTAGAAATATAAGAATGAGACATGGTTTTTGCCCTCAAGGACATCCCAGTCTAATGGGAGAATCAATTCAGCAAATAACAGTGATGTGACCAATACTATGTACAACATTGTAGGAGGCACAGTCAGAGTTAAAAGGTTGGGATGTAGCAGAAAATAAGATCCTCAGACCTGAAAGATAAAAGAGGTTTGAGGGTTAAGAAGATAGAGATTGGATCAGAGGAGTTCTAAGCATAAGGAACAAACTGGGCAAAAGAACCAAGCTGAAAGGACATGTCAAACTTGAGACTAGAAAATAATCTCTGAGCCTTGGGGAGCACTGATAGGGAGGAGAAACAGAGAAACAACTTGCAAGAAGTCAATAGAATTTGAATAAGGTACCCTGAGGTCAAACTGTGCAGGTTCTGCAAAGACATTTAAGCTTTATCTTACAAGTAATGGGAAATCACCATATTTTGTTCTGTTTTGTTTTTAAGTATGCTGTCCTGGCTCTAGAAGAATCACTGAGTGGACTTTGAAGGGTAGGTTGGCTGGTAGGAAGAGGACTTGGAGAAAGAATGACTAGTTAAATAACTAATTGCAATATTTTATTTCAGAAAGTCAATGAGCCTGAACCAAGGCAGAGAAAAAGAGAAAAAAAAGAAATGGACGTGCAAGATATTTTAGAGGTAGGATTAACTCAACTTGATAATATATTGGCTAAGCAGGAACATGAAAAAGTTAATGTGTTTGCTTACACTATAAGGGATACAGAACAAGTTAGCTGGAAAATAAAATTAAAATCTCATGGGGACATTGAACATTGAAGTGCCTGCAAGTCATTCTGATGAGGCTATTTAAAAGAATGTTTATAAGATGGGTCTGAAAGTCTGGAGAAATGAGGAGGTGGTGATGTTGATGTAGTATGAGTGGAGGGTACTGTATAGATAGAGCATGGTATAGAGAAGAAGGTGGTGATGACATGTAAAAAAATGCCAATGCTTTGAGGACAAGCAGAAGAGGTGCCAAGGTAGGTAGAGACAAAAGAGAATAATTGAAGGAAAATAATATAGTAGAAACCACGTGAAGATGAGGGTGGGGGGGAAGCAGGCATGGGCAAGATTGAAATTCCAAGTAAAAGTCTAATACTAAACGCACTTAAAAAGAAGAACCTTGACTTTTAAAATCCACCTTATTAAAGCTACTTTGGACAGTGGAAAAGAGCTAATAATGCCAGATGGGAAAGAAGAACAACTAGCTTGATACATCTGCTCCCAGATGCAGTCAGGAATCATTGCCTTTCTCCTTCTATCGTACTGCTTCACATCTTAAGAACTTTCATCTTTGAAGCACATAAATACGCACATAAAATAGAAATAGATTTTGAGCCCTACTGAATGAACAACATCATTGCAAAAGAAAACCCTGTGCCCAGAACACCCTCTGCCATTGATTTTACAAACATATTAAGAGAGTTTCCTTTTAAAAGTCACTTAAAGATCCTTTGATGTCAGTACATATGAGTGATAACAAAACTGGGGAGGATATGGCTTAAAGATGAGTACAAAGAAAAGCTGACAACTTCAAATTTATCTAATTCTGAAAGGGCCAAGCATTGTGCCTTTTTTTCTACAATTAATGATAATTTTCTTTATAATACCAAAAACACCAAAATGCTATGCTTCTTAGCTGAATATAATGTTCCATGTCAAAAGAGGCCAATGCCCATTTCAGGAGCTGGCTCACTGATTCAATGAGACCATTTCCACAAATTATGTGTTGCTTGTCTCATTATTTTAGAAACATTGAGAATAATAATGATTCTTAACATGATGAGGTATAGACATTTTAAAATAGATGTTTGTTTTGCAAACATTGCTAAATAGGTATGAAGAAAAAGGTCATTTCTTTCCACCATAAACAAAGACAGGTAACATGAAAGGCATGTCTCGGGCAGGACCTGTGTATAGGACTAGGGAGAAAAGACTACCATGCAATGTTGGGAGTGTTACTACACTTTGATCTAACTCCTTTTTATGTGTTAGGGCCATACTTTAATATATTTTCAGCATAGGTATATAATCATAACATCAATATGTTAGCTATTAAAATATTGTTTGAAGACACCACTTTTGGGTATTAACCACTCCTTAACTTCATTGCCACCTCAATTATGCTCCTGGCCTTATGAGATAAAATATAAAAATTACACTCCTTCCCTAACCAGTTTGGTTCAGTGGCTAGAGCGTCGGCCTGCAGACTGAAGGGTCCCAGGTTCAATTCCAGTCAAGGGCATGTACCTTGGTTGCGAGCACATCCCCAGTAGGGGTTGTGCAGGAGGCAGCTGATCAATGTTTCTCTCTCATCGATGTTTCTAACTCTCTATCCCTCTCCCTTCCTCTCTTTAAAAAATCCATAAAATATATGTATTTTTAAAAATACACTCCTTTTACATATACTTTCTCCAATTAGAGGTACCTCCAGATGTTTGTATACCTCTTTTTACAAGCAATAAGATGCCTTGTAATTTCTGCCAACTTGCACATGGTACTGTTGATCTATTACTGTTTAATATAAATAATTTCAAATTGCTTTGAAAATCATGTACTTATTTCATCAACTGTATGAATACTTGAAGCCAAACAAAAATTTTAAACAACCTGAAGCTTAAATAATGGATCTCTCATCAGTGAATAACTAATCAACAAAATGCAAAATGGCCTTGCTCTATGATTACAACATCATTTTGGCAGTTTTATGATTCACAATGTTAAATATATGTTGCATACTATTAACTGTTAGTGGTTAAGGGCACACTACACTATAGACATTGCAATTAGCATTTTGCATATGGCTCTGATTTTATTTTGAATCACATGCTAGCGTGTGCGCTCTCTCTCTCTCTCTCTCTCACACACACACACACACACACACACACACACACACACACATGCTCTTCCTAGTTATTCCATGGGGCATGTCCTTTATTTTTAAAAATAATTTAAATCATGCAGTTCTATATTCATACACTTGATAAGGGTTAGCTAGCTAGCTTAATGAGGCAAATAGGAAGGGGGGGCAGGAAAGATGGAAGTATTTCTGGCCTGAGCAATTAAAATAGCTATAAACCAAGGACAGAGGTATCTCTGGCTTGAGCAATTAAATGCAGCCCTCACCTGAGCAGCTGGGAGAGCTATGAGGAGTAATAAAACATCTCCAGCCAGAACAACTGAGAGAGGGTCTATGGGAGAGGAATGCATAGATTGGATCTGGAGACGCCAAAATGCTTATCTTACTTATACAAAGGATAGAGAAATGACACAGGATAAGGGGGGAAGAAGACATACATTCACAGAGGATAAAGAGAAGTCACAGGATATTGGGAAGAAGGAAACATATTTTCACAGAGGATAGAGGAACGTTGCAAGAGGAGAGAAGAGAGAGAGGGGGGTACCACATGGGCTTTGAGCTTTGAAACTAATACTATATAGCAGAATAACCAATGAGAAAAGCATGGTGGTACCAAATTAAGGACAGAGACCAATTAGAAAAGGTCATGTTCAGACAAAGAGCTACAGCCTTTATAACTCAGTAGATGCAGATTGTTTAGATTTTTCTTTCCCATTAGAGAGAGAGAGAGAGAGAGAGAGAGAGAGAGCAGGTCTTTCCCATTTGGGGGCTTCTCCTCAGGGGATCCCCTTTGGGGACATCCATGCCCAGATGAAGTTTATATATGCTTCCAATAAACATCTACATTTTTATTGAAGAAATCTGTTAGTTCACGAATTTATTCTTCAACTTCATCTGACAAGGACCCATGAGAAAAATCTACACCCTGAACCCCAAGTTTCACACTTATCAAAACACTGGAGGCCCAGTACTCAAATTTGTGCATGGGTGGGGTCTGGCCAGCCCGTCACGATTGGGGTGGGGGAAAATCGAGGATGGGGCCTGCCGGGGAAAGGGCCGCAGGTGCTTGGCTGGACGGCCCTGCCCACTGGTCAAACTCATGGTCGAACTCCCAGTCAAGGGGACAATTTGCATATTAGTCTTTTATTAAATAGAATTATAGGAGATGAAGTAAAAAGTAAAAGCCTGACTTCATCATCAGCCCCTGCTCTCTTTGCAAAGCCACCTCTCTCTCCAGAACCTGTCAATACTTTATTCATATTTGCAGTACTTTTTCATATGTAAATATTTTACAGAAATAGTGTCGTATTTTATGAATTACATTTTATATGTTTCCCATCAATATTATCTTTACTAAATGGGCATATAGAATTCTATAGTATGAATGTATCATATTTCTACTTTTTGGTGTACCTTTTGTGATAGATCCTTAATCACTACATTGTTTCACAGCCAGGCTATCTACAGTTATTTTTTAGCCTTGATTCCATTGGTTTTTCTGCTCATTGCTGTTTCAGATACCTCATTCTCTCCTCTCTTGAGTTGGATTTTCATTTTTATGGGTGTACAGATTGTGTGATTATTTTAGAAAGAGTACATAGGGGACAAACTATATGAGTTGTTCAAGCCTAAAAATGTCTTTATTGGCAATAAGCTTACACTGGGTATAATATTCAGTCATCTTTTCATTTACTTTGTTCTGTTTTATATTTCTCTCACTGCAATTTTAGGATTTCCTCTATTTCAGGCATTGTCAAGTCTTACAAGGTGGGCTACCTATGCCCATGCTTTCTCTAATCTCTTTCTTAACTAATGTAGAGAAAAGCACATAGACACATCTAGATATGTTAGGCTCTTTTTCATAAAGTTTCCCCAAGAGGACTATAAACTCTTTGAGGGATGTTTTTTCTATATTATGCCATTTTTTAACTTGGGGGAGCGAGTACCTAGCATAGAGAAGCACTCAATAAATTGCCTGTATGGTTTACATCCTCAGTACATCTATTTCAATAGTGAAGGTTCATTGATACTTTAGTCACAATCAAGATTTGGGGGGAGGACATGTGGCCCTCCGAGATTTCCCTCTTACAAGTTTAGAAGCTGCCCCTCATTGGCAATACCTGGAGTGCCTGTATTATATATGAAAAGCCGCAGGAAATGGGTTGGTGTTTTAATACATCAAAAATACATCATTTCCTTCTGCTACAAAGCAGTGCTCCAGGAACAGCATTAACAATGAAAAAGCAGAAAAGAAACTCCATGCCTCTCCCTTCACCCGGGAGGTGCAGGAAGGCCGTATTTCAGAGGAACTAAGAGAATGGGCTTTGCGTTAGAGATCACAGGGCTAAATCCAAAATTGGCTCCTCTGTCACTAATAACCATTTAAAGTCACATTTTCTCCAGTTACAAAGTAGAGATGACACTTTACTCATTGAATTTTCATGAAGTTAAAAAGAAAAAGATTTTACATATGAACTATGGGACACAGTATGAGTTCAACACATGAAGGCTATTGTGCTTAGCTAGGTTATGGAGCCCTGATAAAAAAGAAAGCAGGGCTTTCAGAAAGCACACTGCTGTTCTCTTCCTTGTCTTCTGAGTGGTGACATTACATCTTCCCAGATAATCTAAACAAACTGAGGTGGAAATTATTATAACTGTAACAACCCTGTGGTCATCTTTCGCAGGAGGTGGTGGTAGGAGATCACACTGATTGTGTTAGCATTTAGTATTGGCAAATGTGGGCAATAATTTATCTTTAACATAACAACTTTAGGAGAAGACATTTTGACCAGCTGGGACATTGCATGTCATCCTCAAGAACTAGAAACATTGCCATGTTTCTACCAGTTTGATGAATCATACAATGGCTAAGAATTTTAGGTGTCTATCTCATGGGCTCTTATGATCCCATGAAGGTTGGCTCATTTCTAACATAGGGTACCATCTGTTCCCTACACTATTGTATTGGAGACTGGTTCTGAATTCATGGGTAATTGAGCTTCTCACAAGTTTGTATAACCATAATAATTAGTTTTTGTTTTTATTTCTTTTCCTGTAGGTACTCTTATGAAAATGTGCTTGGTTGCCCTAGCACATGGTTGGCTCAATGGATAGAGTGTCAGCCTGTGGACCAAAGGGTCCTGGGTTTGATTCTGGTCAAGGGCACGTACTTGGTTGCAGCCTCCTCCCTGGCCTGGGCTCTGATTGGGGCTTGTGCAGGAGGCAACCAATTGATATGTTTCTGTCACATCAATGTTTCTCTCTGTCTTTCCCTCTCTCTTCCAATCTCCCTAAAAAAATCAATGGAAAAATATCCTCAGTGAGGATTAACAAAAAAATAAAAATAAAATAAAATATGTGGTTTTTTTAAAAGTACTTGGTTTTTTAACCACAGGGAGAAAAATATGCCTTGTGAAGAGCCATTACTTATTGTTTCTGCTAAGAAATAGAACTTTTCAGCCTATGAAAATATTGTCTCTGCTTTGTAAACAATAAATATACACATAACTTTTGATATATAGACATTAATATTGATGAGAAATTGAGAATTTTTATTCCACATAGCCCAACTTAATTTATTCTTTCAAAACACAATTACAGATTTACCCAGGTTTACATTAAAAATGTTGCTTCTGTCGTGACCGGTTTGGCTCAGTGGATAGAGCGTCAGCCTGCAGACTGAAGGGTCCCAGGTTCGATTCCAGTCAAGGGCATGTACCTTGGTTGCGGGCACATCCCCAGTAGGGGTTGTGCAGGAGGCAGCTGATCGATGTTTCTCTCTCATCGATGTTTCTAACTCTCTATCCCTCTCCCTTCCTCTCTGTAAAAAATCAATAAAAATATATTTTTAAAAAATGTTGCTTCTTTTGTTGGTATTTTATATTACTACCATTTAAAATGTATACAGAATATTTCCTATCAGGGCCCCTGGGCATGCAGTTATAATAATGAATAAAATTATTAAAATAACATCTTGAAACACTATGCCTTGGCTAAAACAAAGCCTCTTAAGCATCTTTTTAAAATTATTTATAAAGTGATTTGAATTTGTCTTTAAATCCATATGTCTGTAAGGAAAAGAGATATGTTGCATATGTAGGAATAGATGGGGTAGATCTGGAGTCATTCTTTCTGAATTAGAGGTAAATATGAGTGATTGTCCATAATAAGGCTTGTGATATAAATGCTAATGGAAATTTATGGCTTCTTAAAGTCAAATGAAGCACATACCTCTCTAGAATGGACCAAATGAGGAATGATTGACCCACCTCCCAACCCTATTTTCAGCAACTTATCTGAACACTAGAGGCCCAGTGCACAAATTCGTGCACGGGTGGGGTCCCTCTGGGTGTCCTGCAGGGATCAGGCTGAAACCTGCAGTCCAATGCCACCTGCAGCTCCTATCTGCCGCTCCTGCTCATCCAGGCCCCACTGTGCCTGCCGTGGGCTCATGCCCAATCAGTCCCAATTGGGAGAGGCTCACGCTACCACAGCACTGCTCACCAGCCATGAGCCCTGCATCTGGCGCCCTCCCAAAGGGAGTGGCCTGTGGGATCGGAATGAAACTGGCTCTCCAACATCCCCCGAGAGGTCCTGGATTGCAACAGGGCACAGGCCAGGCCCAGGGACCCCATGGGTGCATGATCGGGCTGGGGAGGGACCACAGGAGGGCTCCAGGGTGTGACCAGCCCATCTCACTCAGTCCTGATCAGCCAGACCCCAGCAGCAAGTTAACCTACCAGTCAGAGCATCTGCCCCCTGGTGGTCAGTGCACGTCATAGCAACTGGTCAACCAGTTGACTGTCTGCCACCTGGTGCTCAGTGCATGTCATAGCAAGTGGTTGAGCAGCCTTAGCATATCATTAACATATTATGCTTTCATTGGTTGGTTGGTTGTTCTGCAGTTCGGTCTATTTCCATATTACCCTTTTATTATATAGGACTAGAGGCCCAGTGCATGAAATTTGTGCACTGGGTGGGGGGGGGAGGTGAATGTCCCTCAGTCCAGCCTTCTGACTGCCGGTTTAGGCCCGATCCCACAGGGACTGCTGGCTCCCAACCACTTGCCTCCCTGCCTGGCTGATTGCCCCTAACCACTTCTGCCTGCCAGCCTGATCACCCCTAACTGCTCCCTTGCCAGCCTGATCGACGCCTAACTGCTCCCCTGCAGTCCTGGTCACCCCCAACTTCCCTCCCCTACAGGCCCGGTTGCCCCCAAATGCCCTCCCCTACAGGCCTGGTCCCCCCCAACTGCCCTCCCTCCCCTGCAGGCCTGCACCCCCCCAACTGCCTGCCCTGCCGGCCCAGTCACCTTCAACTGCCCTCCCCTGATGGCCTGGTCACCCTCAAATGCCTCCCCTGATAGCCTGGTTGCCCACAACTGCCCTCCCCTGCCAGCCATCTTGTACCCACATGGGAGCAGCCATCTTGTGTGAGGGTGTAACCATCAATTTGCATATTACCTCTTTATTATATAGGATGCGTTCTCATGCGCAGCAATGGTATATGAGAACATACTGAGTAGTAATAACGGTATAACTAATCCAATAGGAATTCAAATTCCTAAAGAAACAATAACTTTGAAATATTTAGAGATATTATACTTGATATCCTCTGATTATCCAGAGGTTGATCTGGAAAGCTTTCGGTCTACAACAAAGGAAGAAATCATTATATAAATGAAGTGATAGAAATTAGTTTTCAGAGGAATATCCCGGTGCCATTTAGATCCTGAATTGCTTCAAAATTCTTCTAGGACCTCTTTGCTATGAAGCAATAATACGTGGACAATGCCCAGTGCTTCCCAGGTGCAGAGTGGACAACAAGCCAGACAGTCAACCCAGAAATACGGAAGGAGGCAGAGATCCTGGAAATACAGTTCTACCACATGCCTATACAAGTCCCATGGACTAGGAATCTCCAGTGTTCTGAGAAGAGACCAAATCTCGCACAGTGAATGAACCCTTCACCCTTTCATCAAAGGTTGCTAATGCTGGAGTTTGAGTTATGACAGTGAATAAGTAACTATTTGAGAGTCATGCCCTGATCAGAAGCAAGATGTGATAAAAGCAAATTCAGCCCAGAGCACTAGGCCCCACAAGGCTCTTAAGCGTAGCTCAGAGAAGACACAAGTGCTGTGCTGAGGGAACTTCAAAGGCCACTCTTCCCATGAGAAAACAATACCTTGAAAGCTCTTACACCAACCTGTTTTTTCTAATGCTCCTCCCATAAGAAGATTGGCACCTATACTTTGACCTTCTGTTCTTCCTTGCAGGATTCCTTGCAGAGTATGGGTAAACATACTCTGTCCTCTACAGATCTCTTATCTAGTTATCTCAGACTTTGAAACCAGAGATACCTGCTTCCACTAGTCTGGCTAGATCTAACTTTGTTCTCCATGCACCCTCTCCCCCCATCTTCATTTCTTAAAGTATGGCATGTGGAATCTCATTATCTCAGAGATCCAGGTGCCAAGGAAAGGGATGTTTAGGCCAAAAGACCTCAAATACAAGCAAAAAGATGGCTTCTGGGTCTGGTGCTGTGGCTTTAAGTTCATCAGACATAAAACTGAGTGGTGTGCCTGGACCCCAAAAAGAGGAAGACTTTTCACTTTTTGTTACCAAGGGAACTCAGTAAACAGTTTTACTAAATCAAAGAAGGATGCACACCCAACGATTATAGTACAGGAGGTGGGTCATGAAGGAAATGAAGCAAACAGACCGGAAATGACTGAAGATGGTTTAAGATAAGTCAGTCACAAGAGAGAGGTTGGATTAAAAATGCGTGTGTAGTCAGAGTTCTGAGACCCCCATTGGTCTTTTTTTTATTCTTTATTGTTGAATGTATTACATATGTCCCCTTTTCCCCATTGTCCTCTTCCAGCCTACCCCCAACCCCCAACCCCGGCCTTCACCCCCCCCTATTGTCTTTGTCCATTGGTTATGTTTATATGCATACAAGTTCTTTGGTTGACCTCTTGCCCCTCAACCCTCCTCCCCACCCCACTCCCCTGCCTACCCTCTGAGTTTGACGATCTGTTCGATGACACTTTGTCTCTGAATCTATTTTTTTTCATCAGGTTATGCTGTTCATTATAATCCACACATGAGTGAGATCATGTGATAATTATCTTTCTCTGACTGGCTTATTTCACTTAGCAATGGGCTTTAAAATGACTTATCACAGCATTAGTCATTTGGACTGCTGTGAACACTGTGGCTAGAAGCCATCATAGGAGAACTGGAAGTGGGCAGGCTGTTAAGGTAGACTTTCCTCTCGGGGTTTGTCTCTACACTCGCTTATTTGCAAACTTGGAGAGGTAGTTTAATTACCCTTCCCCAAAGAGCTGGGTAATACTCCCGCTGCCACCAGAGGGCACAGCTAGGACATCTGACAGCTGTCTCCATGGTTCTGAAGTCAGACAGAATTGTCATTAAGAGTCTCAGAGCTCTTTGAGAAAAGATGGATCAGCAGCCTTTGTGCAACTGCTGACTAATGAAGACCCTGGAACTCACTTCTTCTATGGGCTGCAGAGACCAGGAAGAAGCTGCTTTGCTCCAGGAGCGACTGTAGAAGTCATCACCAACTAGAGCAGCTGTTATTGAGGCCTCAATTCCTGACAGAGGAGGTGTGCAGGGACAAGGTGTTTAAATTTATTTAGAAAATAGCCTAGGCGGATGCAACATATTCTTACATCTCCAGCCTCATCTTGGCTATTCCTCCCTTTGGCCTCCAGGTTCTGTTCACAGCAGACTTTTTTATGTGTTCTCTTTCTTCCAGGTTCAGGGTCTTTGCACACTGCTTCCCCATCCTAGAAACCTTTCTACCCATTCCCATTTGCTTAGCTACTTTCTATTCATTCTCTAGCCCACCTTAAACTTTGCCGCAGGAATTGTTGATCCTCTCTGAGCAACCTATACTATTAGTTCATAAAAGTAATGCTATTATCTCTCTCTCTATTTACCATCTATCTATGTACATTATTTCCCTGAAACTGTCATCTTCATGGTGGATCCATGTAATACACTGCTTACGATTTTTGTTTACCACACTTTATAAAATGCCAGATTCCAAGTAGGCACTCTACAAATATTGGTTGAATGAATAAATGCATGTTTGAATAGACGGCCTCCCCACACATAATGATATCCCTTCGTAGATAAGCTTGCTTCATCCACAGATAAACAGCTCATTTTCTTGCATAGATGAACGTGTTTAATAGTATAAGCTTTCATGGAGGCTTCATGTAATTCTGAAAACAGGCACAGTGATGCAAGAGAACAGGTGATATTTTTCTAGGAAAATACAAGTATGTGACTGCTACCGACCATTATAGCCAGTCAAGAATGTTACATCAAAAATCTCCAAATAAATGTATTTTCATTTAAATAAAAGTGAAAAGTAAATAAGAACAAAAATGCCTCTATGAACATAAGTGTACTTTGGAGGTTTGACAAACATCAGAAAAACTTAATGAAATGATGAGTGTGGGCTCTTGCGTGGCATAATTTAGTGCTATCCTCTGGATTTTCTTTCGTGACTTTCAGAAATTTGATTCTAAGACTGTAATGAAGGAAAACGCTTATAGGTATCTAAAAACAGAGGTTTCTTCAACAAAAAACTGTCAGACTTCCCAGGGACATTTTATTTGCACTATTCAAGTGGACATTTGTATTAACAAATAATAATAGCTTTGTAACAGGCAGTTAGGCATATGTTACACTATTCTTTGCATAAATGCCCATTTGCTTTGAAAATGCAGTGGGGTTTTATAAATGTAAAGCAATGCAACCAATTTTATGGAAGTGTTTGAAAAGGCTCAGTCTTGAGCTGTAAAAGTGTCCATTAACAGTACCAATTTAAATGCTATTAAAAATATGAGTCTTAAAGTCTCATATTTTTGAGCAGCGATTTTCAACCATTTTCATCTCAAGGTACACATAAACTAATTAGTAAAATCCTGCGGCACACCAAAAAATATGTATATTTTTTGCTGATCTGACAAAAGTAAGTATAATTTCGATTCATTC
>NW_005871063.1:6571703-6725707 GCF_000147115.1 Myotis lucifugus | reverse complement strand
TTTTTTTGGGGGGAGGGAGAGGTCAGGGCCCCTAACTAAATAGTCAGGTGTTGCATGATTTAAAAATTCTTGTAGCACACCGGTTGAAAATCACTGGTTGAGGTGTTAGAGTGTAAATAAATAGAGTGTGACTGTGACATTTGTGCTTTGTGGCTGGATAGGGGAAATTCATGACTGTTTTGAGTTAGAATCGCAAAACATCTGAGGCTAAAGGGGATCTTGGAAATTATTTTCTAATTTAGGAAGCTGAGTCTAATAAGCTGAACCAGTTTACCTAAAGTTCCCAAGATGGTTGGGGACAGAATGAAAACTGTATCAGAGGTTTTCTGGCATCCAGTCCTTTTGAGAGCTGATACTGTGTGTCTACTTCAGAGTTTACCAAAGCTCTGGGAATTAGGATGCCAACTTCAAAATAAGAAACTAGCTTATTGCCCTGACTGGTTTGGCTCAGTGGATATGGCGTCGGTCTACAGACTGAAAGGTCCCAGGATTGATTCCAGTCAAAGGCATGTACCTTGGTTGCGGGCACATCCCCAGTGGCGGGTGTGCAGGAGGCAGCTGATCGATGTTTCTCTCTCATCGATGTTTCTAACTCTCTATCCCTCTCCCTTCCTCTCTGTAAAAAATCAATAAAATATATTTATAAAAAAAGAAACTAGCTTATCTTTTTTAAAGAGTCTTCTAATTTAGTGGAAGGAAGGTATATGGAAATCGGGCATCACTTGCCAGCGTTTAAACAGAGGCACTAACAGTGCATTGCAGTTACAGCTTAGGGTCCCCTGCGTTGTGTCCACAAACCCGTGCTCAGACCTTCTGACACTTAAGTCTGAACAATAACTGCTCTGGGGGACCAGTGAATGAAAACGAGGGAAACACTGTCACAGGTTTTCAGTTAAGCAAGTGATAACACAGAGGGAATTATTCTCCAGTCTCTAAAAGAGCAAGGGCTTTACATTTGTTTCCAAAAACCTTCTTCGTTCCTATTTTCAGAAGACTTTTTTTTTTTAAAAAAAGTAAAGTTGAAGCAAGAGTCTGTCAGATTCTCTCTTCTACAAATCTATCAGCAAGAACTTGTTAAGTAACGAATATTTTTAAAATTTTCAAAAATTTTACTCACTTCAAACCCATCTGCATGTCTGCTCACTCTAAAAAACATACATCAGTCTTTTTTACTCTCTGATGGATAAAGGTCCTCATATTTTGGAGCCACTCTCCCGCTATGAGCCTGGAAAGCCAGTAATTCTCAGCAGAGAGTGCTCCAGTAAAGCCAGAGTAAAATGAGCTGCAATAGATGCTGACAATCATGTCAGACTTGACATTGGGGGTGTTAGAATGTGTAAGCATTAAACAGCATATTCCAGGAATATCACTGATATGCTTCTAGTCAAAATATTTATGTCAGAGTTTGACATAGTGTTAAAGGAAGGTGTGAGATTTATGTTTTTTCTCAAAGTGGAGGTTAGTTTTCAACAGTCAAGAAGTACATTTCTAAGTGAAATGATCTTTTGCCAAGTAATCTTGGTTCTTTGGATAGACTGCAAGGATGACCAAGTATAATTTGAATCTGTCCAGAAAATAGTATTTCTGTTTACATATTTTTGAAATTGTGTAATTTTGATATAATTTCCATCTCACAGAAAGTTACGAGGGACATACATATACTCTTTATCCAAGTTCATCATTAATTCCAGTTGATCACATGCTGCTTTATTATTCTCTCTCTTGTGTATGCATGTATGTATGTATATGTGTATATTGACTTTTTTCATCTTCAAAGTAAGTTGAATACATCATGCCCATTTATGCTTAAAGAAGTTCTGGAGTAGTTCCTAAGAAAAATTACATTATTATATAACCATAATATAGCTATCAAAATCAGAAATTTTTAATCTTGATACATACTGTAATTTAATCTATAGTCAATATCAAATGCCACCTACTGTCCCCATAGTACCCTTTATACATTTTTTTTCTCATCCAGGATTCAATCTGTGTCATGCATTGCATTTAGTGGTCACAACCCTTCAGCAGTATTTTGTTCTGTTTCTTGTCCTTTACATTTTTGCAAAATGTAAAGTTATAGGCTAGTTAATTTGTAAAATGTTCCTTCGATTGTCTGATGTGCAAGTGCTAATCATTTTATAAGAAAGTTCTAGAACTTTTGATTGACAAAGATGATAGAGGGGAAAGAGTGTTCCTTGATTTGAGAGTGAAGAAAGCAATGCTTTGAGTAGTTGTAGAGAGAAAATTATTGGACTGTGCTAAATCATAGCCTTGTAAATCAGATTATTTAATAACATTTTATAGGTAATTAATTTGCTTTATATATAATTGTTTTACTATTTTTAATAATAAATTCATTAAATTTTATTATTTTGCTGCCCATTTCATGTCACATTTTGTTTAAATGAAGCTAATAGGTGTGTTTTTGTTTTGTTTTTAAACCTATTTCTTGGATTAACTAAATTTATCAGTCTGAGGCTGATAATTATTTTTATTTTAAAAAGAAAGATGTGTTTTCATTTAATCCTCACCCAAGGATATGTTTATTGATTATAAAGTGAGGTGAAGAGAGACGGAGAGAAACATTGATGTAAGAGAGAAACATCAATTAACTACCTCCCATACATGCCCAATGGTGGGTCAAGCACACAACCTAGGTATTTGCCCAGCCCAGGAACTGAACCCATAACTTTCTGATGCAGGAAACCCATAACTCCCACCAACTGAGCCACCTGGCCAGGGCTATTATTTTATATTTTATATTATATATTAGCATGTTATATGAGTGGATTGATCTCCAACATCATTCCTGGGATGTAGATACCAATAACTCATTGATAGATTGTGGGAATCTAAGGCCCACTGGCAAAGAGACAGGCTTAGAATCACAAATTCAGAAAGCAACAACAATCAGGTTCTGACCTCAAATCCCAGGATTATTCTGCTGTTACCCAAAGAAAAGTGGTTGTATAACTATTGTTATTTGACAAGAGTATACATGGTGATTCAGTCTCTTAATGGGCATGAGCCAATTGAACTTGACCAAGTAGAGGTATTCCCATGTTTCAACCCTGGACATAGAACTTCAAGTTCAAGTGTAACTTGAATTATCATTCCCTAAAAAGTGCTGTCAAGCATATCATATGGTTCATTATATACCAGGTGCTCAGGTGTGCAGATGCTCCACTCTATCTAGCAGATGCTTCATGGCCAAATGACAATTTTAAAGCCATAATCTCTTAAACCTCAACTTAAACTTCATTATATATTAGAGATAGCAACACCCTTGTCCCAACATTATTTTGAGAATTAGAGACCATGTATGTGAATGTTTTTACTCAATGAATGGTAGATGTTAATAGCAATTGCTTTAATTTGGTTTATTTTGACTCATCAAGATGGCTATATTGATCCACACAGTTAACTTTGTATGAAAGAATTTAATTTCCATCATTTAAATTCATGTAGGAAAAATTGCATGTTTTAAGTATCTTGGCATAGTGGCTAAAAGTGTGGACTCGAGCAAGGCCACGGGCTCACGTCCCAGCTCTTAAGGCAGATGCCCTTGGCCATGGGAATTGCCTAAGTGGTGACTTTCCAAGTCATTCTGGCAACCAGAGAACTACTGAAATGGTAATACACCAAACACAATGCTTTTCACTAATAATCCTAGTTTTACAATATAAAATTATTTCTTTACAAAGAAACCTGATTCAAACTATAAATTTTTGCATTTGTTTCATTATTTTTAATAACACAGGAGAGAGAAATACCACCCAACATCCCCATCAGAGTTGTACTATCCAAGCCATTTTATCTATTCTTTATAGAGAATCCCATTGGAGTTCCATAGAAACCCTTACTTTCTATTATGTCAACGACACCTTCGCTGGCCTGGAGCCATCATCAGCTCTGAGCACTGAACCATGAAGCACTATCTCTGTAACTAGGCCAAACAGGCCATGACCTGACAGGCTATAAAGTGGTCATTATCGCCTATTAAATCTGAAATCTGTGCTTTGCCTATTTTAAAACAACTATCCAGTTGTGTTATAGAGGTATAGCTGCCAAATGAATAATTAGATTTTTAGGAGACTATAAAGAGGACCAAAATGCTTTCTACTGTGCCAAAAACAAAGTGGATTCAAATTTTATTCTTCTTCCTCCTCTGTTTTTATCCTCACTCTCTGGCACTCAGACCAAAAATATTTCAGTAACCAATAAATAGACTTCTGCTGCACAATTAACAATAGTCTGGGTTGATGTTCCGTGGGTGCCAAAGCACTCTGTTGTGTACTGTGGTGTTTCCTCGTGCAGTTGGGCAGAACACTGTGGAAGGTCGGCGCCTAATACTGTTTTGTTAGGTTGATGTGATTACAAAGAGTCTTATAAAATGTAGAATGACTGAATATGAGTGTAAATGTTAGAGCTCAGAAGAGATTTGCTTTTATGGTTTAAAATTTAATTTTTCCCCCTACTCCCTGGAGATGCCTAAGTAACTCATTTCATACAACAGCTTTAATGGTAGAGATGCAAGTGACTTTAGAAAGATTTGGAATAGGATTGAAATATAACTACATAAAATATCCTATTAACTCTTGCCCCCTGTTTTACATTTTGAAGAAGATTTTTAACTAAACTCTTGAAGCTCCGTACCTATGATGTCATTAAACATTTTTCACTTCAGTGGATTGTGACTCCGGAAAATTTGCAACTACTCTTTTCAGCAGGGGATTAAACTTGCAGGGAATAAATTAAATTGGGTTAAAATGTCTAACGGGCTTTTCAGATGAGTGCTTTATTCAAGTAGTACAGAGACATGTTAACTTGGAAATGGAATTCTAGTTGAGTAAATAACTTTGTCAAGAACCTACTGCTCAGATACTGCACTGCTCTAAGCCCACTTTATTAATGTTGGTTTGCAATCTTCAGCGCAGGTGCAGAAAGGAATTTTAAATGCAATTAAAGTGAGCTGGAAGGCCACGAAAGTATGTTTTAATCAAAAGCGGAGTTCAAGCCTGCTTTACATATAATATGTGCAAAGAGAGATCTCTTTTTCATATTAAGTATGATTACATAAATACTGTTTTGAGAGAAGCAAATGTATTTCAAGGAGCAATGCAAAGAAAGAATAGTACCACATAGTAAGGAATATTGTAAGCACCTAAAAAAATATTGTGCCAGGAACACAATAATAGTTATGGGTTTTGAACCCTGAATCATCAAGCCAAAATGACTGTGTATATATGTGTGCTCCTGTGTGTGTGTGTGTGTGTGTAGACATGATTTTTATGTTTATACATACACATACATGTATACATACACATAATACCATTTTTTAAAAATTATGGTTGAAGATTTATTAGAGAAATCTAGAATTCATTAGTCTCAAAGTCATTTCAAACGATATAAATGTTGTAAATGTTCTATCAGATTCATAAGTGATAACAAAATAGGGCAAGAAGTTCTGAAATTAGTATTCCTGGAGGCATTCTTAATTCAAGAGAAAGGATGCATCATCCACAACATCATGCTTGCATGATCCTTTGAGAACTTATGAAGGGAATAAAAGTAGTAGAAGAAAGATGAAGGAGTAGGGCAAGTTGGGTTCATTTCCAATCAGAGGATGGGTGAATGTGTCCTGGCACCTTCCTGCTGTGCTACCCATCATTTTAGATGGTGGGCCTTAGGTAAGTGAGGGAATTATCCTGCGGGAAGGGCCAGGGTCCACAGCATAGCAGCAGGGGTGGGGCAGGGTCAGCAGAACACTTCAAAGGCTCAGGGCAGTGGCTGAGGGTCCCCCCCACCGTGCACAAATTTCATGCACTGGGCATCTAGTATCTTTAATATTTACTCTTCTGTAGTGCATAGGTAGAATTCCTATGAATTATTGCGGATACAATAAATTGGATCAAATTCTACTGTACTTAATTATAAGTTTAACTAGAGGCCAATGCATGAAGATTCGTGCAAGAGTGGGCCTTCCTTACCCTGGCTGCCAGCACCACCTTCGCTCTGGCCCAGAGCCGCCTTTCCGCCTTCCCACGCTGTCCAGAGTCCCGGAGTGGCTGGGGCGGTGCGGAACATCTGCGGCCTGCCCCACCCCTGGCCTCTCAGTGCCTGCGTATGAAAATTAACCCAGCATCTTTGTTGGGTTAATTTGCATATCACTCCGGATTGGCTGGTGGGTATCGTGAAGGCATGGTCAATTTACATCTTTCTCTTTTATTGGTGTAGATTATAATTTTTGTAAGTCAATATTTTTTTTGAAGAAAACCTCTCTTTATTTCATTACAGAGGAGCTTTCAGGCCACACTGAAAAAGTTTCAACTAAAAAAAATGTTTTTCTTTTACACAGAGGAACCTACAGAGTTGCTTCTTCAGTCAATATATCATTAAACGGACTTTTGCATGAAACTATGTTGGTGCTCCTGCCGCCCCTCTTCCCCCAGCACCCTCCCTCCATTGAGCCATTAATCCTAATCCCAGTGTTCAGGATTTGGAAATATTATATTAACTAAATTCCTTTCTCAGTACTTGTTACAGAAAGACGTACACATTGAAGTTATATTCCAGGCCGCCTTGAAGGGGAGATGACGTGATAGGGCTGCCTGGTGTTGGGGGTATGTCATACTGAAAAGAGGTACCTGAAGTTTACATGACATTTTCATTGCTTTACTACTGTAGGAAAGTTTTGAAGAATAATTTAAGTTTTTTTTAACACTTAAAGATGCCAGTGCTTCTCCCTGTCTGCTTACCCCATTCGTTGGCATGTGAACCCAATCAGTGTTACCAGACACCATCATCTCTATATGCACATGTCAGTCACATTGTATATGTCCAGCACTAAATTTTCCAATCAGGATTTCCATTCCTAGTAATGGCCCCAATTTAGGGGCACATCTTCCTTCCTCTCTCACTTCGACTGACGATTTCTGTTTACTGCCTCACACCTGCAGTCTGTTGTATTCCGATTACCAATCTGCCACTTTCATGATCTAAAATGTTCTCCTGGAGACTCTTATCTAATGTGTGTTGCTTTCTTTCCCAAAACTCGTTGTCTTCAAATCATGACTCCATATAACCTTCCCAAGTCACTTTATTTGGAATTAAACAGTAACTTGGGCATTTTTGCCTTTTTTATAACTAATTTGCACAGCCTGAAAGGATACCTGGTTCAAATGTTAGAGAGCCACGAGTTCAAATGCTGCTCATCTCTGCCACTGTGTGACCATGAGATGAGCAAGACGGCCAACCTTTCTGAGCTTCAGATTCCTCATCTGCAAAAGTAGAGATGCTAACAATATTGTCCACAGGGCTAATACAAGAAGTAAAAGAGGTGATGTTTGTGAAGTGTCTAGGACAGAGTAATTAATGGGATCAGGGCTGTTACTATTTCAGGGGTCTTCTTAAGTTTTAGTTAAATGTTTAATTTGTGATTTTCCTCTTTCCTTCATTCTATTGCAGTTTACCAAGGGCAGACCAGGCACATAATTTTTTTTTACGTCTTCCCAAATCACAGAAGGAAGAATTCTTCATTCAGTGGGCACTCTACAATATTGACTGACTTTTCAAAGGAATTTGAACTGCTCATTTCTCTGAGCAGTTGATTTACTTTGCTATCTTAGAGTGCCGTGAAAATGTAGCAATATAAAATCTGGTGATATTATGATAGTTGCTGACACAAAGATTTATTATCTAGATGAGACTGTTAATGTACATTGAATTCAGAAAAACAGCCTTGTAAAAATGTTGGATATTTTATTTAAAAAAAAAGAAGAAAGAGAATTAGTCCTGAAATTGAGCATACTGAATTCAACATAGAATTAAGGACACATGCTTACTTGTGTTCACTATCAATCGAAACATAGAATCTAGTACCTTAAACCCAGTACCTAAGAGGCAATACCAGGACTATGGCCACATTAGCAAATATCCAATAAATCAAGACCCACCTCTCATTTTTCTTTTGGCAAAGGAACCTTGAGTTTTCAGAAAAAACAACAACAACAACAACATTTGAACAAACAAAACAATCTGATCAAGTAGAATTTCTGGTTGTGAAGCCAGAAAGTAAATGGCAGATAATATAAACACAATTGTCTCACAACCGGATGGCATTCAAACCAGTATTCATGACTCCAGCCCCTCTCTGCCTTAGTCCACCTTCCATATTATTCTTCCCCAAACATGCTTTCAATATGCCGATTGTCTACTCAAAAACATCAATGGTTTCCTCATCTCTGTAGGATATTTCTTAGCCTGGCATTCAAGTTCTTCAATCAGGCTCATATTTACCCAATTCTGTTCCCTATTATCATTAAAACATGTTCTCAGTTCTTCCCAGTTCATTCTCAGCTCCTTCTTGAATTCAAATCTGTATTCATTCTGCAATAATCTACATCTCACACCATGTGCATGCCCAACATATGCCTACACACACACACACACACACACACACACACACACACACCTACTCATACTCTCATGGCCACACAAAATACCCCCCTTTCCTATAAATCATGTGTACCCCTAACACCCAGCAACAATCTTGTCTCCAACCAAGAAACATGCCAGATCATGCTTATCTCCCTTTTTCTAAACATACATAGGCCTCCTGAAACCACATATTCTGATACTGCTTGCAATATGTCTCAACTGTATTCAGTTGATGTGTCCTATGTTTCCAACCAGATTATGAGCTTCTACAGGAAAAAGCTGCTCCCTTCATTTCAACTTCCATGTCCACCTCAGCAATCTGCTCTGTATAGGACACAGTAAATCTTCTGATGAAAAATCACATTTTTTTTTGCGCAAGTAAATATGTCTAACCCATGGCTGTACCAGGCACAAAATAATATTTGATTGATTTAAAAGACACACACACACACACACACACACACACACACACACACACTAGTATACAAACATCTGGATGGCAGCTGGAGTCAATAAATAGTGTGTCAATAAAGTTTTGTTTTCATACCTAGGAGTAAGATGCGGTCATTATTTGGAAATGAGTCTTTCCTCAGTTTTCCTTTTTACTAGGAACACTCCTGGGATATGACTTGAAAGATATTTTGCTTTATCAAAATTTAAAACTGCTGCATATGGAGGTGTAGCAGAAGGTGTGGGAAATAAATTTATTTTCTATGGAATACAGTATCCTTGCTTTATCACAAAACCATGTTTGCGACATGCTCCATTCAATAACCATGTAGGCAAACCTGAAGAGATTTATGTTGGCAGTTGATTACACTTGGCCTTCAATGCCATTTGATTAACGGGTTTCCCCTTGAGCCTGTTTTACTGAAAAGGAATCAAGGTTTAATTCCCCAATCCCAGGGAAATGTGCCTTTTTAAAATGCAAAATGTGAATTTCAGAAGAAAGAGAACGAACCTATGCATTAGTACGCCACCCTCCCCCCTTACAAGGAGTCTTGATTAAAAGATGAAAATCCACCCCAAGATTTCCAGATAGGCATGGAGGCCCATTTGCTCCAGCTGCCTGGAGACTTTTTAATAGCAGGCACTTTGAGCTTTTAATGAAAATCAGGTTGAACAGTGTGGCACCAGGAAGCTGCCAAACCTGTCTATCTGCCAGAATAAACTGCTCAACTTGCGGCACCCCTCCTCTTCTAATCAAGAGCTCAAACACCCCCACGAAGACTCAGAATGGGTCTTAAAACCAATGCTCATCCTTATGAAGAAGACTTTCAAAATATCAATACAGCCACTGACTAATTATTCAATTCTGTTCATAGGGCAAAGGAGATTCTTTCCTGACCCCTGCAGTGATTAATTTATGCCCCAAAGCATAAGATTTGATTACGCTTAGCATGTATAACATGTGAGCCTATTACTGGTCATAAAATTATTCAGCCACCAGAGTTGGTTCAATGGCCTCCTGAGGCAGTAAGTTCAGCTATTTGGCTGCCTGCTGGTAAAGATATATAGCCTGACATTAGCTCAGAATTCACCTGCTACTTGTTTTATCAGTACGTGTTTGATGTAAATGATTTCTAAATTCCCAGAAAATTATTGTACCTGGTAAAAAGAGTAGAGAAATAATTTGTCCATAAAGAACTTGAGTGTGTTCTCATGAAATGGGATGTTTTAATTGAAGTGAATGTTCTGATTTAGTCAGAAATCTTTTGGGTTTTCCACTCTTGTTTAAAATCTTTATAAAAACACATTAGTCCGTGTTTCTAGCTCAGTATGTACAGTATGGTGTACTCAGTTTAATTAATACCGCTCTGATAACTTTAACCCCCAGAGTGCCTCAAGATCTTCCTATTGAACATTAATTATGATGCTCAGAACGGTAGGTGGCAAAGAGGGAAGGGACTAGGTTTGCAATGCTCAACGCATGTAACAAATCTGAGAAATATTTAGGCTCTTTATGTTGGTTTTATTTTTTTATATTTCACCTCATTTCACACAAAAAATGTGAGGCATCCTATGCATCACAAAACAACTTTTTTTTAATGGAAAGTATTGGGCAAAAGGAAATTGTGGGTAACATACCTATGAACAAGCAAAAGGATAAGAAAGGTACTTTCAAAATAACCTGCCGTACAGGACTCAACAGACATAGCCTGGGCTACAAGATGTAAGATGTGACCAGGGCATAGAGAAAATCAGGATCAACCACAAAATTCAGTGTTCAAAAAATGAAAAAACAACTATAACAACAACAACCAAACTCTTGTTTTTGAGAAACACAGGCTTTTTTCTCAACGATGTGTAGTCGTAATATTAATGTAATTATTATCTTTGATAAGTAAGTTTATAATAAAGTAATTTTACGAGGATTCTCATAAAAAAGGACACTATTGGGTGATGTTGTCCAGTGTGGCTCACACTCTAATGTGCATGTGGGTCATCTGGGGAACTGACTAAAAGGCAGATCCTGATTCAGTACATCGACAGGCAGTAAGTTCAGCTATTTGGCTGCCTGCTGGTAAAGATATATAGCCTGACATTAGCTCAGAATTCACCTGCTACTTGTTTTATCAGTACATGTTTGATGTAAATGATTTCTAAATTCCCAGAAAATTATTGCACCTGGTAAAAAGTAGAGAAATAATTTGTCCATAAAGAACTTAAAGACTGTATTCTCTTGAAATGGGATGTTTTAATTGAAGTGAATGTTCTGATTCACTTCAATTGACAGGTAGGGCCTGGGATTCTGAGTTTCTAATAGGCTCTCGGGTAATGTCAATGCACTGGGTTTTGGACAATGTGTTGAGTAGCAGGATGTAGAGACTATTAAGGGTATCTTGCTAGCAATCCATCAATAATAAACTTAACTTCCTATAGCATTCCTCATGATGCTGATGGCATGATACCAATGCAGCAAAGGCAATCCTGTAAAAGTAATTTTATGACGTTGAGTATAAAAACATGCATTCTAGCCCGGCCGGCATGGCTCAGTGGTTGAGCATTGACCTATGAACCAGAAGGTGACAGTTTGATTCCCGGTCACATGCTCAGGTATCAGGCTTGATCCCCAGTGGGGGGTGTGCAGGAGGCAGCCAATCAATGATTCTCTCTCATCATTGATGTTTCTATCTCTCTCTCCCTCTCCCTTCCTCTCTGAAATATTTTTAATATATGTATATAAAAACATGTGTTCTAGGCATACATATCTCTTATTGTCTACTTTTGCCCGAAGGCAAAATTTAAAACACCTAAACAAGCAAAGGGTGAAGGGTGAACAACACGTCTTCCTTCATGGCAGTTGAGTGAATGAAGTAAGAGGCATTCAATCCCTCATGTCTGATGATTTTTTGGAGTGAAGAAAAAATGAAGAATTCTCTATTTGGTTCTTTGTCACTACAGTGATTCAAAATGTAGGACAAATCCTTTGTAATAGTATGTTATAAATATTTTCAGTTTTAAATTGTTCCCATGAAACTTGCATATTAATATGTATGAATGAATATTAAATTATTTAAACATTTATGTTTTCTATTGGAGCAAAGTTTCAAGCATTGATTATCTTCAAAAGAAAATAAAAGCTCTTAGCTGTGATAATTAAATAATTACTTTAAACTATGTAAAAATAAAGACTAAAAAAGAAAAAATTTAAAGTAAATTATTTCTAAAATAAAATTTTATTTCTCTTTTGAAGTAAATTATGAAACAAAATTACAAAGTTAAAAGAAGCTTCCTTTTAGTTCACCTCACCAAACCAGTATTACAAAAAAAAATTAAGAGTTTTATTTAAGAAGAGATAAAATTATAAAGAAAATATCAATAATGAAATGGCAATAAATACATACCTATGGGTGAAAAAGGTAAGAGGATTATGAAGTTTAAATTGATATTTACAGAATAGTCATGAACTGTAAGAATTTTATAAAGTAATTTCACCTTTCTGAGCATGTATCTCTTTAAAATATCACTATAACCATACCACCTGGCCTTTCTCACAGGAGGCATAATGTAGGTGAATGCACTCTGAGCATAGAGTACTATATAATCATAAGCTTCTCTCTATTATTATCCATACTAAATGGAGGCAGGAAATAATAGGTGAATGAAACACATAGATAATCTTAAATCTTCTTTTAGACAGGTTTATTTTCTTTCCCATCTAACCAGTCTTTACAGGGCACATGCAAAACAGCTCAGTAAGGCTCAGGTCTAGCCATTTATGGAGATGCTAATAAGCAGTGTAAATCCAAGGATAGTACTTGGAAGCTTAGCTAATTCCTCATATGAATGGAATAATGGAAACATAGACATAAACCATTTATATATAAACTGCTTCTCTTGGAAGCTGAATCTTGGAAGCTGAATTTGAAAATTTAACAGTTACCTAAAGAAAGTGTATAAATAATACAAATAAAATTGGGCATAGAAAGGGCTCTTTTGTATTGTTTACATTGAGATCATGAATAATTATTGGGGAAGGGATTACCTTAAAGATAAATCAGTGCATTTGAGTCAATCACTTTGCAAGTTAGGAACGCAAGACATTAAATAATGAAGACTGTAACGCTTAGAAAGACCTATCAGAGACTTCCGGGTATTCACCTATAAAGATTCAGAATTTCATTCCAAACCAGACAGAATTACAGACTTGATGTTTATTATTTTAGAATTTGAGCTCTGCTGAATTAAACAAGAATCTCTCTAACATCATATGAACACTCAATCATTCAACCAACAAGTACTTACTATCTTCTTTGTAGCAAACTCTAGATTCTGAGGACACAAAAATGAGGAAGAGCTCTGACATCCACACAGCTGATGACAACCCCGGGAAGCACTGAGAGGCAGTGGGAGAGCAATTGACTCTACCTGAAGGTGCTAGGAAAGGATTCTCAACTGTGACATTTAAACTGAATCTCAAAAAGTTAAATCAAGTTTGCTATTTGGAAAGTAGGAAAAGGGCAGTAAGGGAAAAGGCAGCTGCACCGCAAAGGCAGACAGTCATGAAAGACAGCAACATATTAGGGGGACAATAGGAAGTACTGTGTTGCGGGAATTGAGGATGCAAGGGTGGGAGTGGAAGGCACAGGCAGCCAAAGGAGATGACACTGGAGAAGTCAGGGCCGATGAATGAATGGATTTGTTACGATGCGAGGGCGTTTGGACTTGCTTCTGTGGAAAGCAGGGTCCCACTGACATCTTTAATAGCACAGTGAAGTAATTTATTAATTTTCACATGGCAGATTCGGTATTAGTATAGAATCTGAATTTTATTGGAGAGAAACGAGGGTTCAGGAGAACTACTGAAGTTGTCCAGGCAATAGACAGGAGGACCTAGGTGCTAAAGTGGCAGAAATGAGAGTAAAGAAGAGGAATGTGGTCTGCAGATATCCCTTATATACACTGATAGGATATGCACCCAAGTAAGAGGGAAGGTGGGAAGATGGTGCTGCGGTCTTGATATTGAGAGAGTAAGAGCTGAGAGAGTGGTGAAGTCTTCCACTCAAATAGAGCAGGTGTCAGCAACCTTTTCCTGCGAAGGTCCAGATCTTGGGCTACTTTAAGCCTTTGAGAGCCAGTATGCATCACACCTACTCAGCTCTGCTATTGTAGCACAGAAGCAGCCACGGACAATACATACACAAGTACATGTGGCTGTTACAATAAAACATTGTGGATACTAAAATTTGAATTTATCTCATTTTCACATGTCATGAAATATCATTCTTTTCCTTTTCTTTTAAAGTATAAAAACCATCCTCACCCTTCTGAAATTCCATATAAACATAAGCAGTGGGCTAGATTTTCCCCCAAGGACAATAATTTACCAATCTCTACAATAGAAAAAACATGTGAAGAAACTGCAATCAGGTTAAGTTTAAGGTGCTGTGGGACAACCAGGTGAGGATGTACAGAAGGCAGGTACTCGGGTCTAGATCTCAGCAAAGGGAACTGTCCCACATGTTCTAGTAATACCATTCTTTGCCGTCATAAAGGACCAAAACTATGTGAAAAGGCAAATACAATGGAGAAATGAAAGACTACATAATTCCCCAAGGCTGCTTTTAAAGTACTTTTTAATTGCAGGTAAAGAAACATTTGAGGATTTCATATTGTCAAACCCAGACACTTATCTCTATAATAGGCAGTTAGAGGCCAAGGCCAAAGAGCGAAAGCATCTATGACAGAATTTATAAAAGTAATGAAAGATGATCGAGTACAGGAACTGTCCAAGAAGTAACTAACGATTCATCCTTTATGGGTGCAAGACAGAAATGAAGTTGGATTTAATTTTAGAAGAGGAATTTCATTTGTTACCTGTCAAACACTGATGCAAAAGATAAATAGCACTCACAGAAACCTCCTTCTTAGGCAATATGTAACACCACTCCACAACTCTGTGCTTGTTAAGTAACATTCCAACCACCCATAAACGATCCTAAATAGGAATGGCTTACAATTCAATTTGGTAAAGAAAGGATGACTGTTTCAGGTGCCGCACAGGATAACTTTTTGGACACATGCAGCCATGCCTTTCACGGGCAGAGGAATCAACAGTACATTTATCATGGGCTTTCACCATTTATTTGGTTGAGGCGCAGTATCTCGGGTCCACACCGGATTTTTAACAGATGAAATATTTCCTAAACCAAGTAATTTGATTCTGTGCAGATAGGAACCACAGGTAGTGTAATTAATTTCTTTTATATCTTCAACACAGTACGTGGATCTTCCCTTTCTATCCATAAGACAAAGCGAGACACAAATCACCATGAAAAGCAAGGTGCAATGTGAAGATTAGAAAATATCCTATGATGTTGTAAATCCAAGCTATTCATTGCCTCACAATAAAGGGGAAGTGTTAAAAATCAACCTTTTAATAGCATGTCAATTTCTAATGTAAAGTGGCCCAAATAGAAGAAAACAGATTTAGTATTTTAACTTCTATTCTCCCCATTATCAAAACCCTGTCAAAAGAATCCTTTGAGATAGTAAAAAAGTGTCATTGATATATTCCCTTACAACTGTTTATATTTTTCTAAGTGTTGCAAATTCTCATAAAATTAAAATGAAAATGCTTTGGTGATAGTCCTTAGAACTATAGGTCACAAAACTGTCATATTGGTTCAAGACTACTTTTTTACATCAGAATTACTGCCAGTTAAGTCCTTCTCAGTATCCTTCTACAGAACAGTAACATTGTTGGCACTTCAAAAGATAACGTATTGACACTAAAAAAGAACATTTTACTAGGTGAATTTCTATAATAGAAATATTAGAGATAAAAACTGACCAGCTTTTCTAATGAATAACTATTCATTTAAAAAATCTCAAAGTAAAAATATATGTTTTCTATTTGTAATAGCCATGAAACATTTACCTAACCAATATGAGAAAAGCTTGTGATAAAAAAAAGATATTTAAAAAAACAAATAGAAACATATTTTCAGGTTTAAATTAGAAACCATGGTAAAACCTAGCCTTTTCTACAAGATATCCCAACAACTAGAAGTGAAAAAAAAAGCCACCATCAGAATTTGTTCTTCAGATAATGGGCCAAACAATTATTATATCTGTCATTCCCCTTCAAAGTTAATTAATTTAATCACTAAATTGGCTGAATTAACAACTTTATTTTATTACCAGTAGAGACAAAGCTTTGAAATACTTTCCTTAGGCCAAGAATTTTAGCAGGACATTCTACTACAAGGAATAAACTTCTGAAAATAAATTTTTATACTGATGGGTCTAATGCAATGAATATGGGCTTTGGGGACATTCTGAGCTAGATTCAAAACCAGCGCCTGGGTTAATTAGCTATGTGTTCTTGGGCAAAGTACATTAATCTAAGAGCCTATTGGGTCTAATTCTATCTAGCTTAACATCAGTCATCACCAGAAACCTAAGCTTTCCAGGTTATCTAGCATTACCTAGATCTGTGGCTCTCAATTTACCAAACTATAGGTTCCCTTGATCTAACAATAGTTTATCATTTTGAAATAAAAGTAATCAATATTATAACATACACATTTTTCAAAATAGCAGCATAGAGTCCCATAAGATTTATTTCAATATGTAAATGTATGGATACTAGTCTACATTACATGTTGATATCAGATGCTTATACCTATACAAAGAGTCATCAATAAGATAATGACAGATGCAGATAGAGATAGAGGTGAGGTATTGGCCACTTAAATATTATGGGCAGCATTGCTGCCAATGACTTGACTTTCCAAATGGTGAACAGCTATGGCACAGTTTTGAACAAAACAAGTACAGTATTTTCTTCAATATACACACCACTTGCAATATTAGAAAACAGTGCAAACTGAAACTATGCACAAAAACATGTTTATATATAACTGTAAATAGGTTTTCACCTCTATGACTCCCCAGCTGTGTGTTCAGAGATCACATGGAATATGAGTGGGAAGATGTGTGATTGTGTAGAACTCACCCACGTCTTGCAAGATGTCTCCTATTCCTGCCTTCAATAGTCTTTTCCCTCCTCTTCAACTCTCTCTCCCCATACCACCCTCTCCCCAGCAATTCTTTACATAACACCCAGAGAAATCCTTTCAAAAATGTTAATAGCCTGTGTTACTTGGGCTAAACCCACCGTTGACTTTCTGTCACACTTAGAAAACAGTCCAACCTCGTTTGCATGACCTTCAGGCCCTAGATGATCCTGCCTGTAGCCAACCTCTATGATCTCATTTCTACAGTGTCCTCTTTGCTTCATGCTCCAGACACACAGACTCTCTTGCTGGTCCTAGAACACATCCAACTTATTCCCAACGTTGAGCTTTCTATGTGTAGCTCTCTCTGTCTGCAACACACTCACCTGACCCTTGCTCTGGCTCCTGTATCCCACTGGTGTTCTTCACCTGGATGTGGAATTCCCCTTAATGGATATGTATTCACTCTCCTTAAGTCATCCTTCTCCCTACGTTACCAAATGGCACACCCAGTTGTCCGGGCTAAAATCTCTGACAAACTCCTTCTCCTTACCTCAGTGTTTATGTTCACCTAATCAATGAGGACTCCTTTTAGTCTTTATCACGAAAACATATCCCAAGCTATCACAGCCACTGTTACTATTTTTGTCTGAGCCACTATCATCTCTCACCTGTACCATTTCACAAGCCATCTAACTAGTCATGCTACCTCCATTCTTACCCTCTGTGATCCTTTCTCCACACAGTCTCCAGAGAGATCTTTTAAAAAGATAAATCGGATTGTGTCACTCCCCATTTCAAGCCCTCTAGACTGATAGCTTAGAGGAGAACACAAACTCTGGGCACCATAATTGACAAGGCGTTGACATCCTGGTCCCTTGCCTTGTCCTTCACCTTCGCTTCACTCACTCTCTATACAACTGGCCTTCTTTCTGATATAAGGACAAGACACACTCATTCCCAACCTAGGACTTTTGTTCTATTCTGGAACTACATACCTAGAAATTACATAAAATACAACCTATATTTGTATGGCTGGCATCTTGCTAACATTCAGGTGTCTGTTTAAAATGTCACATCCCCCGAGAGGTCTTTCCCAACCTATCAGATACGAAGAAATCCCCACTTACTCCCTCTCACAATGCCTTCCTTTATTTTCATCATAGAATTGATCTGTATGTGACACTTTTGGGTTTCCATAGTCATTTATTAATGCCCCTCCCCTGAACAGAACATCTGTGAAAGCAACATCCTTAATGCTTGTACCTAGTGCCTGAAAAATCGTTCTTCAGAGTGGCTGCTGAAAAAAAAAATCTCTAAAATGAACAAATGAATGAGAGGTTCAGTATTCTTATAGGATCTTCCTGGATAAAATTACTTAGCTTCATGATTTTCAAACTAGAGCAGTGATGGCGAACCTTTTGAGCTCGGTGTGTCAGCATTTTGAAAAACCCTAACTTAACTCTGGTGCCGTGTCACATATAGAAATTTTTTGATATTTGCAACCATAGTAAAACAAAGATTTATATTTTAGATATTTATTTTATATATTTAAATGCCATTTAACAAAGAAAAATCAACCAAAAAAATGAGTTCGCATGTCACCTCTGACACGTGTGTCATAGGTTCTCCATCACTGAACTAGAGTATGTGCGTCACCAGAAAACATGAGTTAGTTTGCCAAATAGTTCAAATCACTGGAAAATGTGTCATATCTCCCTGAAACCATTTTTTCATGAATGTATTTAAAACAATATATTGATGTCAAAATAGATAAGAATAGTAAAGAATTAGAATATACAACTTATATGAGTTTTTAACATACAATAAGATTTCTGTGCAAATTAATGATTTTAGCACTTGCTACAGGCTATGCTTCCCCATCCCCATTATATGGTGTTATTCTCCTCAGTTTTAATGAGTGCAGTAATGGTTAAAAAGATTAAGAAGCAAAGGAATGACTCCATGAACAATAATTGGAGCAAGCATGTTTAATGCTCTATTAAAAATATCAACAGAGTGATCAGCAAGATTTTCTATTTGTTGAGTACTTTCCAATGTTCCAAATCTTGACATTTACAAGTTGTTGTTGTTTTTCTAGAAAAGCTTCAAGTGTAGTTAGATCCTGTGAGTGGCAGTAAATGCTAGCTGTGTTAGAGGTCAATCTAGAAGACCAGGACCAAGAGCTAGTCAAAAGCCCTTAACCAGGAAAGCTAAAGCACTCTTATAGCTACCTAACCCTCAGGAAACTAAGAGGTGAGGGTCATAGAAATAGCAATACAGGGAAGTCTGACTATGACAATCTGATAAATAAGAGATAAAAAGGTGTTCAATAAGCATTTAAGTCAGCAGTAAATTGACTTCCACTAAAGTAATGAAGACATCTAGGAAGACAGCATAACAATAATAATTCGGGTAAACAAACTGCATTCCCTAAAGGAGTAAGTGTCTCTGTCAATAACCAACTGGGTGACTTTGACCAGGCACTCAGTTTCGTCACCTGTGATATGGAGATCATAATATCTAATTCTTAAAGAGATTGATAGGACTACATGAGACGGTATACATCACAGACCCAGCACCCACCGAGCCCTTAAGTTGCAACTATTATTGTTACCAGATAATGCACATACTGTTACAAAAATTAAAAGTACCTTATTCTAATTCCAGATTTAATATAAAAGGGAGTTTGGATTAATATTAGTAATGAATATGTCATGTTATTTTCTAAAAGAAATATTTTCATAAATGTTGATACTCTAGTTCTGCCAGCTATCTACAATTATGGCCTATGCTTTTAAAAGTCTGAAACATCTAATGTTTGGTTTTAAAGTGATAATGTATTCAGAGATATTCTTTGCTAGATGGACCAAATAATCAACATAATCCCAAATCTTGTCCTAAAGTTTTCTTTTTTAACTTAATTTAGCACAGATTTTATGGCATATTCTCATTTTCCTCAACTTTTTTTTATATGTACACCCATGAAAGCTATCTGAAGGCAAAGGTCATTTTTGTTGTTGTTATTGTTAATCTTCACCTGAGGATATTTTTTCCATTGATTTTTAGAGAGATGTAAGGGAGAGGGGATGGGAGGAGAGAGAAACATTAATGTGAGAGAGACACATTGATTGGCTGCCTCCCGCACACACCCCACCAGGCTGGGGGATAGGACCTGCAACCTAGACACACACCCTTGTCCAGGAATCCAACCCATGACGATTTGGTACATCAGCTGATGCTCTAACCACTGAGGACACTGGCCAGGGCAAGGCAGAGGCTATTTTATGTGACTGCTTTACATGAATTGTGGTGGGGAAGGGGTTGCTACAGAGAGAGGAGTGAAATGAATGTTAAAAGTGACTGATATTTGTTAATTATACCATTATTAATTTCTCCACTTTCCTGCTTGAATGTATAATAATCAATTGAATTATGAATCAAATAGCACTCTATGAAGAAAATAGATGTGTTATTATAACCTAACCAGCAAAAATTAAATATTCAGGATTCCCAGTTCCCTGGTTTCTCCAATCTGACATGGTGCTAGGGCTTGATTCAGACTAAATTTTACAGAGCTCTTTTTCTCCAACATATGGACAGGGTGAGAAATGATATCACCATCCTCGAAAAATGTTATTCCAGTGGTTCCCCCAGCATCACTGTGTTTACTATCTGTGGGACACCAAAAGCTCATTTTCTCAAAGGAAGCTGTGGTTCTTTGACCAGCACACAGTACATGGGTGACAAGGTACAATTCAACCTTCCCCTGGGTGCACATAACGACACACCTGAGTCACAGAGACAACCCTACACTTGTGCTTGGAAGAGGACGGAGCCATGAATGTTTCCCAACATCATAAGCACTTTGTGACATGCAGCTGGAGGAGACTACCTTCCAGAGTGCATCTGGTTGGCCCAGAATGCTCCTGGGGTGATAGGTCACAATGAGTATCCCTTTCAGTCAGGGCTTACTGGTCAACAAGACACGGCATTTTTCAGAAAGTTGTTTTCTAGACTTGAACTTTTCTTCATAGAGCACTGACTTTTCCAAAGATATATTTGGAAAATATATATGAACAATTGTATTACCAATTACATACTGAATGAATACATGAATAACAAGAACCACAAGTAGAATGACCATATAATTTGTTATTCAAATCAAGACACTTGAGAGCAAAAAGGGAAACTATCAGTAATAATGCCAAACAGAGAAGAAATCATGTAGTGATCTTAGGAGAAAAGTAGTTTAAATATATTTTATTGATTTTGTACAGAGAGGAAAGGAGAGGGACAGAGAGCCAGAAACATCGATGAGAGAGAAACATCGATCAGCTGCCTCCTGCACGCCCCGCAGTGGGGACGTGCCCGCAACCAAGGTACATGCCCTTGACCGGAATCGAACCCGGGACCCCTGAGTCCGCAGGCCGACGCTCTATCCACTGAGCCAAACCGGTTCGGCAAGAGAAAAGTAGTTTAAAATAAGCATATACTCATTTATGCAAACTAAAACTTGACCAGTGTTGGGGGCTGGGCGGGGGAGGAGATTTTCTGTGATGGAAGAGGAGTACTAATAAGATACAAGAGATAAAGGGGAAAAATAGAAAAAAAAATTATTGATTGATTTCCCTCTTTGGGCCAAGGTTTTAAACAATAAAAACTCCCAACAATAATACTATGTATAGTAGTGACAACAATCTATGATGTGAATATTACTCCCATTTTACAGATAAGGAAACCAAAGTTTTAAAAGGTTAAGTCTCCCCCCCACCCTGCCTGAGTGACTCAGTGGTTGAGCTTCAACCTATGAATCAGGAGGTCATGGTTCGATTCCCGGTCAGGGTATGCCTGGGTTTTTAGCTTAATCCCCAATGTGGGGCATGCAGGAGGCAGCCGATCAATGATTCTTTCTCATCTTTGATGTTCCTATCTCTCTCTCTCCCTCTCCCTTCCTCTCTGAAGTCAATAAAAATATATTTAAAATTAAAAATAAATTTTAAAAAGGTTAAGTCTCTTACCAATGACACTTAGATAAAAAGATGAAAAGTACAGCATAGTGAATACAGTCAACAATATTGTAATAACTATGTATGTTGCCAGGTGGGTACTTGAATTATTGGAGGGAATTCTTTATAAAGTATTTGATTGTCTAACCACTATGCTATATACCTGAAATTAATATAAAATAATGTGAAATGCAAACTGTAATTGAAATTCACCTCCTCCAAAGGTGTTTATTAACCTAAAGGGCGGCCACTCTGTTAAGCTCAAACATAATAATCTCCACACAGCACTTGATATTCTCTTGTGTGTTTTTTTATTTATTTATTTTGTAATTGTTTATTTCCTTTCTTTCCAAATAAAAATGTGAATTCCATCAGAATAGAGAACATGTCCATCTTACTCACTATTATATCCCCTGTGTCTAGATGAAAATCTGATACATAACAGGAATCAGAAGGCATTTGGTAAGCAAATGTTTAAATATTTGCTTTACCTTTATATGATAATTGTAGGAATAAAATTTTTCAATTTCCACTTTCCAATTTAAAAACATATTTTGTGTAGGAATAATTTGTTATAATTACTTATGATTTTTTAAAAGTATGTTTATCAATGTCTGAATGTGCAAATTCTTTGATTTTTGTTGAGGTGACTTCAAAAAGTTCCAGAAAGCACTTACTAATAGTGAAACTACATACTCTTACATGGACTTATTTTGCAAAACTAGCAATGCCTATAGTCTTCACTTTTAGGAAGACGATTCTTTTTTTAAAAAATAGTTCTTTATTGTTGAAAGTATTACATGAGTCCCCCTTTTTCCCCCATTAGCCCCCTCCAGCCCTCCCCTACCCCAGGCCTTCACCACCCTATTGTCTGTGTCCATGGATTATGCATATATGCATACAAGGTCTTTGGCTGATCACCTTCCATCCACCCACCCTCCCCCACCTTCCCTTCAAGATTCCTCACTCTGTTCCATGCTTCCATGTCTCTGGATCCACTCTGCTCATCAGTTTATTTTGTTACTTAGCTTCCACATATGAGTGAGATCATGTGATACTTAAGACTTGATTCTTAGTTGGGCTGTGACCAACATTGGTTTAGGAGGTTTTCTGATAACATATCAATTAAGGGACACAAAAACGTGCCTCCAGAATGTTTTTGTATCTTCCACAGTTGAACAATTTAATATAATGTCTGGTCAGGACACCTTAACTTGAGAGTTAAAATTTCATTGAATGTACAGAACAGGTTGGATGTCCCATTGAATGCTTGCTGACCAATAAAATGTTTGTTTAATTTAACAAATACCCCCCACTGGAGAGGTAGTAGGCATTTCCTTAAAGAAGATAACCTATCTTCCAACAGGGTTAAAAAACACTAGGGCTGAGTGGGCCATATGTTACCCTAACCAATCAGGGTCACAGTCAAGTGATTCTCCCAGTACTTAACTAAAAGGAAGTCTCGGAGGAGATCTTATTCAAATCTGGATGGATGGAAGAGAAGCAGTGCAAGAGCCAACGAGCACAGAGACTCATCCAAGCTGGGCAAAGGCAATGCTTTCCAGAAAGTCAGTAAGCCAAAAGCAAGAGCACCCGAGGAGGATTCAAGTTCACGCTGCCCAAGATCTCAGGAAAACACTGAGGAAAGCATCAAGCCACTATGCTGACAGCATTTCACAAACAGGATAGCAAAAACCATAAGCATAAAAGTTAACATATTAATAAACGGAAATAACCAAGGTTATTTATTTCCCATGTATGTGCTCCAAAATTCCAGCCAGAAGTCAAAAGGCACACCATTCTCACAATTAAAGTTTCCTTTGTTCTCAATCCACTCTATCACATGTGATCATGCTGACATTTCTTGGCTAAGACTATTTTTGTCTTTGAACTTATAGGCAGCTATCAGCAGATCCAGAAATGTTTATTATCCTCGAATTCCCTGCATTCATTAGTATTGTTCCTTTTCTTGTTCTGTGTTATAGAAAATGACATTAAATAACACTCCTGGTCAATCAGCAATATTTACACAGACTAAAAATATTAATCACAAGCGTCTTCCCAACCAAAGCATCCAGGGTCTGCACTAATTGGTTTTAAGATAAAAATAAGACAGGCCACCGCAGAATAAATAGCTCGCCCAATTCCCACGTGCATAGTACGTACATCCAGTTATTGAGTAACGGTCTCTTTGTTGCCTCTACTGTCTTGTGTGTTCAAATGAGGTTTCTGAGCAGGGGGAGCCGCCTAAACAAGATAATCAGGTCTTAGGTTTAAAGAATAACCTAAATCCTTCACATTCTTCTGACAGACTTCAGCAAGGGACTCAGTAATAATTACCAACTTGGAAAGCCTGCCACAGGGGAAGGAGTCTAGGTTGCTTTATTAAAATAACCCAATCTTCTTTCTCAAAATACTCACATTACTGCAAGAGGAAAGCATCTGAGAAAAGTGGTAAAGGAAGGGATGGAAACTCACATTTACCTGATCTTATGCTTTGTGAGTAAGGGGACAGTTAAGTCCTGATCTGTCTGGCACAATTCATATTCTATGCCTGTTGTCCAAGAGTAATTACTACTAGCAGTGTCTCCTTTCATTATCAGAAATTTTGCAATGTAGACAATAAATTATATGGTTACTCTGTGGGGGAGGGAGCAAGCACTATGCTCATGATGGATCCATAGACCTACAGACACAGAGAGAAAGATACCTCCTCTCTCTCTATTCCACCCTGCTCTGTTCCCCAGAGGCCGGCCTGTATGGAATGTATTAGTGTGTTCTTTCTGCATGAATCAGAGGCACTAGTAAAAATGAGGGAATAAAGGAAAGTAGGATATTTATTCCCTGATCTCATCTCTCTACCAAAGGCCACAGTTCAGATGACTTTGTCTCCTACAAGCACAGCACTCTTTCTGGGTTCTGTGAACTCTGCACTCCCCCTGGGCATGAGGCCTAGCCAAAGCAATGGCTCCTCCCTCTTGCCAGCCCAGGATACTTCATAATACCTTGCAGATGTCCTTTAACCATGCCCATACCTTTATACTAGTAACAGTCTCTTCCCTCAGTCTCCCATTTGAGTATTTCCTATTTTCTGACAAGAAACTGACTAAGAGAGTGTTTGTTGGTGTGTTTTTTTTACTTCATCTACACAGGAAACTTATGTAGTAGAAAGCACACCCATTTTCCCTGTGAAAAAATTAAGGTTCAGAGAGGCTACCTTATTTTTACAGCTAGCATGTAACAGCAAAGATTCAAATTGTGTGCCCCTCACTCTGAAACCTATGGGTTGTCCTCCTATATCACGTTCATCAAGCTATAGACTCTCTTCCTGTATTAGACAATGAGGAACACAATAAATTCTTTAAAATTCCAGTGATATATGCATTCATTCACCAAATACTTTTTGAACAAGTGACCATTATGAATTAGGTCATGTGCTAATTAGAGAAAGCACTAGAAGAGGTCAATAAAAAGGTCATGGAAAATAAAAGTACCTTGAAATGTTAACTGACATCAGTTTTAAAATGTGACATTACAGCAGCCAAGAGCTTCTTTAGACGGATGTGCTCAAAAGCAATAATCCAGTTCTCCAACATTTATCGATTACATTCTGATGAATTGAAATCCTGATTGTTATCTGTGTCCTAACAAGGAAACTCTATCTGTAATCTCAAAGTCAGTTTCTCAATAAAGCTGTCAGATACTGAGCTGGGAAAGAACAGGACCCATGTTTCTCCTTTTCTCGCAGGCGCTCCCTCCAGTATAAGAATGACTGTCTTTTGATGAGTACCAAAGGCTTAAAGTTAAAAAGAAGATAAATCCACTTATCTACTTTGAATAAAACATACTAAGATAGAATATTACTTACTTTATGACCTTTGGCTCCCTTAACTATATTTCCTATTTCTGCTGGGAAATTTGTGATTTGAGAAATCTACAGATTTGGTTTGGCTTAAGGAGAAGAGAATATGCACCATAAGAACAGAAGCAGCAACCTAAGATATTGTGGTGATTGGAAAAAATGAGAAGCACATTTACCAAGATACATACTACAGTATGTTAAATAATAGGATAGAACAAATTTATTGAAAAGATTGAATTAATCATAAGATACCCAAAGGAATTTATGACATATAATAAATTATTAATGCTATTGATTATATTAGTGTTGTTAAAATGTTTACATTTCTCTTTACCAAGTTTCTGAATAATGAGTTCTGCTAGAGTAAGCAGCGTTCTCTGTCCAAGATACCAGGGAAAAGCAAGTCATAATGCACATCTCATAATGAGTGCATTTGTACAAAGAGCCACATCAAGTTTCCAAACATGGACACTTTAATTTCTATAGTAATAAAAGCGTAATATGCTAATTAGACCAGATGTCCTTCCAGACGACCTTCTGGACAAAGCCAGGCTACAAGGGAAGCCCGGTTCCCAGGTGCCAGAGGGAAGCCGGTACCAGCTGCAGGGGGAAGGAAGGCCTACTCTTGCACAAATTTCGTGCATCGGGCCTCCAGTATTAATATAAATAAGTTAGACTAAGATTATCTTAACTTACTTATTGACATCAAGTTAACTAAGCATACATTTGTACCATTTGAGAATAAAAGAAACACAGTGCAATGGTTCTGATTTTAAAGTTCTAGAAAAATGAAATTTCATTTATTTGTATTAAATCTGACCAACAGACTTATTTTTCAGAAAAAAAAATAATTTTCAGAATGTGTCAGCATAGTAACTGTATCACTAATAATACCATTTACTAGCATGCAACCAGATGCACTAGATATCATATTTCTCCTCAAAAATCTCATCAAGGTTATCATCTCTATTTCACAAATGAGAAAATGGATGGTCAGTGCAGTTACTTTACTTGGCCTGAGGTCATTTTGCTTCCAAGTAGGAATGCCAGTATTTAAACCCATTTCTCTCTTATGCTATGTCCAGGCATATCGAGAGGAGAACATACCCAGAAATATAAATTTACATGAAGAGGAACCATGTTTCTATGGTTTAAAAAATTAGGCTAAAATGATATTTCAATATTTTTCCCAACCAACCATCTTCATGTTGATTTTTCCCAAGTTAAACATCAAATGGAAAAAAGGGAATAACACTAGACATAACACTAGTCTTCTTCAACTCAATGAAAAGATTTAATGAAATTTGGACTCCCTGTCTCCACATTTGAGCAATTCTCATTTTTGGAGTCCCTTTCTCCTGGTTTCTTTTCTCTAGCTACACAAATGCCTCACTCACCTGTGTATTAGCTCACTCAAGGCAATGCCCAGTCCTCTATATCCACACCTAACCTTATAACCCTAACACTCCACCACTCAGACCTACCTCACCGTAGTTTACCTGCTCAGTATCCTCAGAACCTAAGCACTGATGGGCCATGTGCTCCGAACTTTACCTAAAGGAGCAGTATGGTGAGGGGTAACTTTAACATATAGCATATCTTTAAGTGAGAGAGGGAGGGCTTTTTAAAAATTTAACACTTCCTAAATGATACCATATTGACAGTGATTTAGTTGTCTTCATGGAAAGTTTATCTTGCTTTTTTCCCCCTTTAAAATAACTTTGTATAAGCAGCAACATTAGCATAATCTGTGTACCATAATGTGTAGGTCAGAATAAAATGCAGCTTTTTCGGCCACATATGCAATAATGATGTGAATGACCTCAGTTCAACTTTCTCATAAAATTAAGCTAATTGGAAGGAACCTAGATTCGAGTTGCATGTGGCATTCCTGACCCAGCATTTTAAACATTACTCTCTTTTCTCTTTGATTTAACAATATTAGCACGTAGGCAGGTGAAATGATGTCCAGTGTCCCTTTGTCTTTAGTACATTCATGGGACTAACCTTCTTGATTTTTTCCCCTAACTTATCATAGCAGGAATCTCATTCTCCTATGATCAATTGCATTAAATAACTATAGTTTTCCTGTGTTCAGATGGCCATCCCTTTGCCAGAGCATGCCGTTGGTCCTACAACACAGCCAGGCACTTTCCAATGTGATTTTCCCAAAGGTCACATCCAAGTGTAACAAATTCACCTGATATTTCCTACATCATTTGCATGTAATTTGCTTACGCCTAAATAGAGTATGATTCTGAAGAGTACAAATCTAATTTGTTTCCTGACCCACCACAGTGAAATGATAACTGTGCTTTCTGAATTTTGACAACAGTACAGAATTTCCATTAGATATAAATAGAAATCACCCAACACTTGAGGAATGAATGTATTCTAAATGCAAACTAGAAGCAGGACGCTTGTAGATATAAAATATCAGGCACACTTAATAAAATTAAGGTCATACCTAACAAGGAGCTTTAGAAATACCTAATGAAGTACTTAATTTTTAAAAATGGCTTTTTTTTATTGGGACAGGAGAGGGTACAGGATGCATTATTTGTTTTAAGAAGCTAGGCATGTCTCTTTACCTCATACATCCAATTAGAAAAGAACTCCTTTGGTTTAGGAAATTATAAGCTATTGAAAGCAAATAAGCATGATACAAGAAAACCACTGAGAGTTATTAAACCTTAGTGTGAATGAGTTTACGGGATAAATGACAATGAACATGTTTTGAAGGGAACAGGCAGAAACTACTCCTGTGAAAAAATCCAAAGCCACTGTCAAGAGAGAGAAAGAGACAAAGGAGTAGGCTAGGGAACCAGATTAAGTTTCCCTATGTCCAATTCTGCCCAGAACCAGCCCCCAAAACACATACTGAAGTTAGACAAAGAACACACTGAATCTGAGTCTTTTCTACTCACATTCTAGATTACCCACACTCCACATCAAGTCCCTTTCACAAATATTTAAACAATTAACACAGCAAATACCTGCAAGATTCTAAATGTCACTGAGGGTGCAAAAGTCATAGATTTAAAGGCGGTAAGCAAAAACGGTTCCTGAGGAATACGACAAACAGCATAGGAAACATCGGATATTGGATGAACTGATTGAGGATTTTCTTTTCAGGGTGTCAAAAGTAGATTTAGAATATAATTCATGATTATATCTGGTTTGCTCTTTAAAGTAAAGGTCCTTCAGACATATACAATCTCTTCTTGCAGTCACGTTTCTGTAATTATGCCATGTTACTCGTAAGACTCTCTGAGCATCTGGACCTCTAGTGCTGAGTACCAGGTCTAGACTTTCCCTTTTATTTCAAGCAACAGCCTCTTCTTCCAACATACATCCCATCTTGAAGCATATGGGAGGGATAAGATTAAGAATTAATGAAATCACAGTGTGGCCTGAGAGAAAACAGACAAGAGAGTAGAAAGACTGCATGTAACCTTTAGCATCCCAGTCTCACATAGCAAAAGTCCAAGATTCAAAGCCAGGATCCCAGTCAAATGCCTTCTTGAAAATAGCCCTGGTTTAAGGAAACATACATGCACTCCCACGGTGATCACAGCTAAAGGCAAAGGTGCCTCCCAGGCAGAGATAATAAATTAACAAGCTCAGAGGTGGCTTGATCTGTAGAAAATTGCTTCCTGAAAAGTCAAACCTGTGAGCCTCATGAGATGCACTTCACCATTACTAAACCAACCCAGCTCTTGTCCTATACACCAAGCTAAATTATTCACTGTTCTCTAAATACAATCCAATTATTTCATCTCTGTGTGCTGCCTGAAAGGGTCCCCCCACAAATTTCTACTTCCAAATCTTACCAGAACTCTAGGATGCAACTCACATGCAATCTCTATAAGGATGAGTCACCCCAGAAGCTCGCTCTCCTAGTCTGAACTCTTATGATAATCATCATTTTCTAACATCGTTTCTACTTTTTTTGGAATGCTGCATATTTCTTACCACCTCTATCAATCTTTAAATTCCTTGGGAGTAGATTTTTCATGTGTACACTGTCTTGAACATAGTATGTGTCAATAATTATTTGTCAAATGAATGAATAAATGAATGGATGACCAGTTAGAGTGGTCTATAAAAAGAAAATAGATCAAGAAACCAGGAATAAAAAAAGGCTGTCACTTTTTAAAAAAATTTAAACCACTTTAAGAATTTAGGGAATCATTTAGGCAAACCCAGAAATGATCTTGTCAGTTGTACCGGAAGAGTATAAATTGTATCGATGCATTTTCTTTCTGAGAACTACTATCATACTGCACACAACTGGCCCATTTCTGTCTGAAAATCCTAAATTATAGTGACAAATACCATAGAATATGAGATCTTGGGAAACCATGGAGATGAAACCTCCCTCCTTTCTTCTGGGACACTGGGTCAGTAGCTAAATGAGGAGTAGAACCCAGATTTCTTGAGTTGAAATCAGGGCTCTTTTTGTTCCAGTAAGCTGCCTCATGGAAAATCCATCTTCCCTGATGTCTGAAAGTATTCAACATCACATTTTAATGACCTGAACTATAAAAAGGTTAATAGTGTGTGCATTCCTTTAAATGGCATATGTTGCGCTACATATCTGAAGAGACATCCTTCATCCTTTGTAAAATAATACAATGACCTCTTCTGACTGGTGGTCAATACTTCTATTTATTCATGCCCAGAATCTAGTCACTGGGCATTCATTTCCATTAAGCACAGTGGGCATGAGATCATGTTTCAATTTTGTATCTGTATATTGATCCCACTGCTGATTATTTAAAGTGATAAATATACATATTTCCCCCCAATGTTATAAAAGTAGGAGAGAAAAGTCTTGCCTCTTATTGTTATGACCTTTATAGGAACCAAAGAAATCTGGTAAGGTGGAGGTAATCTCTTGTAACCATTGCAAAGACTGTGTTAAACATGAAAATATAATCATTGAATCATTTTGTTTGTACTGTAAAGATTTTCCAGAGGAATGTAACCCCATATCCAGTTGTATGTCAGAATCTTTTAGGATGTCTTTAAAAACACAGATTGTGGATCACGACCATGACTCTGACTATAAAGTCAGAGTGCATCTCCTAACCACCACCCTGGGACTCCAATCCCAAGGAGCTTCTGATGCTTAGTTGGGTTAAGGAATTATTACTCCAAAGGCCTGTGCCACTGATAGATGTCTGAGTTCTCTTCCCACCTGTGTAGATCCACTCAGATTTTGCTCTTGTTGCACCAACCACCCTGGCTGGGAGCTCCGTATTCTCTCATGCCCACCTAAAGTATCACAGAAGATTTCTATATCCCTGTATTTGGTTTTGGCCTTAGACTCTGAGCAATCACAATCCATTGTCATTACAGGCTGTGTCCCTTACTTGTCCTTTCAATGACGTAGGCTCCCCAATGTGTACTGCTGAAGGTGATCAATGGCCTCTGCCCCGAGGATTCATCCAGATCCCCCTTCTGCTGGCCTGCTTCTTTCCTCTCCACTCTTCTCCTGCTTCTTTCCTCTCCTGCTTCTCCCCTCTGGCTCCTGATAACCATCCCCAGGATTCTTCTGGTTTTGCATCTCAACTTTCAGATTTCTAGAAGAGAGGCATGGCCTCTACCAGCCTCACTGAAATGAACCAGGCACATTGGAGCAAGACAAGCTCCTCCAGCCTCCCAGTAGTAGAGCGATACTTAACAAAAGTGGATCAAGTGCTCCAAGCAGACCATGTCTCCAAACAATCTGGACTCAGCCTGCCATTGTGCTGTTTCTCAAGAGTTGTGACCTCCCTGTAGTAACAATCACAAACTCCTTAATGCAGTAAAATAAAGATTGCATATTCCCATACATGTTGCATTATGAAATCAAAATCCTTACACATGACACTATTAAAATTGAAGACGTGCCTCACCTAATGAAATTGTCCTCTCAGAAGCCCTGTAACCTCACTGCTGTCTAGTCATGGAGTCTCATGGTCTGCTGATCTAGTGAGGTGAGGACAGTTTTACCATCCCACCTAGTGGACTTTTCCCACTCCAAGTAGTTTTATTAAATTATGTAGTAAATCATATGTTATACAGATATCCTATCTAATAAAAGAGAAACATGGTAATTAGCTGTAACTTCGCTACCCTTCCCATTGGCTAATCAGTGATATATGCAAATTAACTGCCAGCCAAGATGGCGGCCGGCAGTCAGGCAGCTTGAAGCAAACAGGAGGCTTGCTTGCTCCAGTGATGGAGGAAGCCAACGTTCCCCGCCTGCCGCTGCTGGCCTCTGAGCTTGCAGTTTAAGAAACATTGTTGCAATTATAGAAGCTAAAAAAAACCAGAAACCTGCTTTCAGCCAGCTGGGCCTCAGAGCTGGAGTTGAAACAGTGTTTCGATTATAGAACCCAAACAAACCAGATACCTTGCTTTCAGCAGCCGAGGTCTCAGAGCTGGAGCCGAGCCTCAGAGAGAAAGCCGGCTCTCAGTTCCAGTGACAGCCATAGAAGGTAAATAAATCCCAGAATAAAAGAAAAAAGAAAAAAAGGACAGGTTGGGAGCTTCAGTTGCGCGCCAGCCTGAAAACAGCCCTCAGCCCCTCACCCAGACTGGCCAGGCACCCCAGTGGGGACCCCCACCTGAAGGGGGGTGTGACCAGCTGCAAACAGCCATCATCCCCTCACCCAGGCTGGCCAGGCACCCCAAGCGGGACCCCCACCCTGATCCAGGACACCCTTCAGGGCAAACCAGCCGGCCCCCACCTGTGTACCAGGCCTCTATCCTATATAGTAAAAGGGTAATATGCCCCCCAGCACCGGGATCAGTGGAGCCACGAGGCCTCCCGAACCCGGGATCAGCGGAGCCACGAGGCCTCACACCCCAGGATCAGTGGAGCCGCAAGGCCTCCTGGCACCGGGATCAGCGGAGCAGCGAGGCCTCCCAGCACTGGGATCAGCGGAGCTGCGAGGCCTCCTGGCCCCTGGAGCAGCATGACAGGGGGCAGAGCCCAAACCCCCTGATTGCCCTGTGGCTCTGTGTGTGACAGGGGGCGGGGCCACAACCTCCCTATCCGCCCTGCTCTGTTCGTGACAGGGGAAGGTGCCCCAACCCCCTGATCGGCCCTGCTCTGTGCCTGATAGGGGGAGATCCCCACCCCCTTGATCAGCCCTGCTCTGTGTGTGACAGGGTGTGGTGCCCCAACACCCCCATGGGCCCTGCTCTGTGTGTGACAGGGTGGAGCCGCAACCTCCCCATCGGCCCTGCCCTGAGTGTGACAGGGTGCGGCGCCCAACCCCCTGATTCGCCCTGCTCTGTGTGTGACAGGGGGCAGTGCCCCAACTCCCCTATTGGCCCTACTCTGTGAGTGACAGGGGGTGGTGCCCCAACTCCCCTATCGGCCTTACTCTATGCGTGACAGGGGGGAGCTCCCCAACCCCCTGATCAGCCCTGCTCTGTGGGTGACAGGGGGCGGCGCCCCAGCTCCCTGATCAGCCCATGCTCTGAGCCCGACCAGGGGTTGCACCTAGGGATTGGGCCTGCCCTCTGCCACCTGGGAGCGGGCCTAAGCCAGCACGTCGTTATCTCCCGAGGGGTCCCAGACTGTGAGAGGGCACAAGTGGGGCTGAGGGACACACACCCCCCGCCGCCAGTGCACAAATTTTTGTGCACCGGGCCTCTAGTATTATAATAAACATACGGAAAAAAAATACTGGTAAAATTATCTCAAAATAAATCAAAATCACTTAACTTTTACAGAAAGAAATATAAATCAATTCCAGATGAAATTTGGTATTTCTGCATCATATATAGCTTTGGTCACAAAATAAGTACTTATTCACAAAATGTGGTATGATATGATAAAAAAAAAATCTCAAATCTGAAAGTAAGAAGACTGGATTATTATTATTATAGCTCAGGAATTAAATGACTTGAAAAGGCCACTTAATTCTCCCACAAATATCTATTTATCTAACTACTTAATGTGATATAATAAATTTTTCTTCATCCCTGTGTCCTAGTATAGAGCATCTAGGACCCTTGGATGATAGAAGTGTTAGGAATATCCTTTGTTATTACATAGCAAGTCCTACACGATGGAACTTAACCTGTGGAGTCTGAGCTAACTCCATGTAGTGTTAGAATTGCAATGTGTGCAAAACCCACATACATGGTGTCAGAAGTATTGAAAGTCCAGAACAAGAGGATTTTTTGTCTGTTTGTTTGTTGTTTTGTTTTGCTAATATAAAGGGACTGCAGTAAATTATATGAGACAAGCATTCTACTGGACATTAGCACCATCTCTGTTGCTAACTAGCTATGTGACCTGGAGCAGCTCACTCTGCCTCTCTGAAACTATTTGCTCATGTGTAAAACAAGGGATCAAACTGGATGCTCTCTTCAGAGCTGTCCCAGCTGAAGCATTCAGCAGGTTTCTGATGGCTTCAGATCATGATCATCCTTTCCCAGCACTAACATTCTGTTAATAGAAATTTCCCTCATGGATGATGGGGGAGCTGTTTTATCTCTTCTTTGCTTATAAAATATGCTGACAGCAGATATTTTCGACTGAAGCTGCCTCATTAGCAGCAGCAGCTCCAGGTGTTACCTTCATATCAATAACTCTTACAATGATCTCCTGTATTATGTGAATTTCCTCCTTTGATTACTGCATGATAATTCTACAATTTTCCAGTCATTAGTACTGGTAGATCTTTTGACAAAATACTTCACTCTGGAACATATCGACACCAGCTTCCTGATTCTACTAGGAACATATTTTTGTTTTTGTATTGTTTTTAAATGCTTTTCAGTCATCAAATGAGTTTTACTTAAGCATATGTGCTTACTACCTACCATTTACGCTTGAATCATTTGGGGAAATATTCTATAAGAATTGAGATGTGTTTTGCTCAGAGTACAATCTACAATCTTAGATTATTCACTTTGGAGGAACAGACTCCCTATTTTTGTAACATTATCTGGAACTGACCATTCATATGATGTCACATAGCCCATGTTATTTTCCATGCTCTGTGCTTTCTGCACATGCTGTTCCCTCCATCTGAAATGCTCCCTCTGCCCTCTTCACCACCAGTCCCCACCTCCTCACTGTGTTTAATGCACATCCATATCCCCAATGCCCATCAGAGTACCTTAAGCATGAAATGTTTGATATGAATGTAACTTCTTTTGTACAACTACCCAAAAGGCAAACCCACAAATGGCACTGAATGAAAGGTTTCCAATGATGAGGGTAGTAACCCTGCCATAAATACACATCCATATCCCCAATGCCCATCAGAGTACCTTAAGCATGAAATGTTTGATATGAATGTAACTTCTTTTGTACAACTACCCAAAAGGCAAACCCACAAATGGCACTGAATGAAAGGTTTCCAATGATGAGGGTAGTAACCCTGCCATAAATACAACCCCATGTTTGCAGCTGGTCACACCCCCTTCAGGGTGGGGGTCCCCACTGGGGTGCCTGGCCAGTCTGGGTGAGGGGCCTCGGTGATTATATCCACCAAGAAACAATCCTTCTCTCAATTCAGACACATCTGGTGAAGTCCATTAATCAAAGGACTTTCAGCTTCCACCAAAAATAATAATAGAAATTAATTTGTGACAAATAAGAATTAAGACAGAAAATTGAAAATAGGATTCTAATAATAATTCTTCTGGAGTTTCCCTTAATTTACCTGACAATTGCTTACCAATTAAACATATGTAATTGATTATAGTAAAATTCTGGCCAATATGTGAAATACACAGATAAATAAAATGCAGGTTCAATTTCATAAAGATTTCTAGTACTGTGGTACCTTGAGAATACATTTATCCAGTTCATGAAGTTGAAAATTGTAGTGAATTACATTTAAGTGTAAATATTTCTTAGAGTTTAGGGGACACTCAGGTATCATGGTGAGTTGAGTAAAGAAAAGTCTAGAAAGATGAACCAAAGGAAGGGAGAAGAGAACTGTGAGAATGAAACAGATATCAGATGTAATATTAGAGTCCCAAGCAACTCTGCTGTGGGTCCACTCTAAGTAAACAAAGAGAAAACAAAAATGAGAAGAGGAGTTATTAATTATTAGCAGTTTCCGTGCAGACCAAAAACCTGGACACAGTGATGACAGCCTGAAGTTCCAATTGGCAGAAGCAACAAACTCATACAAAGTGACCCACTACCCAACAGGCCCCACAGGACCTGTGAGAGAGAGTCTGTGACTTGGCTGAGAACAGAGGAGTAGGCAGTACAAGCTGGGTCCCAGGGAGGCCTTTGTTCCTGAACACCAGCCGCACTGCCCATTGGTGCAAACAGCTCCAATGCAGGAGCCAGTAAGCGACAACCAGAGGAAGTTTAAATGCAACTGGAGAAAAACCACACTGAACTGCAAAAACTATATGAGAAACTCCCACTGAGATATTCTGAAATTGGGGGAGGCGGGGGTTGTACCTCAGAGAGGCAACAGCTAAAGTTCAAGATTCCAGGCAGAATACAGAAAAGGGAAAGTTTCTCTACACGGGGAGAGGTGTGAACTTACGTATTGGCAGTGAGACCAATCACCCAGCCAGAGTTTTATTGAGCCTTTGAACTAACTGCCAGCATAATGTTCTTCTGCACCCATAACCTGGTGAGTCCTGTAGACAATGATACCAGCAATCGAAGAAACAGGATAATCACCTTCTTTGGAGAGTGCTTAAAATAAGGATGAATTTCTTCCTCTGCTCAACCGATTAGCTCAGATGTTTCCACCTGCTCCATCACCCTTCAACTCATTCTAGGTATTCTTCATTTTTTCATAAGTACCATATAAAATGGAGATGCTTGTATTTTCTGAGACTAAATATTATTTTTTTAAAACTTCAGATAATCTATACCTGTTATACACTAGTTCTTCGGACAACTGATCGATACTATAATCTAATTACACTGAAAACATAAGAAGATGGGCTGAGTGCATCTTTTCAAATAAACCTCAGTTAACTGATAGCCTAAAAATGCATGGTTTTATTTTCAATAAAAAAAAATCTTGTTTTCATAGGTAAATTTATCTTTGGTTTTCTTGTTCTAAATTCAATAGACTTGAGTTTTCTTTCAATCTGAGGTCTTACATCTTCGGAAACTAAGGATGGGAACATAGGCTTATCTCTCCTTTTTCCATTTCAAATTATTGGATGGGCTCCATGTCGCCTGGAGCTCTTGTCAGACTTCACAGTTCAATACCTTGATCATCTGGCTTTGTGCTATCACAGTCCTTCTTTACCTCTCTGGGGAACTTCATGTCTGTTGCTGGCATCTGTCCCCTGCTTTCCTCTGTAAATGTCTTAGCAAATAATTCATTTACTATCTACAGTTCCTATTAACAAGCTAGCACTTTCTCTACCGTCTACCATTTCTTAAACGTACTTCTAAATATTTTCCCATTAAAAATCTATATAGTTTTTATATTCACACTCTGATAACCTTCTACTTAAATAGGATACAACTAACACACTCTAAAGAGTCAAAAATTCTGACATAAATATAATAACTTTAGAAAATTTTTAGTTTTAGTTTTATTCCCCAACTCTGCCAATATCAATCTGGTTAAATGTAGCATGAGGAATTTTGGAGAAAAACAAAAAAAGGGCCTTAATAAAAAAAGGGCCTGTTCTCTTCATTTCTTTAGGTCTCAATACCAGACTTGGAAGAATAAAATACATCTATAAATGTACTTCTCTCTATTATCAGGACAAGACTGATGTATCAGACAGGACACCAGAGCGGGACATCACATTCAATTTGTAAAACTCTCTGAAACTACAAGTTAAATGAGGCTGTTAAAACAAACAAAATATAGACACCCAATTTGTTCAAGAACATACACTTATGCCAGGGTTAGCTTTTCTGCATTGACCAAATATACTTGAAAGAATGATAAACTTATTTTGGTTCAGAGTATCTTTCCCTCTTAATCACTTCAGTTTGTTCTTTCCAATTCCTAAAAAATAAGGAAATTTTAAACAACAGAGTATAAAACTACAGATCATATCAGTATGTTTACTTCTGGCCTTTTAGTTCCATATCATGAATATTAGCTTTATTTGAATTGCTACTCTTGCAACCAGTTAAGCAACTAACCAATAAGTCAGAAGCACTGGGAACTCTACAGACATAATCAAGCTCTCTACAAATAAACAAGCATCCCTTGAATTCTGGAGTCACCAGTTACCACGTCTTTTCTAATGATCTAAAGGTATGTATTCAGAATTTTCTCTACAGATTCATGCATTTTTCCTGTGCTTAGACTTGGCTAGGCACAGCAACATTTTAAAGAAATACATTTCCAATAATGTACCAACAAAAGCCCCTTTGTGTCCAAAAAGTCTTTTCTAACATGTTTTCTAGCTAAAATAAAGCTCACAAGTGCATAGGTGGAGACTGATTTGGGGCTCTCAGGTGGATCATTATGCAAATAGCTTCAGCTTGTTGCTACTCACTTTCACTCACTCCGCCCAACTGGCTCAGAGCTCCAGAACTCTAGTCTTTGCTTTGGCAGAATATTTTGAACACAACTTAATGTTCTTTTTTTTTTACCGGCTCCCCCTTCCCCAGGAAAAGTCATCCTGACCCGTTTATTGTTGAAATTAAACAATAAAAGAAACTTAAATACAATGGTGAACATATAGGGCAAAACAGAATCATAAATTTAATGTTCACAGTTAATGGCAGTTAGCTTATAGGTAAGAGAATAATCGAAGTTGTTCCAGTTCAGCTTCCAGGGAAATTCTCTCCTCAAGAACATCCTTTAATTGTTGCTGCAATTCACTCTTCAATCTGCCCAGAACTGTGTTGGTTTCCTTGTGGCATCTAATTGGTGTCTGAATAGCTTTTTTATCTTTCCCAGCAGACCTAGGAAAAGAAGGCTGTGATGTAAGAACACAGCTAAGATGCTATCTTTTGTGTATGTTCATCAACCTCTGGCCTTGACTCCTCTTCTGATTTTAATCTTCTTTGAACAGGTCTGGGTGGTGGAGTAAGAGAGGTTGTACCTTTGTCCCCATTGGTGGGAGCACTAGCAGCTGTCTTTCCTTCAATTTTACTATCCGCTTTGGCAACTTGAAGAGAATTTGCAGGATCAGAAGCCTTTTCAACCAGCAAGACTTCTGGATGTTTCTCAGCTTCATCATCTCATCTTGCATTTGCATTTGATGCAGCAAATACTTCAAATTGCCTGAAACCTGCAAAATGTGGCTGTGCTGGAATCTGCCGAGGTGAGGAACCAGTGTGTTATTAGGCCATTGGCATCCGCTGGGCGATGCACTGTGGGACCAGGAGCCTGAGAGCACTGTGGTCTTGGAAGCACTGCAGGAGGATGGGCAATATCACCGGCCTGTTGTTGTCCTGTGGTGGCTGTAAAGGTCCTCCTCACATCCAAAGATGATGCTCTACCAGCGGTTCTCAACCTGTGGGTCGCGACCCCTTTGGCGGTCGAATGACCCTTTCACAGGGGTTGCCTAAGACCATCCTGCATATCAAATATTTACATTACAATTCATAACAGTAGCAACATTACAGTTATGAAGTAGCAACGAAAATAATTTTATGGTTGGGTCACAACACGAGGAACTGTATTTAAAGGGCCAGAAGGTTGAGAACCACTGCTCTAGACTGAGAGGGCTGTGGCCTTGAAGGAGGAGGTGGTGGTGCTGTGTTATCAGGTGATTTTCCTGAATGAGACTCTTTTCCTTCAGACTCAGAACAGATCGGGGAAATGTAAGACTTAATGTTTCTCAGCTCGTTCCCTTATAGCACACAATAGAAGTTTAGGATAATACACATCTTAAGAACATGAAGTCATAATCCTTTTTGGTTATTCCATCTAGGATACTCTTTTCCAAGGCTCTATGTAAAGTATAGAAACAGCTGTTTTGAAATGTTAATATCCAATTAAAAGGTTACATGTTGTTTAAACTAACACATCTGTGGCACTGGCCACAGGGGTTAAATTGTGTAATTGTTTTGAAAAATATCGAAGATTTTGCCTGTAATTCTAAGGTCTAGCCCTAAAGCTTGGCTAGTTTTTCCAGCCAAAGCAGCATTGAAAGCTTTTGATAATTAGATGTAGATGGAGTCAAGGGTGGCAATGAGTGACAAAAAGAGAAACTAGACGGAACCTGTGTTCTTGGCTAGAAATGAAATGACTAACTTATTGGAAGACATTTAAATCTTATAAATGGCTGTTAAAATACATGAAAGAGATCCATGGCTGTCTACACAAGACCTTCATATCTTTGTACATGTTACCCTTTTTAGGGAATATACAATCACCCTCACCCTCCTTCCACTGGATAACCCACAGTCATATATTAGAAGGCTCCATAGACGAACCATCACCCTACCTATCCATGGTGCTCCCTTAGCATCCTCTACTCATCACATTGTATTAAAGTTATCCATGAACTCTGCAGTGGCCAGTGAGCAACATGGAAGAAGAATGTGTGTTCTCTATTTCTATAACCCAGTACCTGCCCCAGGTCCTGGCACATTATAAATGCTCAATGACTAATTAATGAATGAATCTTAAACTTTAGGAAAAGAGCAACAATGTGAAGAATTATAAACAGGAAAAGATAAATAGTACATGTATATCAATTCTTATCTCTAAATAGAAGGGGATGGACAGAACCAATATGTATTAAATACATAGCAAGTGCCAGGGTATTACATGTGCTCTCTTAGGCACTTCGAAGTATTCTTAGTCCCATTTTAGAAATGAAAAAAACTTACCAAGACAGTAAATAACCTACCAGCTTTATAGCAAATAAATGGAAGAGCTAGAATCCAAATCTAGGCCTCTCTGACTCCTATCCTCTCCCTGCACCCAAGATGGGGGAGACTTAGCCTACCTTTGCTTTGTTCTATTTTAGAATTTACCCACGCACACAGTGTCCAAAAAACCCTGTCAGCAATGGTAGGAAAAAGCCAGGACTGCTCTGTCCTTAAGTTGGCTTAGAAAATTGCATATTTTACCCAGAATTGCCCACACTGACTGGTGGGGGCTTGGCTCTGATACCCCTGAAATAGTCGCCTGTTTCTAGGTCAATTGTTCCTGAGGAGCATTCGTCCATACCTCATCAGAGTGATGCACAGGCTCTCTCGTTAGTTGCATCCCTTCTGTGATAGGCCTCCAGAGAGCCTGATTTACTCTTTGGTGCATGCTGCTGGCTGTCAGCATGATTCACCCAAAATTGACAAGAACCTGCTTCATTAGCGCGGCTACAATCCCACCTCTCTGTCACTACAGTCACATTTTAGCAGTGTGTCTTGTGATTAGGTTCTCCCATGCTTCTCATCTCTGGCCTTCTGCTTTTCTGAGCACCCCAAGCCCTGGATTCCTTTAGAGTGAGTTTACCTCCCTTTCTGCCTCCAGAACTTTGCTTGTCAGCCTCAGACCCTCAGTGGCTCTCCATTGTATCGTCATAGAGATTGCTTCACCAGAAAGAACTTTTTAAATAAGATGCATATTCTGAACATAAAATACAGCAAAGGTCCACAGAGCAGCATAAAGGTAAATGAATAGACTTTGGGAGAGGACAAAGGGACACAATGAAGAGTCGAGAATTCTCTCATGTACTCAGTGTGTGTCTTCGGCAAACCACAAAATCTTTCTAATATCCAGTTTTCCAATTTGTACAATAGAAATGTTACTATCTGCCTGCAAGGACTGAATTAAGTGTGTGCGTGTATGTATGTGTGCGTGTGTGCATGTGTGTGGGGGGGGGGAAGGGGAGGGGTGTGAACCAGGGACTTAAATTTAAGTTGCATCTTACAATATAATAAAGGTCATATTCATGTTTTCACAATAGATTTACACCTCCTAGAAAGAAATCAGTTGTTTGTAAATTTAGGCACAACCCTAACACTGTATTGTATTTGCAAATGCAAAGAGATGATAGATCCTTACTGTGTTATTTGGAGTAGCTTTCTGAACTACAGTGCTCTTTAACTTCTTTATCCATGAATAAATAAAGTATTGATGATATTGATCTTCTTATTTTAGGCTCAAAGAGTGGCTTTTTTAAGTCACTGAAGATATTCAGTGCTTAGCCAATGTTAGGCATAAAATAATTCTAGGAATGTTACCAAACATAATCATTTCCAAGTCACACCATAGCCCCATTATCATTACTATTAATGATAATAATAACAGCACCTACTAAATATAGAACACTTATTCTTTGTCAGGAACTGTTGTAATCTCTTTACATGTATTAACTCAGTTAATTGTCACACATACACACACATACACACATATTCCAACTACATTGCACAAAACTATTATTATCCCAAATTTATACATGAAAGCGTGGAGCACAGTTAAGTAGCTGCCAGTATAATATAGCTACTACCTGATGAACATAGACTACAAACCCTGGTGCTCATATCCAGAACCCACACTCTTGACCCCCACAATAAATTCTCCAACTTGAAAAACACCATGTGCAGAACTGACAGTTGGCTTTCACAAACAAACATACAACCTCCATCTACACTTGCCTTCTTACGAATATACCCAAAATATTTTCCCATGGTGGCCTCCAATTTAGGGAGATTACCATAGGCATCCATCATCAAACTGTATTTGACAACTTAATGTTACTGTCAGTATTTATTTGGTTTAAAAGCATATAGCTCAATTGAAACTATCTGTGATAATAATGCGTGCTTGTTTTTATTGTTGGCTATCTCTTCAATATATATTTTACTTTATTTGTCATGCTTTCCTTTTTATATAGACAATTTATATCCCTTTTATCAGGCATAAAATAATTACATCCAAATTGGCAGCAGTATTTTTACACAACATATGAAAACAGACCAATAATGACTAGTAATTTCTGAGGAATCATTTTGTGTCAGCAACTGTGCTAAGATGTTTTCTATATATCATCTCATTTGTACCAGCTTAGCGAGGTAGAAATTATCTCAGTGTTCTCACATAAGGATATATAACTTTACAAAGCCAATGCCAATGCTGGTGACAAAGAAAGATGAAACCTAGGTCTCTCCAACATAAAATCCAGGCACGTTTCACTCTACCACCCTCCCTCTTACCTTAACAGCACATGAGGGAAAGAATAGATGCTTGGGCTGGGAAAAGCAATGCAGAAACAGATGGTAAAGGGGGCTCTGGGAGAAAAGGGAACAAAATCCCCAAAGTTGAAAAGGGAGAAAAGATCCCTCTTGTAACCCACAGCAGTCAGTACATAATGTTGGTATGAACTGAAATCACTTATGTCACCTCTATGAAACAATATTTCTTCCTTGACTTTGGTCATTTTTATTTCTTCAAAATACAAACCTTTTTTTTTCCCAATTGCCTCAGCCAGCACAGCAGTTGAGCTGTATAGAGATTAGAAAGCAATTAGACAAAATGAGTTTGAATTTCTTTTTCGGTCTTTTCTAAACATGCAACAGAATGTTTATATTTATTATTTATTTCATCCCTCAACACCCTCTTCAGAAATGGAGAACAAATTAAGATTTACGTAATAATTTTATGACGGAGCCAGTACCAGACCCAGTTTTTCTGAACAGGGGTGTTTTTTTGAACAAAACTTCTCTAAGACATTAGAACTATTCAAAACAAGACCTAGAATGACCTCAGGAACCATCACAGAATAGCTCCTTCACTATGAAAAAAGAGCCTCATTAAGACCTCCAGGAATATAAATAGTCATTCTGTTTTTAAGGGCCTTAATGGAAGTAATTATACGACCTTCCAAAGGACCTCATTCCGATGCTCTAAAATGTTTCTCTCCCTGAAAATGAGGGAAAGCATCAGTATGTTCATTCTTTCTGGCAAATATCTGAAAGATAATCCCAAAAGCCAAACTTTATATTGGCAATCAGAAAAGTGCTTTTAGAATGCTCAGGCACATATTCATCCAAGAAAGCTTCAATGGCCGAGGACAGCAGGGTGCTTAATATGATAAAACCCTTAGTCAATCATATGGTCTTCCTCACATGATAGTACTTTCCTATAACAACTTAACCAGTTGATTTCTTTTTCACATGGAAATCAAACTGTTTAAGCACAACTACACACATAAATAGCATGTGTTATTTATTGAACACTAGAGGCCCACTGAACGAAATTTGTGTACTGGTAGGATCCCTAGCAGCTGCCTGCTGCTGGCTGGGTACTCCCTTTCTTCCCCTGGCTGCCTGCTGCTTCCGCTACTGGGCCCTTCCTCCCTTCCCCCGCTGGTCCCACCCCCTGGTCAAACTCCCAGATGACTTCCCAGTCAAGGGGACAATTTGCATACTATGCTTTTATTATATAGGATATTTGTATAGAAATACTTCTGCCATTACAGTAAGGGATCTAAAAAATGGACATCCTTTATTAGAGCTGAATGGCACTAAATTGTAATGCCCAACTTGACTTTGTCCACAGACCATGGCAGGGCAATTTTTGAGGGATTTCTTGTTAAGGAGCAGGATAGTCATTCAGGGAGACGGCCACACCATAGGTAGGTCTGACCATGTCAGAGGTGCTATCAGCTTGGGTACACCTGACACATTGTATATTAACCTCAAGGATTAGAAAGCGATCCCAAAGGGGTGCACATGGTGCAAGACATTCCAGGTGAGAAATCATTGGAGAAACAGAAACAAGACAGCCCTGTCTCCACCTCCCTATGTTGAAAAAGAAAACTCTTAGAAGAGGGTAAAGGAGGGATAAATAGTGATGGAAGGAGACTTGACTTGGGGTGGTGAACACACAACATAATATACAGATGATGTGCTATAGAATTGTACACCTGAAACCTATATAATTTTATTAACCAAAGTCACCCCAATAAATTCAATAAAAAATTAAAAAAAAAACTCATGTGATTCAAGCACTTCAGGTATAAAAAAGTTGTTCAAATTGCTTTCATATGGTAATATATATCAGGCCCTGTTTTATCACTGACTTTTATTTCAAAGACTATTTCTTTTTAATGAGGACAAAGAGCAACCTAAAAATGAAGTGACTAGGAATAATGTTCAATTGAAACAGTGAAGGATAAATTTCATTGAGACTAAAGGAAATAAAAAAGGAAAAGAACTTGTACATATTGGCAGAAAATAAGTTTATCTGAGAAGCTTTGTATTGGACAATTCAGATAATAGTTGGTACCATTAAAAGAAATCTGTAGATCTAAAATGTCCTGAATTTAGGTTAGTTAAGTTCAACCTATGTACGGTTGGATAAGTCTAATTTGGTTTTAAACATTGGCTCTAGGTGGAAATGTTTATTAAGAAAAGAGGTGATAGAAATTGAGATATATTTCTAGATAGAAAATGTAGATTTTGAAAAAGAGGATTTTCCAGATGGGAGTCTATTGTGGTAAGAAAGCCAAGAACACTGCCTTGAGGACCATATACATTTAGGAAGAAGAAGAAGAATTTTAAAAATCAGAACAAAAGAAAGAGGATCAAAAGCAAAGGGAAGTTCATCTCAGAGATGTAGCAGCCATTCTGAATGCCAAAAATGTCATTGGGTTGGATGACTAGCAGTCATTGCTAACTTTGAAAGGAGTAATCCCAATACTTGTTTATAATAGAAAACATCCAAAGTACTTAACAACTGAAGATTAAGTCCTGAAGTTAGGGTACATAACAAAATATTAAGCATTAAAAACTGATATTTTCAGCCCGGCTGGTGTAGCTCAGTGATTGAGCATCGACCTATGAACCAGGAGGTTGAGGTTCAATTTCTGGTCATGGCACATGCCTGGTTGTGGGTTCAGTCCCCAATAGTGGGCATGCAGGAGGCAGCCGATCAATGATTCTCTCTCATCATTGATGTTTTTATCTCTCTCTCCCTCTCCCTTCCTCTCTGAAATAAATAAAAATATATTAAAAATAATTTTCAAATAATAAATGAGATGAGGTAGTTTTCATGCTACAAATATGCAAAGAGTATATCTACTGATATTAACAGACAATTTCATAACAGTATATATATTTTCATACGTATGTTTTTATATATACAAATATGATATGTATATATCAGAGTATGCATATATATATCAATATATGCTTATATATTATATATATCCATAAATATCCCTGTATTCATAGACTATATATATATATATGAATACAGGGATATTTATGGATATATATATATATTTGTAAATATATATATATACTTATATATATATATAACCAATGAGAGTCTATCAAGATTAGCATATAAAATTGAATGTTATCCAATACTAGCTGTAGTTATATCCATATCTGGAGAATGGAATTAAAGGTGTGGTTTTTTTTTCTTTTTTATGTATTTTTAAGTTTTTACAATGAATAGATAAACTTTTAATAACAGAAAGAAAATAAATGTCAGTCAAGGCAAGGGAGAAGCAATTTTAGATGAGAAGTAGGTGCATGGAAAGTAAATTTAGTTCAGATTACTCATTTAACAAATTTCACAATGAAAGGGGGAAGAAAGAGGGCAGCTGTCCCCAGCAGCACCAGGAAAGGAGGTGTTCTTGGCCCTGTGAAAGGAGACAGCAGAGAGAAAGATGAAAGAGAGAATACTTGAGGGAGGAGATGAGATGGAATTAGACTTCTCTTCCTCTGCAATAAGACAAAAAAGAAAAGCACCAGTGACAATACCAAGAACTGAGATAGAGAGAATGTGTTAGGAATGGAAAGTTACAGCATGATATAGGGTGTAACAAATTCAGTAAAAAAGATAGTGGAATCTTCTTTTAAAAGAAAATCAGTTGCCCTGACTGGTTTGGCTCAGTAGATAGAGCGTCGGCCTGCGGACTCAAGGGTCCCGGGTTCGATTCCAGTCAAGGGCATGTACCTTGGTTGCGGGCACATCCCCAGTGAGGGGTATGCAGGAGGCAGCTGATCATGTTTCTCTCTCATCGATGTTTCTAACTCTCTATCCCTCTCCCTTCCTATCTGTAAAAAATCAATAAAATATTTTTAAGAAAAGAAAAGAAAATCAGCTGAGAAATGTGGCAGTGGAAGTGGGGATTGAGCAAAAAAGACAATAAACTCATGGACAAGGACAACAGGGTGGTGATTGCCAGGGGGAGGGGGAGAGGGGAAAATGAAGGAGGGTATGGGGGATAAATGGTGATGGAGGAGACTTGATTTGGGGTGATGAACACACAATACAGTGTACAGATGATATGTTGTAGAATTGTGTACATGAAACCTGTATAATTTTGTTAACCAGTGTCACCCCAACAAATTCAATAAAAAGGAAAACAATCATAATTAGTATGAGGGGTTAATAGACTCAGATAGCCACTTTCTTCAAGAGAGGGAAGCTATCTTCATGAATCAAGAGCATCAGACACTGGAAACATAATTATTTCTGTGTGTCACAGGGTTCAATTCCCTTCAGCTCTGTTAGGTTTGAGAAAGCTCCCTTTGGCTCCCTTGGCTGATGAGTCCAGTAATTAATGCACTTATTAATTTCCATTAATTAGAATATTAAGTTAATCTATTTTGTTTGTTAGTTTATTTTGTTCATGGAACAGACTGATGAATCTCAGAGGGAAGGTGGGGCGCGGGGGCAGTGGGAAGAGATAAACCAAAGAACTTATATGCATATATTCATGACACATGGACACAGACAATCATGTGGTGAAGGCCTGGAGGGGAGTGCAAGGGGGGAAGTGGTCAATGGGAAAAAATGGGGGACATCTGTAATACTTTCAGCAATAAAGATACATTTTAAAAAATTAAAAAAAAAAGAATGGATGAAGAAGACATGGTACATATATACAATGGAATATTACCTGGCCATCAAAAGAATAAAATTTTATCATTCGTGACAGCATGGATGGGCCTAGAGGGTATTATTTTAAGTGAAATAAGTCAGACAGAGAAAGAAAAATACCATATGATTTCACGTATATGTGAAATCTAAAAAACAAAATAAAACAGAAACAGACTCATAGATACAGAGGACAAACTGATGGTTGTCAGATGGGTTGGGGGTTGGAGACTGGGTGAGAAAGGTGAAGGGGTTAAAAAGTACAAATTAGCAGTTACAAAATAGGTATAGGGATGTAAAGCTTAGGAAATATAGTGAGTAATATTATAGTAACTATATGGTATCAGGTGGGTGCAAGACTTAATGAGGGATCACTACATAAGTTAGTAAATGTCTAACCACTATGCTGCATATCTGGAACTAATATAATATTGAATGTCAACTGTAATTTAAAAATAAATGCTTAAAAAAGAAAAATATAAAAAAATAATAAATTAAAAAATAAAATATTAAGTTAACTTCATTAATTTTGTGAAGAATACCTTCATTTCTTTCTTGCCAACTGAAGAAATTGGAACAAATTTAAAACAGGTTTTTTAGCCTCAAAATAGTATGGTCTGCAACAGAAGCAGACCTTAGCTATTATTTGAGTGCAATGACATATACATGCAGCCAATTATAGATGAAAAAGCCATGAAATTTTTGAGCAGAAAGGGACCTTAAAAATCACCAACACTGGAGCCAGACAAGTGACAAATGTGTGAATCAGACAGATTGTTAAGATTAGAGAGAGTGATGGGACCCATGGTGAAATGTCAAGTGTGTGTTCCTCCTAAAGGATTTAAAAAGGAAAATTGTGCACATCATGCCTGCCCAAGGGAAGAGAAAGAAGAATCAGCCAGCAGACGCCATGGGGAACACTGTTCTCTACCAATCCCCTCATTTTCACAAGTAAGGATATTTTATGATTCCATGTATAGTAAATGACTCCCAGGTCCCAATGTTCTAGCCCAGAGCTCTCTCTATTGCCATTCTCTGACCTGAGTGTCAATCCTTTGTATGTAGACATTCATCTTCCAACACACCAAAAAATTGCAGCCATATTAGATCAGATGACTGCACCCATTCCTTCCATTCTTTAGCACTTACTGTGTTATAATTATTGAACCTCTTGACAGAGATAAGAACAGGTGACTTGGATGATCTAATTTAGAAATGCCTAAACTCATTTAAGAGTACATAACCTGTATGGAGGTTTATAAAAAAAATTAAAACTAAAACTACCCTATGATCAAGCAATCATGCTTCTGGGCATATATCCAAAGGAAATAAAATCAGAATCTTAAGGAGCTAACTGCACTCTCATGTTTATTGCTGCATTATTCACAACAGCCAAGACATGGAAACAACCTAAATGTCCATCAACCAAACAATGGATCGAGACACTACAGTATAAATAGACAATTCAGTCATAAAACAAAAGAAATCCTGCCATTTACAACAATATGGATGAAACTTGAGGACATTACACCAAGTGAAATAAGCCAGAAAGAGAAACACAAATGATCCCACTATGTTTAGAATCTAAAAAAGTCAAATTCAGAACCAGAGAGTATAATCAATAGTGGTTACCAGGGGCTGGCAGATGAGGAAAATGGGTAAAGGTTGGTCAAAGGATATAAACTTTCAATTATAAGATGAATAAGTTCTGGGGTATAATGCATAGCATATTTGATAATACTATATAGTATACTGGAATTTGTTAAGTATTACGTATTCTCATCACCACACACACACACACACACACACACACACACACTGACATCTTAAATATGTACAAATTTTATTTATACCGTAATAAAGCCAGAAAATAAGGCATAACTTTTTTGTTGTTGCATCTTCTAAATATTTGATTCAGTTGTGCTGCTTAGTGATGGAGATACATTCTGAGAAATGAATTATTAGGAGATTTCATCACTATTTGAACTTTATTGAGTGCAGTTACACAAACCTAGACGGTATAGCCCATTACATAGTTAGGCTATATGGTATAGTCTATTGCTCCCAGGCTACAAGCCTGTACAGCATGTTATTGTACAAAACAACATAAGATTAAGTCAAGCACAAGAGAAAAATATACAATCAAGAGACACAGTAGACATGAGATGTGTGAGGTGCCTGCCATTGTAACATGACATACTGTTTACACCAACCTTTTTTTAATAAGTAGAAAGGGTAGACTCTAACATAACAAAATACAGTATAAATACATAAACCAATAACATAGTCACTTATTATCATTATCAAGTATCATGTACTGTACATAACTGTATGTGCTATACTTGCATACTATTGGCAGCTCACTAGGTTTGTTTACATGAGCATCACTACAACATGTGAGCAATGTGTGCTATGATGTCATGATAGGTAAGATATCACTAGGCAATAGGAATTTTTCAACTCCATTATAATTGTATGGGACTACCATCATAAATTCTGTTTGTTTTGTGACCAAAACATCCCATGTCGCGCATGACTAGACTCACACATATCTGTGAATATTTAGGTAACAACAATGGCAGCAGCACACACATCACAAATTATGGCTTGCTGATAACACTGCTATATTGAGTAGATTTAAAATTCTAGTTGTGCTTTAGTGGACAAAGTAGTGAGCCTGAATTCAAACGGCCATGGTTAAGCTCTGACTTGGATACTCACTTTCTGTCTGATGTTAGGCATGCAACCTCACTTTCCAATTTTCTCATTTGCAAAAGGGCAAAATGGTAACGCCAACCTATCACCCAGAGATGATGAAGAATGGCAAGCCTTTCCTTCACAAACTTTACAAATATATCGGCATGTAGGTAACATTTTAAATTCTGCACAGTTCCCATTTAAGATATCTATAATAACAAAAGCATAATATGCTAATTACACCAGACATCCTTCCAAACGACCTTCCAGACGAAGCCGGAGCTGCGAGGGAAGCCTGGGTCCTGGGTGCCAGAGGGAAGCCGGTGCCGGCAACCAAGTGCAGGAAGGCCTACTGTAGCATGAATTTTGTGCATCGGGCCTCTAGTAAAATCATTCTTATGTTTGAAATTATCACAGTACACTTTCTCATTCTGGTTAAATAAACTCATGAACAAGTTTGAGCAACTTAAGCCAAACTTATCTCCAAAGATTGAGGGAACCTGTTCTGACAGTTATGAACTGAATTAAATGACAAGCAATTGCCTGCCTTTCTTGCTTATGGGAATCAGAAGGCACTCACATCACTTAGTGCCAGTTACAAGTTTATTATACAGTGTTGAGTCAAAGATGGAAACAGATGCATCTCCTATTGAGATGTACATATTCAATATGCAATATATTTTAAAACATGCAATAATTATTTAAACTGGAAATAATTATGCCAAGGCATAAGACACTGACAGTCATTTTCAAGCTTCCGAGAAAGTTTTTGGTTGGAGGCTACCTGAGAAATCTTTGTATTTTTATTCACATAACATGTTATTTAATTTACAACCTTAATTATTTTTTGTACTTAGCATGTTTCAAATATCTATAAGTTTTCCTTAGTTTTAGAATTCAGAATTCTATGTATCAGTCATACTTGATGGTTCAGTATTTGAAAACATATTCAATGGATTATTTTAATATTATAGAGGACCTAGGGCTTCTCATCATTTAGGAAAGTAAAAATGTAGCAATATCTTTATACTTGAAAACTTTTTATCTCAACCTGGTAATTTTTTTTTTAATCCTCATTGAAGGACATGCTTAGAGAGAGGAAAGGAGAGAGAAAGAGAGGAAGAGAAAGAGGGAGAGAGAGAGAGAGAGAGAGAGAGAGAGAGAGAGAGAGAGAGAGAGACATTGATCAGTTTTGATCAGTTGCCTTCCATATGAGCCCCGACCAGGCATTGAGCCTGCACTCAGGTATGTGCCCCAACCAGAAATCGAAATAGCAACCTTTCAGTGCACAGGACAAAGCCCAACCAACTGAGCACTCTAGCCAGCTCAACCTGTTATTTCTTGTAGTTATACACAGTCTGGGTTTAATTGGGCAAAAGTAATTGTATTTACCTTTTGTTTTGTCTTTGTTTTACAGGGCCTTTTTAAATGTCCCTCCCTTTATCTATTAATTATTGCTCTAGGCCAGTGGTCGGCAAACTGGGGCTCGCGAGCAACATGCGGCTCTTTGGCCCCTTGAGTGTGGCTCTTCCACAAAATACCATGTGCGGGCGCGATGTACAGTGCGATTGAAACTTTGTGGCCCATGCGCAGAAGTCGGTATTTTGTGGTGAAACTTTGTGGCCATGCGCAGAAGTCGGTATTTTGTGGAAGAGCCACACTCAAGGGGCCAAAGAGCCGCATGTGGCTCGTGAGCCGCAGTTTGCCAACCACTGCCTAGGCAGTTGTTAGATCCAACTAGATTGAGTGAGACTTATCTTTTGATGTCTGGATTTGATGAGCCAAATTGGTATTTAAGAATCAGTAGCGGAAGGAGATGATCACTTTGACATCGGTATTACTCAGGATGAAAAGATGTCTTTTTACTGGTATAACCCATCCTTAGTCCGAGCTGTTCTCCATCAATATCGATTTGTGTGATGTAACTTTAAGATAACTCAAAGTTTCAAATCTATTATTTTGAGGATAAAACAAGTACTGAAATGTTCCGAGGTTAGAAAATGAAGACACCCCAATATTCCAAGTTATTCTTGCTTTGACTACTTATTATTCAGACATGATTTGGAGAGGAAGCAATCACTGCTGTCCTTTTCTATGCCACTGAGCCGCTTCTTAATCAAAAGAGATTACTCGAGGAAAAGATCACTCCATCTAAGGCTATGCTATATATAATGGTGTTAGCCATTTTTTTATTTTCATAAAGGAATGATATATAAATTATGTCCTCTGATTTCCATGTAATTGACATTTCTCCTTTGTAAAATTAACCATTTTTAAGCTGGCAAATTTTAACATACAGAAGACAAATGGGGAAGCTAAAAATAAATGTTTAACCTTCAGAATGACTTTAAACTGGTTCCTACACTGCATCCCAAAAGGTGTTTGCCTACTTCCAAACCTATTATTTGGAAGGGTTGTGAATCTTTCCCTTGTTTTGTACTGCTGCTTCAATTATCATAAATATTTTACAATTATCTTTGTGCCAAATAAACTTTTGATTGTTATTATTGAAAAGAATTTCTGTTCCAGGGCTGTCCGATTCATTTTCAATTTATATTTCCTGTCATCAGATGACAAAAAGTGAGTTTCACATCTGAGCCTTGTTGATCTAAACATCCAACAAGTTTGCCATTGTAATTTCAAAAATATATAGTGACTCGAAGGTGGGAGGGTATGTTCTTCATTTTGAGTTTTGTTAGTCACAACACAATGTTCCTGCTTAATGCCTCCTTTCAGAAATTACACACATGTGCTTATGAAAATCAAAGCACAGTTTTAGTTTGTGCCCATCTCTACCCCTGACTAGGTTGTTGTGACCGTCACCACACAAAGTAGTGCCTATCTGGTAGGGTAGTTTGGAGGATTAAATTGAGTTGATACACATAAAACGTTTTCACAGATGGCACATAATAAGATGCTGGATATATGTTCTGCCATTATCATTATTATATTGTTATCAGCTTAAAGTCATCTAAAGTCATATTGCAAGATAAAAATCTCATTGTCACTTTTTCCATGCAGGATTATGCCACTCCTATGTGTTTCCAAGACACCCAACACCTATCCCACCCCAGCACTTCTCTCTACACTGCACAATGTCCTGAATTGCCCATTTATGCAACCACATACACATCCCTAGCACAGGATGATGGGTTTCATCAGGGCTGAGACTATTCCGGTGACTGTACATCCTCAGGCAATTTCACAATAAACAATAATTCAAATAAATAAGTCAACATATTTATTACTAATTCATATTAATCTACTTATCTTAAAGGCTAGTCCCTTTTGATAATACTTAATAAAGGATCTAAAGAACAATAATCCTTAGTACTGGGGGCATCCAGTACTAGATAGTAAGGTTTCCTAGATTTAAAAAATCTTTAAATTCCACTTTATCTTAGCTTTGTTCTTGTCAGTAGCACTCTGGTAATCTTACTTTTCAACTATGTTAATTAGCCTTCAAAACTGCTAGGGTTCTCCTGCAGTCCTTCAGGTAGGGCTCCAAATCATAGCCTCACAGCCACCTGTCCTTTGGCTCCAAGCCATAAAAGGCTCCCATCTGACAGTTGATCCAATTCAAACTTTCTAGTTCAGCCACACACAAAAAATTATTCTCATGCTGACTTCCCCTTCGTCATTCTTCTATGAGCCGCAGCATTCTAATATTAAGGATCTGATATGAATCTTATCCACATAATTCATCATTTCTTTTAAACTGTTTAAAACTAATCGACCTTCCCCTAAAATATTCTCACACGATTTAAAGAATTCTGTCTCATGAAGTTATATAGATATATTACTCTATGTTATTGTATTTTCTCATAAATTGGTTGATCTTCTCTTCCCTACTAGAATGTAAGCACCTAGAAAGCAGAACCATAAAGTAATAGATTTGTTTAGAGAGAGCTGGCTATCAATATATTTTTATAAATAAGTGGTAATGTAGGGCCAGGATGGACCGAAATGACTGTTTTCATCTTACTTGATTATGCATACTAAAATCAATGACACAGATGATAAAGGGGCTTAGTTTTGTTTTTTTTTTAAATATCTGAATGTGGCCACATTTAATTTACATGATTTTTTAAAATCTCAAAATCAACTCATAACCAGCAATCATAATAAAGCTAAATTTCCTTGATGCTTCATGCTTCATATCATGTTAGACTTATCGTGGCTGTAGTTACGATATGTTCTAATATAATAAATAAATTGAAACTCAAGAAAGAACTTCTTTCTTAAATACGTCACACTGTCAATACACTAAATAGAAATTTGGTCATTAGTCAAACATTTATTGAACACTTACTATAAAATTAGACACTATGGTTACAGTAAGTACCAAGGATAAAATGATGACTAAAAACAGTATTAGGAATGTATTAGGAACACATAATTTAGGCACTTAGATAATTATAAACATACTAAACATACTAGAGGCCTGTGCACAACGTTCGTGCCCTGTGGGGGAGAGGGGGTAGTCCCTCAGCCCTGCCTATGCCCTCTTGCAGTCCGGGAGCCCTTGGGGATGTCTGACTGCCGCAGAGGCGGGAGAGGCTCCCACCACCACCACTGTGCTCGCCAGCTGTGAGCCCAGCTTCTGGCTGAACAGTGCTCCCCTGTGGGAGTGCACTGACCACCAGGGCGCAGCTCCTGCATTGAGCGTCTGCCCCCTGGTGGTCAGTGCGCATCACAGCGACCAGGCATTCCCCAGTTTGGTCAATTTGCATATTAGCCTTTTATTATATAGGATAAGTATTAGAACCAATTTGATTCATACGTACATGGAAAATACATATGAATGTATCTATTAGAAATACTGCATTTCTGAAGTCACCAAATACTTGTCCATAAACACGTGTTGAGTGAAATTAATTTTTAATTGTTGCATGTTAATGAATTTGCTTTCTCCTTCATAAAACTACTTCTTTTCCAACACTTCTATTATTATTGACACCAAGAAACTTTTAATTTCTGAAGGTTGTGATTATTAGTATTATCTTTCGAGTCTCTTGATGCTAGACTGATACCTGAATGATACCTGAATCTTATAGCCACTATTACTGTAGCTATTGTCACATGTCTCATGGGATGTTTTATAGACCAATCTGTCTATCAAAGCTGGGGATGGGGTGGTTTTCAAAGGAGTGAGTATTCCCTTTGCACCTGAATCCCTCAATGTGACCCTACATGATAATAAATTTTTATTATATGTCCTCTCAGTAGAATGCAGTTTTAATGGTATTGTGGTATAAATTCAGATTAGTAATAATAAAACAGCCATATTCATTCCGTGGATATTAAAAATCAGATCAGCTGGGCTATAATAAGTACTTGTCTCTCTTCCCTTTGTCTTTAACTCCAGCTAAAAATTCTTCCTGAATGTCAATTTAAAAAGGTAAATACTAGTTGGAATCTGACCTTATAAAATCTGCAATAAGTGACTCACTTGAAAAAATCTAATAGAATTTGTTTCTGTTATAAAGAAAAAAAATTCTTGAACACTAATTCTGAATTCTCTCAGGAGAAATGGCAGAAGAAATAGATAATATCCAAAAGCAACTTGAAGAGTTTGCCAAGAGTTAAAGGCTAGAGAGGTCTTTGAGTTCTGTAGTCCTACTGGTATACCACCTTCTGAGAATATGTTTATACATCAAGAGAGAGGAAAAAAAGAAAAATAGAATGAAAGCCAAATTCTCTATTTCTGAACTTTGACACATAGAATCCAAACAAGGTTACCTAACTGTTATGTTAATATTACCACTTTTAATCTATACTTTTCTAATGATAATGGTCATGCAAAAGTATATAGAGGGGGAGATATAAACTTGTGTACTATAAGAAATGAAAACAAGAAAATGAATGAGGTCCGATGTACATAATATTTCTAATAAAATGAAAAATCCCCTGAAAAGTTTAATCAGCTAGGGGCTTAACAGTTAAGAAAATTCTCTGAGGAGGTAGATGGATTGCTCTTCTGCATTTGAGAGGGAAAATGTTCCACAGATTTGAGAAGAGAGAAATCAAAGTTATAAGTTGTTAATATACACTATATTTAATAGAAAATCCTGTCATTTCTGTAATTGTGAAAAACAGTAAAACATATTTGAGAAATTAGAAGCTGAGAAATTGTATACCAATAAAGTTTGAAGTTATTTGAGCCAAAGTCTTAAGAACTATTTTATGATAGTGCAATGCCTCCCTGGCCAAGCACTATAGAAATCTTCTAGTCAAACTCTTAGTTTAGTGGTTGAGGATATAAAGCAATGTCACACAGAGCAACACTAGAGTACAAGGTGCCTTTTAAAAATTCTGCCACCAAAACAACTACTAAAATGTAGAGTCAGATAAAATTATATTGTAATTCATATACACTAAAATGTATTTGGTTAGGAGCATTTATTTATAATGAGTGATATTAAAAGGTGACTCTGAAGTCAATAAATACTAATAATTATAATTCCCGCTCTGCTTTTAGATTTCTACAAGAACATGAATTTCTCTGCACCATCAAAGTCTCCAAGCAAAAGCATAGAAACCTAACAGTTACTTGCATAGTTAGGGAGTAAAAGGATGGATAAGTGCACCTAAGGCATTTTTCCCTTAATTTGTATGAAAGGCATCATCTGTAGACAACAAACTAAGGTACCTATGTGATCATGAGGGAGAGTAACTTATTCCCATAAAAGAGATTATTTTAATGCCACTATCCAAAAATTAGTTCCATATGGGACTTACCTGTCTTAGTTATTGCCAAACCCCAGTACCTAGAACAGGCCTTTCCACATAGTAGATACCCAAACATGTGTTTAATAAATTAATGTTCTTAGAAATCTCCTGAATTTCTAATAATTGAGGGTTAGTTGAGTAAATCTTGTCATATCCATGTAACTGAATTTGAGCAAATATAAAATATAAGTTTTAGAGGTATATTAATTGATATAAGATACTTATGAGATGAGATAGGTTGCTCTCTATGCTGAATGAATAAAAAGAGACTATAAAACCATAAGTTAATTTTAATTTCATTTATTTCTCTATATAAGATAAATAATATTGTGGCTATACTTATATATAAATACTTTGAGGTGTATATACTAAAGTGTAGCACTGTTTATTTCTGGGTAGTGAAGATATAGGAGATTTTTATAGATTTTTTTATATTTTATGTTCTACAATACTAATTTATTGCTTGTGGAATTTTGAAAATCATTTTTAAATGAAAGCTTGGGAGAGAATCAGAGCAATGCAGCAGTGGAAACATCCAACCTGCCATTGCTGGCTTCGAAGACAGAGGAAGGGGCCATGAGCCAAGGAAAGTGGGCAGGCTTTAGAACAGTGGTTCTCAGCCTTGGCTGCACATTGGAATCACCTGGGAATCTTTGTAAAATCCCAGTTTCTGGGCCTCATCCTCCAGAAATTCTGTTTCTTTGTTATGGGGTGGGGCCACAACATTAGGAGCAAAGAGACAGTTTCAGGAAGATGAGGCCCAGAAATTGGGATTTTGGGAATCCCAGGTGATTCTAATGTGCAGCCAAGGTTGAGAACCACTGCTTTAGAAGCTGGAAAAGGTAAGGAAATCAGAAAAAACACAACCCCACGGACACATGGATTTTAGCCCAGGGAGACCTGCATGAGACTTCGAACCTACAGAACTATAAAGTAATACATTTGTGTTGCTTAGCTGCCAAATTTGTAGTAGTTTGTTAGAGCAGCAAAAGGAAACCAATGAAGATGCTATCCACTAAATGCAAGTCATTTCAGACTAAGGGTAGAAAGGAGGCATAAGCCAAGTGCTTTGGGTCCTCAGTGTTGGGCATGGCCCAGCTGATGAAAAAGTACCACAAAGGAGAAGGGAGGCCTGCAAGTTGTCCTTGAAGTATTAGGATTTGGTCATCACAGAAGGAGGAAAAGGATGTTTCAGGCAAAGGGACAAAGACCCATCCCATTTATATGTGGAATCTAATGAACAAAATAAACTGATGAACAAAATAAAAAAAATAAATAAATAAATAAAAGAAAGCTTGGCCAAATGTGAGCTTACATGGAAGGTTGATTTGGTCAAGTAAAGATTGATACTGCAGCTAGGAGCTCCATAAAGTGAAAAAGTCCTTTATAAATTGTTAACAAAATAATTTAAAATTTTCTGAGAGTAAAAAGAGAGAAAGAGCAGGGAGTAGAGTGGGAGGTGCAAGGATAAATGACCCTATATTGTTCTGTGTGCCAGAAAATAATACAACTGAGTAGAAGTGAGACTTCAAAATAAACTTATACTCATTCTCAATAATTCATGTATTACATAAAACAGAAGATGAGGTAAGTATTTCAACCATGAGGTACCCATTATAATCATTTGAAAAAATGCATTGAAAAATAGTTCTACTATGATAGTGATCAGATGTTGATGACACTGATTTGGAACTATTTTGAAACATTTTCCTTCAAGTATCACAACATGTGATAAAGACAAAATATGAACTTGAAATGATGAGCCAAGGTTAAGTGTTCTGAAGTCGGTCATCCAAAAGACTTATAGGTACAGAGGAATAATATTTGACAACTTAAAATTATAATGTCGCAAATTAAATCTCCTCTTTTGGATAAATCTTCAATGATACGTGCCTGAATTTGTGGATATTTTATCCACTGCATCTTTATATTGGTTCTAGTGCTTTATCCTTTTGTTGAATCTGTGTGTTCATTATTCATCAAAGGAACCATCAATTCTCAATCCAGTTCATGTAAATTTCTTAGTCCCTTTCTCAAAATTTTACCGCATTAGAGCTCCTACCATATCATATTTAAATCACCTCCCTACCATTTGTTTCTCTTACCAAACTGTGCAACCTGCAAGAACAGGGGCTATGCCTTGGTGATGTTTTGTATTGGTGGCATTTGTTGTTCAATAAATGATTACTAAAATTAACTGTAGCAATATTCCTTCTCATGTTCCATAGAAGTCATATTTATTAATCTACTTAAGATTTAGAACTTCAAAGGATTTTTCCAAAATATATAGCATCATGAGTCCCTGTATTATGGTAGTTATTTTCTCTTTGAATTTAAACAGACTAAAGTTTCCAGTTAAAGGACAAAGATATGCAGATATAATTTTAAAAATTTTAAAATCCAGTTTTGGGTTGTTTTAAAGAGGTGCAAATAAAGGATGAAAGGAATATAGGAGAATACATATCAACTAAGTACCATCAAAAGCAAAAGGGTTTAAATATATCACACAAGACAGACATTAAGGCAAAAATAAAGCATAGTGGTAAAAAGTTTCCTTATAATATTTTAGTCTAAGATAAGGACATACCAATTTGATACTTGTGTGTATTTATCAATATAGTTTCAATCATATGTAAAGCAAAAATTAATAGAAATATAAGAAATTGATAAACCACTGTCAGAGTATTGGCTTTTTAAGTGGTGTGCTCTCTCAGTAATTGACAGATTAAGTAAACAAAATAGAAATAAATTAGGTTCCAAGGCAATTAACACACTTGATCTAATAAATAGATAGAAAATTCTGCTCCCCAAAATAAGAGAATAATCATTCTTCTGAAGTGCATATGAGAAATTTACATAAATTTACAATAAAAAATTATCGAGCAAGATTCGAGTTTCATATAGTCCATGTACTTACTTAGATCAAAATAAAATTAAGATAAAATCTAATAACAAGAAGATAATTATAAAAACCCACATATTAGAAATTTTAAGTACAGTTGGAGGTAAATCATGGGCCAAGGATACATAAGGTGAAATGTCCAAATTACTTAAAAATAAATGTAACTTACCAAAACTGATGCTTAAAGAAAAAGAGACCTGAATGATTAAGGAAGTGTAATCAGTGGTTAAAATATTCACATAAGAAAAACACCATGCCTAATGGAAATTTTACTAAAGGTGAAGGAACACAAAATCCTAATATTATACAAAATGTCACTACAAACTAAAAAATAGGAAACACTCGCCAAATTATGTAGAGATAATAAAATCAGAAAAAAGTATTTCAAATATAAAATTATAAACAAATCAACTCATGATTATAGACACCAAAACAAACACACACACACACACACACACACACATAGCCAAAATGACCAATTATTCCAGATATGAAGATTGATTTACCAATATGAAATCCATTAATGTATTTCATTATATTAATACATCTAATAAGAAAAATCATGTGATCACCTTAATAGATTAGGAAAAACATATGGGAAAATTAAATTGATATTCAAGATTAAAAAACAACAACTCAGACAGAATAGAAGAGACTTCTTTGATTTTCATAAATTAAAGAACACTATATACAGTGGAATACCCTTACATCTACAAAAAAGACAAATTAGAACTGCATTTATCAACAGAGATGAATCTCAAAACAATTGTAAAGCAAAAACCTTACACTTCAAAAGATGACATTCCATTTATGTAAAATACAAAAGTGTGCAAAATTAGATATAGTGTTTAGAGATATAAACATGAGTCAATTCATTACTAAAAGCAAGGAAACCATTTACACAAAATTTAAGAGAGCGATTATCACTTGGAGGGAAGGAGGATTATTGGGTAGTCATAAACAGTAAGATCGAATGGTTGTTATAATCTTGTAATTCTTAAACTGGGTGGCAATTATCACATTATTTCTTATATTTAGATATTTTAGATAACTTATATTAAATTTCAATTCAAGACAGCAGATTGAGAACAAATGTTCTTAGAAGACCCAATACAGCAGAGGAAAATGGATCCTAAGAAAATAATCCAACAATAATAGTAGTGTTCAAGATGAAAGGATGCCATAAACAAGCCAGAAATATAAAGAATTTCTAGAAGAGAGAATAAAGATAGATGAAACTAACAGGAACCACATGAGGAGACTTTAACCCAAATGACCTGGGAGAAGGTTCTTGCCAAGGTGAGAATCTTCCTTCTCAAAGGAGCTCCAGAGAATCTCCAAGCTCAGAGTCAGCAAATTCAAAGAACAGGACAATAGTTGGGACAATTAATTAATAGACCATCAGTGAAACAGCAACAACTGTGCCAATATTGGCCCTAGTTCTCCAAGACAAAAAAAAAATAGCAGCAAGAAACACTGACATTTGCTTCCCAGGATAAAACCTTAAGAATTACTTTCCAAACAAAGGAGAATCTTCCCTGAGGGGAATCTTAGCTATTCAGGCCAGATGAGCAAACCAAACTCCCACAAAAGGTAAGATAACTAAGCAGTATTTGAGGCCCAGAAGTAAAGCACATCAAACTTTCTGACCCCAAGATCTTTGTTGCTCATGAATCCCACACTATTACTCAAGATAAAATTTAATACTAATACAAGACCAAAAGCATTAAATGAAACAATTCGTATTTATATTGATAAGTGGCACAATCCATATCAAGCTTTAAATTTTATAGATCAAATAACATAGCATTTAAAGTTAACACTCTTAGATATGTAAGAATATATTGTCAAAAGTTATAACCACCGTGGGGCATATTAATATACTCTATGCAAAAATAATAAAGCACCCAAGCAAAATTTTAGTCATTTTAATAATAATCAATTAATAATTTATAATAAGTAGCTAGAGAAATTTTGAAAATTACACATACTTTCAGTTATCCCTTGCAATAATTATAAAATTTGACCATATATTAGGCTAATTTTTAAAAATATATACATATTTTTATTGATTTCAGAGAGGAAGGGAGAAGGAGAGAGAGATAGAAACATCAATGATGCTGCCTCCTACACACCCCACACTGAGCATGGATAGAGCCCGCAACCCGGGCATGTGCCCTGACTGGGAATTAAACCATGACCTCCTGGTTCATAAGTCTACACTCAACCATTCAGCCACACCAGCTGGACTATTAGGCTAATTTTAAAACCTCAATGCATTCATATGAGTAATATTTAAATAAACTAGCCAAATTCTCAAATTAACAACAGAATGCTAAACAGAAAATTTCTAAAGACAATGATAACCAGATAACAAAATAAAAGGAGAAAAGCATGAAAAAGTTAATCTTAAAACCTATATTTTAAAATATTTATGTAAAATACCTAAAAAAATACATTAGCAACAATCCAGCAGTTTCTAAAAACAAAAAACAAAAACAATGCATCATAAACTCAAATGGATTATCCAAAATGCAAAATTATACATATGTGTTAAAAATTAATGCAAAATAGATTAGCAAAAATTTAAAACATTTTTCTGATGCTGATCATATTAAGCAAGAAAATACACAAACAATTAAGTAGAAGAGTGGTAAAAGCATAAGATCAAATAATCCACAGAAGTTACATAAATTGCCAATAACATATAATTAAGATGGTCAGCCTCACTAATGATCAGGAAAATGTCCATGAAAACAATGATAAGATCATTTTTTAGTCACCAAATTTTCAAAAATTTGGAAAAAAATGTAGAAAAACAGTCTTTTCTTCCCCTACTGTTGGTAGTAATGCAAACTGGTATAATCTTTTGGATGAAAAATTAGCAATGTCTATCTAAAACAGAAAATGTTTATGCGTTTTGTCATAGTACCTGTGGTGTAAGTGTGAAAGTCAAACTGACTACACAGATTCTAATTCACCAGATCACTCCTCATAACTCTACTTGCCCATGTAGAAGAAGCTATCAGATTATTCCTTTTCCAAGTTAAATAAGATCTGAACTTTCATAGTGTGATATTAAGAAAGTCAGAATATTCATTACATCACTAATTAGTTACTAGGGTTCAATTTTCAGTTTAAATGAAATGTTAACAATTATATGATTATTTTTATGTGTATGCAGCACTGACAGAAAAAAAACTGATATTAGCTATGTTACTGACTGCTTCCTCCACACCAGAAACTATACTAAGCACTTTATATAGATTTTATTTCATATTTTTAACATGTTTATGAGGTATTATTATCTTCATATTATTATCCAGTTTAGAGGCAGGGTTCAGAGAGACTAAGCAATTTATCCTAAGTCACACAGCAGGATAGAGGATAATTCATGCCCAGATCTGACTGTCTCTGATGATACCAATTCCTATGTTGCGACTGTAAAATATGGTCAATAAATCATTTGCAATGGTAAAAAGTAATGCTTTCAAAACTGGTTATATCATGAATTTTTTTTAAAATATGTTTTTATTTCAGGAAGAGGAAGACAGAGGGAGAGAGAGATAGAAACATCAATGATGACAGAGAATCATCAATTGCCTGCCTCCTGCACGTCCCTCAGTGGGGATTGAGCCCACAACCTGGGCATGGGCCCTGATCAGGAATCATACCGTGATCTCCTGGTTCATGGATCGATGCTCAACCACTGAGCCACTTCAGCCAGGCAACTGTGAATTTTTTATGGCATTGAGTTAACTATAGAATCCATTGTTTAAAACATTAAAAATAAATCATTCACTGAAGTAATATGTGCAGCACGGTGCAGACAGACCTGAAAGCTTTTAATGTGCTCTTCTCTCCTCTTAAAAACCCCTCAAAGTTTTTATCTATCAAAAAACATAACTATTTATGAAAAATATGAGACAACAATCAATCCCTAAATAAGACATTCATAGATTTCCCCCATTCTTCTCCTTTAAAGGTTTCCACTGCAGATTACAACTTCTTAATATTTTACATAATTCCTTGGTTTGCTGATATATTTGAAATTAAAATAACACCAAACGTAGCTCATATGCAAATCTGAAGAGTCTTCTTGGCACTGGGACGGCTCTAATTCTCTTCAGTGACTGCTGGTCCATAGTGACTATGAGCATCTACAGATGGGTGGTCCTTCTGCTTTTCCCGATATGTACAAGGCAATGAGCTTAGTAGTGCCAATTTGGGTTCCTAGCTGTCTGACATGGTTACCGAGGTGTTTGCTCGCTTTTATTAGTCCATTGTAGATGTTGGCTCTCCTCCCAGATTCTCTGCTTTGTTTCCCTAGCTAGCGTTTGTTTGGACCATCTGCCTCACTAGATCAGCATTCTCCTCTCCAGGTTCTTCATCTTTGTCGCTACAAGTTGGAGTATTTTCTTTTCCAAGTAATAGCCACCTGCACCTTATCCATTTTTATATTCAATTCTCCAATTTTCTTCAGCAGACTTTTCATTTTTTGGAGAAGTTTGTCTTACTTAATTTGATAGTCTAGAATAGAATTTATTTCAGGTAAGGGCTGAGCTTGTTCAATCCATCTTTTTAAACCCAATACCACATTTAAAATAAATCCCTTTGATTTGCTTTATATCATGTCACTGGAGTCCCTCCTATAAATATATTTACCCAGTGGATAACTTATTTTCTGTCTTTCAACCACATATCCAATAGAAATACCAATCGCGATGTTAGCCACAAATTCAATCAAGCTGAAAGAACATGGGGAACATTATGAGTTCATTCCACAAATTAATAAAAGCTAAAAGATGACATTTACAATATCTAAACAAAAAGGAGCTCTAGAGTAGCAGACTGGTCTGTAGTGGATGCAGGCTAACCAGGGACAGTCCAGCCTAACTGGCCAGACCAGGAAATGAGTTAGTCCCAGCAGCAGGCAAAATGAGTGACATGAAGTGTGAAGGGCATGGTTTTAAGCTGCACAAAAGGCAGAGGTCCTGGAAATTCCTTTGTTTGTGTGTAAAATCTGATCACACGTCTGTGATCTCTACTTCCTGAATAGAAAGGGACCAAAGTAGTGCACAAAAGCATTGGAATACCATACACTAGGTTGGTTTTAAGGGAGGGGAAACCGGGCAGTTCAATCTATATATATAAAAGGCTAAATGCAAAGTGTCCCCTCGGGAGTTCGACTGGGAGTTCAATCACTTGCTGTGATGTGCACTGACCACCAGGGGGCAGCACAGAATAAAGGAAGGCCCAGGCCAGCCCTGATCACTGGTCAGGTCTAGGGACCCTACCCCTGCACGAATTTCGTGCACCAGACCTCTAGTTAGAATTATAACACAAAGTAGTGTTATGTTCATAAAATCAAAGCCATGCCCCTAGTTCTGGAACTTAAGGACCAATTGACCAAAGTTGGCCTGCCCTTCCTTTTTTTTTTCTAACATTTCACTTATTGTAGGGATCCAGTGCTTTCCAAGTCTGAAGAATTGAGTCTTCAGTTGGGCCTAAGCAGTCCAAAGTAAGAGAAGATGAATGACTAAAATCAGAAAACCAAACAGCTCACTATAATTGAAGGCCTATACAAAACTGATGTTGAGGATTTAAGCCAGAGGTGGAATATATCAACATTTGAACATATGCTCAGTCAAATATGGAACTTGTTCTCCCATAGCCATGGCAGACATCAAAAATCAATCACAGCATGCTTTCCCATTGAATGCAAATACATTCTCATTGTCTGCCTTAGCCTGGACTTGATGTCACAATCACTAATTGATTGGATTGGCATTCCAATTTGCCATCCTTGATTTGCCCTTTGCTTTTAAAATCTTTGCTATTAGGTTTTTATGGAAAATTTTAAAGAAATGTCATTATCTCCTGTATGCAGATGTCATTCCTTTACCTATTAATATGGGTAGAAGGTGGCTTGAAATATCAGAGGCACTGTTGGAAATTCTGCTGACTTATGAACACTTTTGCAGGCCAAAAAAGTATATTTTGGATCTTATCTGGAAGACAGTTCTGCAGATAAATTTCTTTAAATATTCCCATAGTGTCCTGAGTTAAACTTTTGTTTAAAGGAACACAGAGACAAACACAGGGAGCTTTCACTTACATTTACTCAAATATCCCAAAGGGCTGTGGCTGGAGTTTAGCTATTGAGTAAAAGAGTCTCCTGAGTCTATAAACTCAAACACAGTCCTTTTCATGGTGTAAATGAAGCTGGGCACAATTAGGCAGAAAACGATATCTTTAAAGGAAAAAGAAAGTCTATGCAGGCTGCAGTCCAACTTCAATAAAAAATAAAAAGGAGAAAGAAAAGCTGTACCCTTGGATAGAGTGACCTTCATTCAGTGGATTTAAGTAAGAAGTCTTACTTTTAAGCATCATATTCCTTGGATTCACTCTCTCAACAAGTAACACTCTTTAATAAATAGGTAATATTAATATACATTTTATTAATATTAAAAGTTCATTGAAACAATTCAGCAACCTGCTCAATTGCAATTGTATAGATTCTAAATTCAGTTGGGCCAATTTTTTTTAATTGTTAAAAAAAAATTTCTATCCTTCTATTGTTAAAGACTCAGGCAAATGCTTCCAAAAAGCAATTCAGGAGAATGCAAGATGATTTCCACAGGGTGTTGATTGTTTAAAATATTTTCTTTAACTTAGTTGTCACTGTCACTCACCAACATTCTAGCAAATGATTAAGCAATGGTTCTTCATCCAAATTATCTATCTTGATATGTCTTTATTTTCTTTTTTCTATGACCATGGCATTACCCTTAAGATCTAACCATGGTCTTGATAGTCCATGAAACCAATTACTAAGATCTTGTAGAACTTAATGGAATAATTCAAATGGTACTCATGAGATGCAAAGTATTTACAACCTCAAAAAGAGAAAGGTAGAAAAAAGGAACTTGAGAGAAACGCTAAAGCTCTTTTGCATTCAATAGTTGTCTAACCAAATAGAATATGATGTGAGATTTTAGGGCAAAAGGCAGGGAAAAAACTGCTGTGTATTAGTCCTTAAAGAATTGTACCTTCAGCCTGCGAATAGCTGTCATTCCCATAACCTTTGAAGAAATCCAAGTTTACCTCTACCTCAGTGACATAGCACTTTTTTTTTTTTGTATTTGTAAGTCTTATTCAGCACTTTAGTTTGCCTCTTGAAAAACCGCCTACTGGTTGACTGCTTCAGACAGATAAGACTTCTAGACAGCTTTGGACAAAAATGATTACAGATCACCTTTTTAACATATTCCCAATATTATAACGACATCCTCAGAATGTTGTTTGCTTTCAGTTATATATTGATGATAGGAAGCAAAAGAGTTATTTCTACACATGGTAGAAGGTTATAAAGAAATTATTAGGAAATCAAGTACTTGAAAAATGCCTGGTGAAGAAGTTGAAACTTCTGGAGTTCAATGCCTATTCTTGGGAAAATTATCAGATATTTGGGTCAGAGATGAACTTTTTATATCTGCTTGCTTTCCTGTTAGGTAAGCAAATCAATATAAGCCCTATCATTTCCTGGGTCATTTCCATCACAAAGCAAATCACATAGTGAAGGAGAGGCAGCTCCTTTTGGACAGAAATCTTCTGGACAATCTCTACAATGCAGATAACTGCAGAAGAAAGCTTTGACTCCAAAGAATTCCATTTCTATTACTTTGTAAATGAATGTAGATGTGGCTATGTGATGGGCCTGAAATGCTCAGACAAGTGTGATAACCAAAGGAAGCAAACTTTATCATTATCCAGAACATGAAAAAAATAAATAGAAGTTACCATTAGAGAGATTTCAGCCTAACATCAAACTCAACTTTCAAGCAATCAGAATTGCCCTATACCAGTAAATGGCAAATGGTTTCATTATGGGGAGAAATCCCCATTGTAAATGCTCTTAAGTTAAGGATTTTTAATAAGTAGGAAAACCTAGTGGTTCAGATTCTTAAGAAATACTTTAACAAGCATGTCTTAAGTTGACTACAGCATTCACTTGCTATTACTCTTATTTTAGTGATTCATTATGGTTATAGCAACATCATCATTATTAGAATTCATGTGAGTTGTTTGGTTTCATGTGAATGTGCATAGATTCCTTATTGATAATGTCTGTAAAGCTCCATGAATTAGTCATCTACATACTAGACATATGAATCCCTGGCAATTTGAAAAAAGAACCACCCATACTTCTATAGCCAAAGTGGAGTTGGATTGCACAGAGCAGTAAAGCAGCAGTTCTCAACCTGTGGGTCGCAACCCCTTTGGTGGTTGAACGACCCTTTCACATGGGTCGCCTAAGACCATCATGCATATCAGATATTTACGTTATGATTCATAACAGTAGCAACATTACAGTTATGAAGTAGCAACGAAAATAATTTTGTGGTTGGGTCACAACATGAGGAACTGTATTTAAAGGGCCAGAAGGTTGAGAACCACTGCAGTAAAGAGTCTTCTTCCTTTTCATCACTACATACTCGATCTACTAGAATTCTCAACTAAATAATATATGCCTCAAGAAATTCCAAAAAGCTATATTAAAAGTCTCTTAACAAATTAGAAGATTTCTAGGGGACTTCAGAGCCCTACTTTATACTTCCAACTCTATCCCACGAAGTCCGTTCTCATCGTGGGTAGGGAGATTCCAGAATGAGTTGAGATGACATCATGTCAACTTATAAGAAGAAAGCTAGCCACACAGCTACCATCTCTGAGAAGAGTGCTTTCTAGCTCAGAAGAATCATGAGGAAACAAGAACAGAGAAATGTTATGTTCCAGTCACTGTTCTAGCTGCTACATTTGGGAAACAGGAAGACTGGACACTAAGAATAAAAGTGAGAAAAATCAAAGGCTCGTACCTAAAGTGATTGATATCCCCCTCACCTCTGAAAAGCATCAAAGTAGCCAGAGCTGGAGCTTTTAGAGAAAAAGACCCAAAGACAGGGACTTATAGATAGGCTTATATGTAAAAAGGTGGACACAGAATCAAGAATACCAATATAGAAGTAAATAGATAACATACTAAGAGAAAAATAGTATTGGATGAGCTGTGAGATGTTTTATATCTTAAATCTGCTTCAAGCCAAAATTCTTTGCTTAGTCACCATAAAGAGATTTTCATAGTTCAATGTATTTATTTTAAGTGAAGAGATTCATTAGAAGACAGAAAATATCAATTATGAGTAAATCCTTGTTCTCCAGCAACCAGTCCCCAGAGTGAAAAGGAAGTCAAGGCAATTTTCAAGTTGGCCACAGCCATCTGATGGCAGATATAAGATCTCAGAGCTACATGAGTCTCTAGCTCTTTTTCAGTTTTGTAGTTATATCTGGCGACACTAAAAAATATCCTATAATCTACACTATGTAACAGTGTCCTCTGTCAGACCAGGGGACTGAGAACATTTATACTATGAACGATGCCATACCCACCTTGATCAAATCCATTTGAAACATTATAAAGATGTATTAAAACAAGAATTATGGTTTTTCAAATTTATTTCTGGACAAGAGTTATAAGGTGTAACTTGCTTCTAACAAGAGAATATTATAAAAGAATGGAATAGAATTAAAATGAGTTAATAGTTGTAATATCCCATAATCCACTGCCCTGTGGATGTTGACCACAGTACTTGTGAATAACTTAACTGGGGTGACTCAAAATTGTTAAAGTGCTATGAGTGGTAATTTTATGGACAAATTACTAACAAAACAACAAATCCAAGTAATGAGAGTAAAAATGTTGAAATAGTGCTAATCCTATTAATAATGGCATACTGGAAAAAATTCCTGTATTTGTACTTTCAAACAACAAAATGATATCAAATTATACATAATTTTTAATAGTTTGACTTTCTTTGGCTCATTAGCATCACAGGCCAAAAGAGAACGGGAAAAATGAAGACATAAAAATTAGCTCAATATTTTTAATTAGTTGGACATATATCTTTTGCTGGCAAAAGGATAGCTTACTGAGAACATTAACACATTTTATTAGCTATGCTTATAAAATATTTTTATAAATATCATGCCAAAATGCCTGGTTCTGTTTGTATTATTTGCTCAAAATATTTGTTGTTGTGTGTTTATTTGGTCAAATCTTGGAGCACACATGGGGGTTTTTGCTTTTGGAACTTAATTCAGCACAAAATCTAGCTTTAAATGTCTTGAGAATAGTAATTACAAAACACTGTACAATTTTAATCCTTCAATTGGCTTTTTATTCAGTATTGGACTGAATTTAACTCAACCCTTATAATTTTAGAAAATTTCTTAGTAGGAATGACTTTCTATGTGAAATCTCTTAATGAGCACAAGACCCAGCACTATAATGTCACTCTCTAATTGAATCTATTATAATAATATTATGTCAATGTGATGCTGCTGAACTGCCATCAGAAGGCCTTTTAACATGAGTTGTTCTGGCAAAGTTCATGTTATATTTTTTCTAAGACCTAGGGGTGGAATGTGGGGGAGGAAATATTCACCAACCCATCTATCTTGGCTACATTCACACAGTACATCCAAATCAGGTAAAGAGAGATAAAATTTTCAAAGTCCTTAAAGAGGATATTCAGGCCAAGAAAACCTAATGCTCAGAGAGAAGAGTTGTAGAATTTAAATTATCCATAGTGAGTGCCTAAGCTGATAAATGGAACTAGATAATTTCTAAACTCTCCACTTCACTTTGTCTGTGTAGCTACAACTGTGTTTAGAGAGTCCCACACACGGCTTTAAATTGACTCATTTGTAATATACTGCAGATGGTACTTCCATTTATTACTGGGGGTTGCTCTGCACTGTATAATAACTTCAGCCTTTGGACAGTAATCTGAACATTTTTCACCAGTGGTCTCTACTTAATAGACAATACCATGTATTTATTACCTACCAATATAAAGAACAATTTCAGTAATTTAATGAATTATCCACATAACAGCTTGTAATATTATTTTAACACACCAAAGTTAAAATAATTTTGCATTATTTTTAACTAGCTATGAAAACCTATTCAAAGATTTTAAACAAAATGATATCTCCTCCAACTGCACATAAGTCATTGCAAGCCTTATATCAGAAAGTATTTATTATGGCTCCCACCAATTCAACTTTTTAAGCAATTATAAATTGGCTATAAATTCTAAAAGTTGGTCTCAGTTCAAGAGTAAACTTTGCAGAAGCAAGCTAGTTTATATTCAATATCCACATACTATAATTTTCAAAACTCAACTTTAAAAGCTGAAAAATTTTGTGTATAAAATGAATGCTTAAGGAACAAATGCTGTATGATGGTGTTTTTTTCCACATTGGATTTTCATAAATATCTGATTAAATTTTTTTCTGTGACCATAACATTCTCCAATAGTGTGGATAAATAATAGTGCCAAAATCCTTAGAATGATTTTGATCATGCAACAGTATTTCCGAAATAGAATCTCGTGTACTTGAAGATTTGTTTTTATTCATTTCTTTTACTCTTTCTTTCCAAAAACAGCACAAAACCATTAGAACAGTTTACTAGATTTATCTTAAATTTTGCCAAGAATTAGAATGCATGTGGCCTTGACCAATCTCATTAGCCTAATGATAGTGAGATATATGAGGCTTTCCTCATTCCACCCCATATGGGGTCTGGCTTCAAGGGAAAATGCAGCCCTCATAAAATAACCTCAGCCCATAACAACTGCACCACAGTCTGTTCAAGCCAATGCATCAAATCTCTGTGAAATTTTCACATTCTAGTTCCAAATTTAGATTCTTTGTTTATCCAGAAAAGACTGATTTGCATTTCTTTTCTTTCAAATACATCAGTCTTTTTTGTATACCACTCAAGAACATACTGGAATCTTCCTGAAGATAATCTATGCCTTGTTTTGGCTTATGAATAGCATCATTTTTTTTTCACACCCCAGAGTACTCTTTTGTTACACATACACAAAAAGGCCTCATTTAATCCAGAAGAAATGAAACTTCCAGTTTAGTAAGTTCTTTCAATCATATCGCCAAAAATTATATTCTTGCCATTGACTTTCTCTTTTAAAAAACATTTCCTTATTGTTGAATATGGTGTTTTTTTTCTGTTTTTTGTTTTGTTTTGTTTTTGGTTTCTGTTTTGTTTATAATGACTCTTCTGACCTTAAATTATCAAAGAACCATGCATAAGTGCCCCAATGTTCCCTACTGAGCTGAATCACTAAAAATCAAGTCCTTGTGAATTTCATTGAAACTTCATCTGAAGATAGATGACATCTAATTCTGTAAATGCATTAGCAATGTTTTCATTTGCACCTTTTCAGTTCTCTTCTTCACTGTGAAAACCTTTCGAGGAAATATTCTTAAATTACCAAGTCATCCACATATTCTCCCCCTACATTTCCCTTACTTTGATCCAGGAAAAAAATAGTGTCTCCATTATGATAAAAAATAATAATAACTTCTGAACGCTCTAATGATTCTAGCTGACAGGATATTCTCTCATTTTCACTTTGGCAATTGCTCTCATGTATACCCAGGATAACCAATTCAGTCTAGACATCACTTCTTCGTTGTCCTTCTCTTTTTTATAAAAACTTTATACCCATGCCATGCCTTTCATCTAAAAATCTCAAAGTGGTTCTTTTTCTCTAATATGCCTTTATATTCTCCAGAGAACCAAAGAGGCTTTTTTTTCCCTCTAGCTTTCTTTCATGGGTGAAATCTGGTCTGGTTGCTAAGAAGCATAGATTTGAATACACTCTCTAGCAGCTTCTACCCTTCTGCTTTTAAGATGGTTATTCTTTTTAATCCATTGAAGTGCATTTGACTATCATTTTTTAAAATCTCTTTTTAAAAGTCAAAATGCAACTCTCTGGAAACCAATGAATCTCATTGCCACGGTATGGTAGGTTCTCCTGCTTCAAGATCTATAATCATTTCTTCAGTGTCAGTAATAAAATGCTTCAGTAACTTCTCCCAGCCCCTTGGCAATCTGCCTATTAGTGTCAGACCATTCTCCCTGCAATCCTACTACTCAAAGAGCCAGGAATGATGGTACTGCCGCTGTGGCAATTTGGAGCACTGAGGCCTGGAAGTCTTTTCTTTGTTTTATATGAGATATTAGATAGAGAATGTATATTGCATAGTTAAAAAGCTTATTTCATTGCCAACTTTCCCTGAGTCTATTTTTCTCTCCCATATAGACTTGCTTATGTATATATGGCCTTTATTTCTAAAATAACGAGTGTTGTTGTTTTTTTAGCCTGCTTTATTTGTCCAGAGAACATTTCCTTGTTACCTTGCCCAAGGTCACACATGAGTGCCCAGCCACCCAAATAATAGCTATTGGGATACCAAGTGTACATGAAAATCTGCATGAATCTGCAATTTTTTCCTTCCTCCCAAGTAGGCCAATTCATATAAACAGGTATTAATCATTTACTATGTCCCAAACATTGGAATACAATGATTAAGAAAATCCTAGTCTTGCTTTCAAAGAGATTGTCTAATGAAGATAACACACACAAATAGAATTGTAAACAAGATGGGTGGTTTGCAGTCAGAGGTATTGCAGGATATTTACAGAATGTGCGGAGATGCCTTTAGCCCAGCTGAGAGAGTGAGGAGATCAGGAAAGAAATTTGGAAAGAGAAAGTCTGAGCAGAGGTATACTGAATGAGCAGGAGTTAAGTAGGCAGAATGTGGGAAAAAGCATCAAAGGATAAGGGAAGCATGAATAATGGCTTGGAAATGATAAACACCACATTGCATCTGGGGAATTACTAGTTTGCTATTATTCAAGCATAAAATCGGAGTGGTTATGCCAGTATGAAGAATGGAAGACATTATCATGAACCAGATCATGAAGTGCCATATGCAGCATTTTGAACTTGCAAAATGGGAAATTAAAGAACACTTTAGTTTTGAATGACCTGAAGCCACAAACTGGTGTGTAATATTAGCATAAAGTACGGGCAACGTGTGCTAATGAAGCCCATCTTTATCAGTCGTTGTAAAGGGCCATTTAAGTGAAAAAGATTTAAAATCAAGTGCTTGGTCAGGGATCCTGCAGGGCAGTGAGAAAGTCATGGGGTATAAGCTGGGTGGCAAGCTACCCTCAGAAGAAAGAAGGACCTGGAGTAGAAAGAGTATGACAAGTTGCCAAAAAGAAAGTAAACTGCACGGCAATGATTATATCTTTTGAAATGTCAGACATATGATCCATGAACCTCAACAAAATTGTAGGTCGCAACAGACTAAGACCCAAAGATGCATAACCCATTAGGCATGCCCAACCATGCTGCATCACATCCAATATGATGTGGATGCCAGCACTCTCCTAAACCAGAAGTTTCTCCACCCTTTCAGAATTGACTTTCCTCATCCTTTGTTTGCTTGCTTAAAAAGACAGAAGTCCCTTCCTTAACAGAGGGTAAAGAGTGGGTCACCCCAAAACATAAGAAATAACAGCACCTGCACCATCTATACTCCTACAGCAGCAAACAGAAAAGCAGTGCTCCACACATCACAGATAAGATAACGGATTCACCGACCAAACGAAAATTATGCAACCACATAATTGAAGGTCATAGAGAAAAATCAGTCATCTCTAGATTAGAGCCCTGGCCTCTGACTCATTGTTTAAAATCCTTCATTATGTCCCTTATCTAATGGAATGCTGTGGGTTAATCTACAATTGCACTTTGCCAAAATCCTTTCCAAAAATCTTTAGCTTGACATTGATCTAGGATAACAGATGATGCCTGAATCATAAGGAGGATTTCAGACTTTTTATCTCTTTTTGTGAAAACAAAGATCTGAAAGCTTTGTTAAGAAAACTGGTTACGAGCCAGTTTCTGCTCAAGCCTTTGGTAAATGTTCTGAGAAATCGGGGACGCAGAGTTAAAAGGAGTTGGTAGATTTCTAACGCAACACTATCCTCTTCAAAAGATCTGTAATTCACATGTTTTATAGTCTGCTCTCTACACTGTGTTCCACAGCATTTCTTTTAGTCACTGGAAGCTCTGGCAGAGGTTAATTGACCAGGGAAGGCATTTGTCATTCCAGGTTTGTCATTTGGGCAGAATGGTACCATCCCCATAATTCTTTTCTGCATATTTGGACCTAATAGGATTTAGAAAAGTTTCTGATGGAATACAGAAAGGTACAGAGTTTTGAGTAGATCTTCCCCCAACTTTCTAGTAGAAACAGTTAGTGATGCATAACAACCCATTAAAATAGCTCCTTAGCGCTTAAAAAATATTTGATATTGGAAGTAAAAAAATTAAAACAGTTTTGCTATTTAGCCAAGTCACATTTTCTTTATTCCAAAATATTGTATGAATATATGACTGACAATTTTAGTTACTGGTTATAAATCAATGAATCTACAAAATAGAGAGTAAAATGTTTCTAATTCTACATATGGTCTCAGTGGTCACACAATTGTGGCACAAAGGATTCTCAAAATGACACTATAATACGGAACTTAGAACAGTACTATCTAAATATATATATATATATTTTTAAATATATTTTATTGATTTTTTACAGAGAGGAGAGGAGAGGGACAGAGAGCCAGAAACATCGATGAGAGAGAAACATCGATCAGCTGCCTCCTGCACACTCCCCACTGGGGATGTGCCCGCAACCAAGGTACATGCCCTTGACCAGAATCGAACCCGGGACCCTTCAGTCCGCAGGCCGACGATCTATCCACTGAGCCAAACCGGCCAGGACCTAAATATATATTTTTAATAGAACTGCCAATAGACTGTGAGCATCGGAAGAAATATTGGACATCACTTAGTCAAACACTCTTTTTTAGGAAAATAAAAATATAAGCTCAGGGAAGTTGTTTAAGAGCCATGACTTAAGCCCAGGTTTTTGTATCTCGAGGCTCCTCAACTCAGCTTCTCCTCTTCCTGACACTGACTTGTGCTTCCCCAATGAACCTCTGCAATATCCTCTCGTAAACCTCTAGTCTGAGTTGAAAAATAACCTCTTCAACCTCCTTACCACTGATCCCAAATGCCTTTTTTTTACTTCCCCATTTTCTTGACAGCTCTGTATCTTTTCACTTTGATGACCTTCATTCCTTTATAAAACTCCATCCATTCGTTCGTTCAAGAGGATTTATGGAGCGCCTACTGTGTGCCATGTCCTCCTTCAAAATCTCTACCTATTCCATCAGAATGGGCTTGCTCTGTCTGCTTTTTCTTCCCACCACCTAAAAATGAGCATTTCTCAAGGCTTTTCTCATTTTTCCTTTTGTATATTTCTTCACTCATAACTTTCATTCAATTCCATGATTTCAGCCATCACCCTCTGTGACTGTATGGCTAAGTGGCATCTCCTCAGAGCTTAAGCCATCTTCCTCCAGTAAGTGTTCAACTGTGAAGCTCAAATTCACCTGAAACTAAATCATTCTGAAACTGATTACATAGTCTTCCCTCAACCTACTTCCTCTGAAGACTTTCCTACCTGGAAACAAAACGTGACCACATGCAATCAGCAAAGCCTTAATGCCAAGACTCATGCTTAAACAAGTCCTCTGATGCTTTGGGTTAAACTAATAACCCAGTGTTAGAATTATCCCTGCACATCTACTCCTTCTTTTCCACTCATGATGCTTCTGCTTTAGGCTCCAAGGCCTTGCCTATTTCTTCCTCTTCCCTCTGGCTCAATTATTAGAATAAAAATCTTCAACATCCAAGCAATTGTTTTCCTCACCTTACGCCTCAGCTGCAACCATCCTGTTGAGTTGCTACCTTCCTCAGTCACAATTCTTCCCTGTACCTGAGCATGTGTGCTATGCTCCAGCTCCTGGGGAGACTTCTTCCTCTCATCTTCCCAGATCTAAAAGCTCTGACTCCATCCTTTCACGGAGATTGTCACTTTTCAATCTTTGATGGCCTCGGCCTCACTTGACCTCCCAAGTGATACTCATAACATATTTAGTTATATATTGACTTGTACTTGTCTTTTCACAATAATATGCCTTCTCTACCAACTAAATTAAACATTTTTTGAGGGTGAGGATGATATCTTATACCCTGGCCCACTTCAGTGTCATAATAACTATTTGTTGAATTAATGTAGGTAACTGACCATGAAAAAAGCACTTTCTGGAAAATCGTAGGTTATGTGAAACTATATGGTGACAGCTTTTATTCATAGGTTATGAATCATCATTTCAAAGGTAGAAAAAAACACACTTCAGCTAGAAGAGATCAAATCAAATTGGAACACTCATTTCTAAATCTCTCCTGTCTCCACAGGCCTTTAATGTGACAAATCAGGATGTTTAACCATTTGTGAAAGTGTGCAGATGATTGGGGGGGGGGGGTCGGCGTTGACCAGAAATGTATTAGGGTTCTTCAGGCTCCAAATGACAACTACCTAATCCAATTATTTTAAGGAAAGGGGTTATTTATTGGTTCAGATAGCAGAACTGGTTTCAGCTGTTTTGTTCAGCTTGATATCAGATGATATCAGCAGTGCTCGGTGTACCTCTCAGCTCCCCTCAAGTCCAGTACTAGCTTCAGGAGACATCAAGATGATGCAGAGGCTCCAGCCTGCAATCTTCCTCCTTCAGTTCCAGAAGGGTAGCAAATTCTCTTTCCCAAAGTCACAGAGGAAGTCTATGCCATGCAGTTCACTCTGGTTGACTCTCATGACTAACCTTGAGCCAAAGAGCATGACAAGAGGAGTGAGTACACCACACCGACCTACTGAGGCCCATACCAGGGGCCTGAGGTGTGGTTATTTGGCTTCTTGGAACCACACAGACTGAGTGGGGAGGGGCCTTTCCTTAGGAGGAAATGGATACAGGTGTCAGTGGGTAGGTAAATGCACACTGAGGAAACATTTCCAAGACTCACAGACTGCTATGCACATAAACTTATTTACCTTTCAATAAACTTAGTGACTTAAGTAGGTCTCTCTTCTTCCACTATATATGACAACTGTGCTTCCAAGCTTTTTTTAATGTCATGGTATATAGAAAATAATAGTAGTCCTATGTCCTACTAAGTGCTGAGAGAGTCATTATCTCAGCATAGCACCGGACAGCAGCATGGGGGTGGAGAAACTCCATCCAGAAAGCAGCATGATATTGTGGAAAGACTACCTAAGCAAGTGAAGCTTCACGTCCTGGGTTGTAGACCTAGGTTCACTACATACCTGAGGCAAGTCTCAATTTCTCTGTATCTTAGTTTCCTCATTGGTAAAACAGGGGCAATAATACTTTTTCAGCCTACCTCACAGAATTGCTGAAAAACTCACATAAAATAAGGCATATTGGTATATTTTGTAAACCACAGTGTTATACAACTGTGAGGCATTATCCCTATTTTCTAGGTCTCAGTTTCTCATTTGAAATATAAGTTGGGAGGTAGGAGATCTCTAAATACTTTCTTACACTGAATTAACATTATTATCTAATTCTGCTTCATAGCTGAATTAATCCATCGAGGTCAATGAGGTTGCTCAACATAGATACAACTAATACTACGGACACATGTTAGTAGAATTGGCCAGGATATACAAATTTATTAGAGCTTAAATTATTGACTTCATTACCGAAAACAGCATTGACCATTGCCTAAGCACACACAAACAAAATAAAACTAAGATTAACCTAAACAAGAGTAAAGGCTCACAATGGAAAGACAATTATAAACTTCATCCCCTAAGCAGGGACAAATGTTTAGAGCCTAGAAGCAAATTACAGAGGTGAGGGAAATAGAAGATTTAGAGGGTAATCTGAACAAAAAGATCAGACATGGACTGCTGACTAGACAGAGACCCTAATTTCCTCCAAACAGAAATTAACGCTCCACCGAAATGCATGCCCATCTCAGAATTACGCCATGAACACATGGCACATGCAGAAATGTTCACCAGGCCAGGCACAATTCTAAAATCAAACTCAAGGAGTTCTCAACTTTCTTTTTTTTAAAAAGAAAATAACCAACGGATGCCACAGGAATTCATTGACATCCCCCCTTTTGTTCATACTAAACTTTTTCTGCTTCCAAATAGTAAAACATAAAATAAAAAGATTTGAATTTCATAATTTTCTTCTTCTACCAGATGCCTTCTGTGAAATATGCAATGGGAGAAGAGAAGGAACTGGGGTTCAGGTAACTTCATAGAGACACCCATAGTTAGATATCCTTGGAATTCTGGATAGTGTGTTTAGCATAAACAAATAATACAGGAAGATACATAGAAAGAATACAATCAGCCATTCCCATGCAGATTCGACGTAAAGAGATATTGGATTAAATATATTGCAGAATTTCAAGAGGTGCTCTAACTGGAAGAATGATGTTGTGGTTACACTTCTGGGAATATCTATATGTTATCAAAAGCTAAATCCAGACTCTTTACCTCCAGTTTCTCTCCTAGTTTGAGAGTGAAATGTGAGTCTCACAAATATCTCAGCATCTCAAAGTTTGCTCCATAATATAATACAGCTAATTTGGCTTCTTCTTGTCACTACAAGGATATAAAGAGTATGAAGGAAGAATGTATGTAAAATTACTTTTTTATAGAAAATTAATAAAATGTTTAATTATCTTTACATAGCCACTCATTAGCTGGACATCCAAATTGTTAATAGTGGCTATTGTTCTCAAGGATGAATCAAGTCAGCTGAGAATAAGTGCCACACATAGCAGCTGTATGAACACAGTCAGTGACTCAGTCACATCAGTTAGTTGAGTAAAATATCAAACCAAATGTTGTCATTCCTAACCTCCATATCACTGTCATAAAATATATCCCCAAATCCTACATCCCAATCATAAAGTGTAAACGTGACTAACCATTCTACTATTAAAGACAAGACAAGATATAGAATGCCCAGTGATTCCATATGGGCAGAAAAACCTAGAACTATTATAATTCTTCAGTGAATGACACTATTATCAATTTATTTATGCAAACCCAAAACATGAGTTACCCATAATTCCTCCCTTCCTTAACCCCCATATCTACTCCAAACACCAAGTTATGAGTTTTTATTCATGTGCCTATAAAAGAATTTCTCAACCTCCAGTGACATTAGGGCCAGATAATTAATGCTCCATTGTGAACACTGGCCTGTGTGTTGGTTCTTTTGCAGCAGACTGGTCTCTACTCACTGGATGTCTTTAGCAACCTCCTCCTCCTGCCCCTGAGCAAACTGAGATGACAAAAAATGTCTCCAGATATAGCCAAATATTCCCAGGGAGGCAAAATTGCCTCACTTGAGAACTACTGGTCTCAAACCATCCATTTATTTTCTGATCCACTGAAGTCACTGGCTTACATTGCCCCCATCTCTCAGCACAGACCACCACGATCACAGATATATATATATATATATCAGTATATATACATATGTATATACATACACACACACGTATATATAGATTTCAGAGAGGAAGGAAGAGGGAGAGAGAGAGATAGAAACAAACATCAATGATGAGAGAGAATCATTGATTGGCTGCCTCCTGCACACCCCCTACTGGGGATCAAGCCCACAGCCTGGGCATGTGCCCTTGACAGGAATTGAATCTGGGACTGTAGGCTGACACTCTATCCACTGAGCCAAACCGGCTAGGGCTATCACAGACTTTTAATTGATTTCCCCACATCCACTCTACCCTCACCAATCGTATATGAACACTGTAGTCAGGGTAGGGTTTTTTGTAACATAAACTTGATATGATCACCCCACTCCCTGCTTAAAACACTTTTAGCTTCCACTTGCTTTTAGGGGAAAATTCTTAGCAACTGCATGGTCCAATCTTTTTCTACCTTTTTAGACTCTCTATCACTGTGCTCAATAGCATCTGTCTTTCTCTCAGCTCCTCTTAGCTGGCATGCTTCCACCTGCCTCAGGGTCTTTGCACATGCTTCTCCCTCAGCCCCAAATGCTCTTACCTCCATGTCTCTTCATCTCTCATTATTCCCCAATTATGGAATGAGTGTCTGACACCTTCCAGGCATTTTTCTGGGAGCTGAAACTTCAGCAATAAACACAAACCCCTGACCTCATGAAGTTTTTAACTGCCACAAATTGAGTAGAGATAGGGAATAAGAGAACAATAAACAAGTAAATATATAAAATGTGATGTGGTGGTGAAGGCAGTATAAGGGTGATGTGGAGTGCTGATGCAGAGAGAGTTGCCATTTTATATAGGGTCATCAGGGACAGCTTACTGATAGAGAGGGAGCATCTGGGGAAGAATGTTTGGGGCAGAGAGAGCAGCAAGATCAAAGACTCTAAGGTGGAGTTCACCTGAGTGTTCAGGTAACAGCAAGGATGCCAGTGTGGCTGGAAATGACTATGTAAGAAGAAGAGAGTGGAGGAAGAAGGGGTCAGATAGGTAGCAGGAAACCAAACCCATGGGGCTCTATAAGCTGAAGAAAGGACATGAGATTTGCTCTGAGTGAGATGGGAAGTCATGACCAGAGACATCTGAACAGAGATCTAATGTAATCTTTTATTTTAATGGGATCACTCTGGCTTCCATGTAGAGAATGAACAATAAGAGGGCAATGGCAGAAATCAGGAGACTAGTTAGTAGTCTGCTGCATCACCTATTTAACTCTTGTACTTTCTTTCTATGTCTGCTTTATTTCCTCAGGTAAGTCTTCCCAATCCCCTATATGCTCTTATAACCTATATATCTCTAATTTATGATGTAGCACCTGGTATCCTTGACATTTTATATTTATTTGTGTTATTATCTAATTAATATTTGTCTTGTTCACTGGTCTATAAGTTCCTTTGGGAAAGGGATCCAACCAGTTTTTCCTTCCCCAATGCCTAGCAAAGAAGTATAGAACAGTATAGGTGCACAATAAATACTAGGGAGGGGAAAGAAGGAAGGAAGAAAGGAAGGAAGAAAGGGTAAAATATTGTTACAAGAGTTATTTTAACAATTCTAGTCTAATTGTGCCAAAATGATGCAAATATGGGGCAAATAGAGTAGGAATTTTTGCAAGGAATATAAGAAGTGTTAGGCCCTACCATCCAAGGGAAATGTGGATCACCAAGAGATAACAGTAAAAACTAATATTTATTGAGAGATTACTAGGTCCCAGGCACTTTAGTTACATAACCTTGTTGAATCCTCTCAATAACCTTAAGGGGTTTATATTAGTACATTTTTCAGATGAGTACATGTACTTAGAGAGGTTAGTTACATAGCCAAGAATTGCAGAGCTGAGCGTTCCAACCTTTCTGTTTAGCACTATGCACACTGCTTCCTGCAGGGACAGTCAATAGCAATTTTATTAAAGATTTAGCTCCTGCAATCCCATTCCTGAAAACTCATTGTGTCAAACAAATAGCAGGGTTCAAATGCAGTTGAATTTTTGCTGCATATCTTGTGTGTACATTTCCTCCCAACAGAAACAATTCCTTCCAATCAGTGTCATACCATTTCATTTGAAATTTTAATGAGGCACAACAAGCAAAAACGAAAAAGGAAAGAAAATGGAAAATTGGAGTTACCTAACAGTAGAATCTAAGAAATTGAATTTGCTGCAGAATTAAAGCACAAGATGTAATCCTTAATCTCATTTAAAAGACCCTCGTTTGTTTAATATATTAACAAAGAAAACAGTTTGATGTCACTTTGAGGCATAGAATAATTCTTATTTCAGGATGTTCAATAAGAACAATAACTGCCACAAAAACAAATCTCTCCTTTTGATAAATCTTTAGAGAGAAATAGGAGAAAAGTCAACTTGAGGCTATAATTCTGCAATTCTTTCATCACAGCTGTATAATGAAATATGGAATTTCTAAAACATTCATGGAAATATTCAACATTTAAATATTTCCAGTGAATTTTATTTTTCCCAAGGAGGAACTTTTATCTTAAAAGAAGGGGGTCAGGGAGACATGGAGGAAGAGAGAGAGAGAGAGATACATCTATAAATACATCTTAACTACAAGTATAGTTATCCTGGTATGGCTTATAGTAACAACAACAACAAGGATGTAATCTATCTACCAAGAGATAATCCATCAATAAATTATGTCAATCCAGACAGTGGAACACTACACAGCCATTAGAAATGATGCTGTAGAAGCACACTTGTTGACTCAGGACAATGTTCAATACCACATTAATAAGTGAAAACAAATCAGTTTTAAAATATTAAGCACAGTATACTCCCACTTTTGTAAAAATATAGATATGGCCCTAGCTGGTTTGGTTCAGTGGATAGATAGGGCGTCAGCCTGTGGATTGAAGGGTCCCAGATTCAATTCCAGTCAAGGGCACATACCAGGCTTGATCCCCAGTAGGGGGTGTGCAGGAGGCAGCCAATCAATGATTCTCATCATTGATGTTTCTATCTCTCTCTCCCTCTCCCTTCCTCTCTGAAATCAATACAAATATATTTTTTCAAAACATAGGTATTATGAACACAAATAAGTTTAGAAGAACTATCAAAAAATATATCCAACAACCTCTCCCAGTTATATATTAAAACCGCAGATAAAAATGGTTGCTTACTCCTTTTTACAAAAGATATCCTAAATTAGCCAGCCATTTTACCAAAATCTGCATTTTCCCTAGGCCTTTTAAGAATATTCGGAAGCTACATCAAATGCCTTGCTGTAATAAAAATACCCACTGTGTTCCCACTCAGCTTGTTAAGAAATCAAAGAAAGAAATTAAGTTAGTTTGGCATGATTTGTTTTTGATGAACCCATGTTGCCTCCTAATTATCACATTATTTTCCTCCAGATGTTTGCAAATTGAGTGAGCACAGAGATTCTCTTTGTTGAAATACACCATAAAAGCCCTGGACAATAGACTATGTTTGAAAGCTTTTGAGTTACTCGGTTTGCTAGCATTTAAAATGAAGCTTAGATCTGGCTGGGCGGGGGGGAGGGTTGGGGGGGATGTGCACATACTTTAAAAAACGACTGTAATTTTTAAAATTAGCTATGTGAAAGTAATGGATCTAATGATGAAAAAAAGCCTCTGAGTCCTATACACTAGGGAAGCCCCAGGATCCTCTGCTCTTAAACACCCAAACAAATACAAGGTCATGGTGGCATGAGACTCAAACATACGACTATATACTATATGTAGATACATATGTATATAGCTATAGGTAAAAACACACCCATATCTGTAATTTGGCAGCACACTGATCGTCTTTATTATGGTTTATTCAGTTTATGAATATTTAATCCCCTGGTGCATAATTGAGACCTAACTTCATGCAACATAAACCAGGAAATAAAGCTGCACTTTTTCAAGACTTTTTATCTCATATCAGCAAGAGCTGTGACTGGACAAAACATTTGCCAAGACTGTTGACCTCTGTGTCTCTTTATCTACAAAGCAAGGTTAATGATACCAGGTTGGGAAGAAGGGTTGATGAATGAATGAGACATCCGGTGAAGACAGAATGCTAGAAAAACGAATAATAATCTAATGTCAAAAAATCAAAACATAAACATAGAATATATTAAATATTCACTTTGATCTGTAACAAGAGGTATTGTCATGCTGCAGAAATGATTAGGTTCTCTTATAACCTAAGAGATATAAATACCTGTTTGTTTTTTAATCCTCACCAGAAGATATGTTTTTTTGATTTTTAGAGAGAGAAGAAGGGAGAGTGAGAGAGAGAAATATCAATCGGTTACCTCCCATATGCACCCCTAGTGGGCATTGAACTGGCAACCTAGGTATGTGCCCTGACCTGGAATTGAATCTGCAATCTTTTGATATAAGAGACGCTCAACCAACTGAGCCACCTGACCAAGGATAAATATCTATTAATTTACTCTTGGCAAAAGTGGCCACGTCAATACTTTTATAAATCTAATGTGATAGCATGAGAATGCTTAAACAATGACAAGGTAAGTCCAGTTTCTGTTTAGCATTTCTACTAGCCCTTAATCTCTTTTCCTCACAGATATTTTTGAGACATTGAAGAGAGAAGCAAAGATCCCCCCAAAACAATACCTTTATTGCAGTCAAATTCCCTGAGCTGGTTGATTAGATCACTATAAATATTCAAAAGAAAATAAAGGGGAGGAAAGAAAGGTAAGAGGAAAGAGGAGAGAAGGGGAGGGAAGGAAGGCAGAAAAGCAGGAAGAAAAAAAGAAGGGAGAAAGGAAGGGAAGGAAAGAGGGAAGAAATGAAGGAAGGAAAGGAGGGAGGGAGGAAGGGAAAAGGAAGAAAATGGGAAAGAAAAGAAAGGGAAGAGAAGGGAAGGGAAGGGAAGGGAAGGGAAGGGAAGGGAAGGGAAGGGAAGGGAAAGGAAAGGAAAGGAAAGGAAAGGAAGGGAAGGGAAGGAAAAAAGAAATAGAGAAAACAAACTCAAATGCTGAACATGACTATAAAATAAACTTCACATACTCACTTACCTTTGTGACACCCTGGATTCCCAGGGAGTCAATTCCTGGTATTCTTTATTAACTTGAAAACATCAAGAAATTCACAATCTTGAAATGTTTATAAGAGCATTTGGTTTATTCTAAAAGTACATTTCCTTCCAGAGTTACATGTGTTCTGGGAACTTCCTGACACAACACATTCACTGCCTAAAGTTTCACCAATGAAGCCAATTTAAAGAGCTCTCCATGGAGGTATTGTTACTGTAGATTTCGTAGCACTAGTACAAACAAAGCCCTGCTGAGAAGCAACTACTCACTGAGTGGTTGGTCAGCTGACCAAGGCTCTCACCATCACTTCACCACAAACCTGATTTAAAGTCAGCAAAATTATAAATTCCAACAAACCAAGGGATCACTTGGAATTATTGGAGAGATATTTGCCAAATGCACCCCTAGGATTTACTGCACAGAATATACTCTTAATTTTACTTTCGCTTTTTTAGTGCCTTCCTTCACAAATTTCCACCAAGCATTTAGGATTCTCACAATGTATCCCAGTCAGGGCACATACCTCCAGGGTCATTCTTTCACGTAATAGTGATTCACAATTCAAATGATGCCATCGCCTTTCCTCTGTCAAGATTCTTGTTTTATGTCTATTTCTTCAGAAGTTGGATCTCTGGTAGGTAATTTGCATAGAATGATTGTCCCTCCCATGTAACACATTTATTTTCTGAAGGTTTAACCCAAAGGCATATGGAGATAACTACAAGCTTAGGGCTAGCTGGAAGAGAGAGATTTGGGATAAGAGGGACTTCATAGAACTCATCTAATCATATCAGGTAGATAGCTGCCTGTCCTTTAATGAAAAATCATAAACTGGACTTCTTTTAACACATCAAGTGTGACATGATCATGGGCATGGAGATCTGAAAATCTATACTAATAAAAGGGTAATATGCTAATTAGACCGGATGTCCTTCCGGACAAAGCCATGGTGGCAGGGCCAAGGCAGAGGCAGTTAAGGGTGATCAGGCCAGCAGGGGAGAGCAGTTAGGGAGATCAGACTGGCAGGCAGGAGAGCGGTTACAAGCCAGTGGTCCTGGATTGTGAGAGGGATGTCTGACTCTGGCAGTTGAACATCCCATGAGGAGTCCCGGATTAGAGAGGGTGCAGGCCAGGCTGAGGGATAACCCCATCCAGTGCACAAATTTCGTGCACCAGACCGCTAGTAGATAATAAAATTAAAACAGAAAGGATAATGTTAATAAGTATACAAAATGGCATTGAAATGGGAATTCCTAGCTAATTCAACTTTCTTGTGCTATGGAGAGTTATTGGATTACATGATGTGACATGCTAGCCTTTGGTTCACAGAAAGGCACTCTATTCTTTTTAGAAATTTCAAAGGGAAACAGTGGCCCCCTTCCTTCATTGGAATTATCTCTCTTAATGCTGATGGCCAAATGTGAAATAGCAAAACTATCTTGGACTAAAAAGTTCAGTTGTTTCTTTTAGCAATTTTCCAGTTAAAATAAAATGTTTTGAATTCTTGAAAGCTATCACTCTAGCAGGCAAATAAATCAAAATTCAAAACTCTTATCATGTCAACAGCAGTACTTCTACATCAAACAAGTAAATTTTAATAATGCAATACCTTCTTCACCAAGGGATTTGAAAGTCTGAATGGCATAAATAATCATCCCTATTTATCTTAACTGGACAAATGTTTTTCCTTTCCTTAACAGAAAGTAAAAGACAAAGGTAGTTCTTCCTTGGACCTGCATAAAAAGAAGACTACAGTCTCTGTTACATTAAAATTAATAGAAAAAATGTTCTAAGAGGTTGGAAAAAATATTAAAATTGTATCATGTTGAGATCATTCTTTGCTCATATAAAATCACGAGGCCAATAAAATCCAGGCACACAGTGGAGGGTTACACAGGTGATAAGAGTTTTTCTTTGTAATATTAGTTCAAAGATAATGGTATAAAATCAGTCATCAATAATAACAAAATTTATACCTAGAAATATCTTTGTCCTTTAGTCCTTGTGAGAGTATCTCAGAGTTCTTTACAGTATCAATCCCATTTTCTCTTCTCCTCATAAAATCTGTTTGTGTAACACAAGTTTCTTATTATTTGAAACAGTTCATGAATTAGCTAAGGCTTGTGTTTCTCTCCCATCTTCCATGCATTGCCAATAGTTTAGACTGTCTCTGATTCTTATATTCTCCATCTATGAAGAGTAGAGAGGACTGTGAAGATATTTTTTATAATGCCTGCTATAGTTTTGGAGTAAAAGATTGAAGAATTACCAAAAATGATGTTTTGGGTTTTTCAGTTGTTTATCTATATTGAGGTTCATAGCTTTTCCTGGCTTAGCTAACACAGATGATATTTCTTTGGACCTAATATATAGTTACATTTTACATGGTCACTGCACGCCTTGGCACACCTCGGCTTGTTCTAGCTGCACCACTCCGATCTCTGCTTCTATTATCACAGGCATTCTCCCTGTGTGTCTTCTCTAAAAAGGACACAGTCATTTGGGATTAAAATATGTCTACTCTACTACTCTAGTATGACTTCATCTTAATTTACACCAACAAAGACCCTATTTTCATATAAGGTCAGAATTACAGGTACCAGAGGTTAGTACTTCAACATACCATTTGGGGAACACCATTTGACCCATAACACTATCCTATAAATGCATAGCCAGCTATAACAAAACTAAGGTGTCTGGCAAAAGAGTCCCAAAGAGCCGTGTCTAAACCATTGCTACTGGGTACTATACAGAATAATCTTAAGTATTCCCAGGAGGATTTAATGATGAGTTTGGGGGGGGCGGGGAACAAAACCAAAAAACATTATTTCCAGAGCTGAACCGATTGTCTTCCTAGGCAATTCTCCTAAGAGTAAGTTGCAGAAGGCTGTGGCATTAATAACCAAGGGCAAAATGCAGTTTGTAGCAATTATACTGATAACATGATCAACTAATGAAGTTCATTAGTCTAGTTGCTGGGAACAGGGATTTATTGACATTTTTATTTGCCACTGGTAAATGAGTACTGCATAGAGAAACACCATTCAGGCAAAGTATGAAGCAAAATGCATTCTTTCAGCATTTCAATGGTCTTAATTAAATTGTGCTTTTAACTCGTTTAAGCTAAACTTAGCCAGAGCATGTAAAATTTAAAAACCTATTTAAGCAATAATACATATAAGTCCTATATTAATTATGAACAGGCCAGATATTGTTCCTAAATTTAAAACAATCTAATGTGATCTTACACTGCTCAGGTTCAAACTTGTTGGATTAATTTTATTAATATATATTATATCCTTAAGTGAACAATACAGAACCAAAGCCCCAAGTAAAAATGCTCAATAAAATATGTCCTTAGATTATCAAATTTACTGAGAATATATTATTTCCGAAAAGCACCAGAAAATACACAATCATTAAACTTAGTGTTCTACTTCTCAAGATAGAAAAATATCTAGAGAAAAGAAGAGATCTTTTTTAGCATACAAGGACCTATGTGTTCTCATTTAATCACAGTGTTCTACCAACTTTATGCCCTTTTAGGTTCTTCAAATATTGTCATCAGTATCACTCCTTGATTTACATATATTATTCTATCCATATTCACTAATATAATAGGATGTGCATTTAAATTTGAACTGGACCCTGCGTAAATATTTAAAATTCACAATATTACATAGCTGATTCATTTAACAAGCTTTTGAAAAGACAGAGTGTGAGAGGGCAACAGGCCTGTATCTCTGACCATTACAAAAGAGGGTCAGAAATAATGCCTGAACGTCCAATGCCCGGCAGGGGTTGTGTGCTGTGCTTGTTCCAGACTGTTTCCTTGATCCCCATTATGTTGTTAGCTCAGCAGAGGAAAGAGACAGTTTAAAAAATGTCACAGTGGGAAGTGTTTTAACATTGAATGATAAATCCCCAGAGGCAAATGCAAAATATATCCACATTGTTAACAGTGCCTTTGAAGCAGGCACAAGATTGTTAAAATATGTAACTGGGTTTTTTGCCCAATTGGTTGAAGTTGTTTGTGGTTTGGGGTTGCTTGAAAGTGGAGAAAAAGGAGTGTTTTCCATAAAAACATAATTATTTTTGTATTCTTAGATGTTTATAGTGTACCACAAAACATGGAACCATCCTTTTCATGGTCTATCCATATCTCCTAAAATTAACCAACCAAAATATACATAGAACAGTGATGTTAAATTGAGTGTTTAACATATCAAAAGATAAACATGTCTGTGTTACTGTGTTTAATAGCATTATTGTAAATCATTGTTACCCTACCCCATCCCAAGCAATCACCAAGAACTATTTTTCTATGTTAGACTCAGGAAGAATTATGACTATTCAAATATGATCTAATTATTGTTCTTGAATGGCAGATTCTGTCCTTTAGTGAAAAAAAAATGTGGCCTCATTTTAGTCACAGCATTGAAGAAAATAACAAAGATATCCCAAACTACAGTCTTTGGAGATTAAAATCAAGAATGGTGCTTATAAAAAGCTGGAAATAATAATTAATGTCTTCTGAAACTTCCACACAGCCCTAGCTTGGGCCTTTGGATGCTCTTTGGTCATAACATCATTTGACTTGTATCGGCCCTACTCTAAAAGATTTAACTTGTCTATTTTCCAAAAGTGCTTAGGTTTTCAGTATCCATTGCAACTCCTTTGTAGGCAAAATTGATATTTTGATCTCCGACGTTGAACATCTGCAAACTAAATTTATATGCATGATAATGACACACAATCATAAAGAATGTGAAATAATCTGTCTGTGTTACAACAGATGTCAATTTTTGTTGCTTGTTATTACTAAAACGGGGAATGGAGCTTCTCTCTGTGACAAGTAATGCTGCTTCTAATTCCTAACAGTAAATGCACCTAGAATATGAGCAAAAGTGGCACTCAGCCTGCATATCCATCACCATTTTGATTGTTTGAAATGCATCTGGTCCCTTTGAGTATATTTACTGTGATTACCCAGTTCAAGCCTTTTCACACTATTGTATGTGTCATCAAATGACAGTAATGAAAATAACTGCAACCATTATTATAGGTTTTAGGACTTTGCCATCTGTTGAGTATTAGCCTTTGCCATTCCCCAACTGGCTTTCCAGTGAGCCAAAATTACACAGGAGCTTCTCCACAATGCTGCTTTTTTATACCACCTCCCTCTTCCCACACACAAGAGATCAGGCACCCCTTAAACAGTCTTCCTAGAACTTAGCCGTTAAGAATGAATCTAGATGAACTCACTTGATGTTATTTCAAAGCTTAAAGTAAAATGATAAAGCCTTAGAAATAAAGATGGCATATGCTACACAGTTCTCATAATTAGCAGTAATATATAACATGACATTTCAGCATCAATCTAAAATGGGGGGAAATGACAAGTATTATTATTTCCATGTAATGTAAATTATTTGGAGGTACCCTATCCATCTCTTATGTGAAATGAGTAAGTAGGGACAGGTTATTTTTAGGCCACAGACTTCCAATTTATCAGAATGTCAGCGTTTTGACCAGCCACAAATTTGTAATGAATTTGTATAAACAAAGCCAAAGACATACTTGATTATTCTATTGTTAGCAGTAGTCCATTACCACACCAGAACCTGACCATAACACCTTGTTTTACAAAAGGATTTAATATACATTCTAATCACAATGAGGTTAACAGTGATAAAATGTTATAAAAAATTATAAACAGAAAGCTCAAATTTTGACTGAAAATAATATTTCCAACATTGTTTGTTTCAAAGCTCCTTTTGCATAAGTCAATTTTAATTTAAAAAATCTGTGAGATAAAAGCATTCTGCTATGGGGAAAAAAAAGGCACTCATATAGCAAGAAAGCAGAAATAGTACAACTGAAGAGAAAATGCAGATGAAAATGTAATGTTTTCTCTAATTGCAACATCCTATACTGCCCCCAGAGAGCCTACTTCAGTTTGGGTATATAGTAAGTATGCAAGAAATATTTATAGAAGATAACTGGAAATTAAAGGACCAGGCTACATTAGAAATGGTTGTAGAGAATGTTGAATCAATGGACATCTTTTAAAAATACATGGTGTTTTATAACAACTGAATCCAAAACACTTATTATATAAGATTCTGGATTTATTAAGTAGCACATGATCCTAACCAAGACAATGCTACCAACACTACAGGCAGCTGCCACTTCAGTCTTTAAAAGAAGAGACAGAATCCCTCACACTTTTTTTTTCATTTTTTTCTCAATTACATGCACTGCTGCTCATACAATGTAGCTAACATTCTATCATCACTGCATTTGTCCCATGAGAGGACAGTGATTTGTGGTATTCATTTTAATGCAAAAGAATAGATTTCAATAAGGATTCTTATATTTTTTTTCAGACAGCATTGAAGACTAACTTTTCTTAATTAGTTTGCCAGAAAGTAAATGAAGAAAGAATGATGGATAAGGCAAAAACATAATGGAAAGAAAACCCCAACAAAGAAAGGAAGAAGGAATGAAGACATTGTACAGTGTTATAAGAAATATATGTACTATTTCCTATTAGGATCCTAGAAAGAGTGAGAAAAGTATGTACCTTTCAATGTCACTTAGAGAGCAACCAAAACAAAGGAAATCATTTTCTATTTGAAAGTAGACTTGGAAAAATAATTCTAAACATAGTAGCTAAAACCTGAAAAAGTACCATGAATGGGGAAGAGCTAAGCAAATGACAATGATGACTAATAAAACCCAAAATAACGAAGGCAGATTTGCGTTGGTCTTCTTAAGTAAATGGATAGGACTCCACCTGGAATGCAGTTGAGGACACCAGTATTGATCCAATCTTAATGATGATTTGGCCAGCTGAACAGAAAACAAAAGTAGTAAGAGCAATAATGTTTCAGAAGGTTATAGTGGCTACTGAGGTCACTAAGAACACCCTGTAATATTCACTGCTCCCTGAAATAATGTTTACTTACTGCACTTTGATTCAACATGCTTTATACTTCTGAATACGTTTCTAAATAATGTTCCAAAGAATCTGGACAACTCATAGTGCTTTGGTGTCTGTCACGTGCAGGTTCTTTACTTGTGGTCAATAACAAATAATTCAATTCAACCAACATCTCTTAAATATTACCATGTCTAGGCACTATGCTAAAAGCTGCAAACTACAGAAGGGTAAATGGGACTCAAATATTGTTGAGCCTATGCTATTATATCCTCAACCAACAGGAACATGATGTTGGAGCTATGAAGGTGGCCCCTGTATTTATTTGGATTATAGGAGAGTGGGAGACACTGACATTAAACAAGTTATCGCAACAAATTATGAGGATGATAAACCCTTCCCTCCAGACTTAAAATCTAGTGGAGAAAGAAGGCATGCAAAGATAGAGCAAAGGCTGACTAAGAGATATGCTTAATAGAGAGAAATGAGTTGTGCAACAGAGCGAAGCAAGGCATTAATTGTAACCTAGGACATTCTGAGTGAAGGAGGATCTGAATGGGCTTAGCAAGATGGATAATGATGGTGGAAGGCATTTGAGAAAAAAGGACCAAGCACCCCAAGCAGCACCTACTCAAGTGACAGAGACCAGAGGATGGACCAAAAAGTTTAAGGGAGACAGAAAGCCAACGATCTTAAATCTATTCTATAGGCAAGGGATGGCAAGTAAAGACTTTTGAGTTAAACAGTAATGTGATCAGACCTCTGGTTCAGAAAGAAAATTTTGGAAATCATTTGTGAACAATTTTCAAAGCTATTTGAAATAGAATAACTAAAAGAACCTATACCAAAATATTCACAAAAGTGGTATTTTTTAATTATACTGGATATTATTTCTTGGCTAATTTATTGATATTTTCTAAATGTTTTAAAGTGAACATGAATGATGCTTGCATTTTTAAAGTAAGTTGTATACTTTCCTGATATACTATATCCATCAAAATAAATATACTATTTATTACTACTATAACATAAATACCAGGCGTTGGGAGTCATATAAGTATTTAACTTTCACAAGTGATTAAGCCAAAATTCAGCCATTGGTCTTTGGTTGGGACTTTTACTGAAATTGACTTAAAGCCAAATATTTCTAGCACAGCAAGTGATGGCATTTTCCTAAATATCCTGCCGTCTGGTCCAAGAATAGCACCATTGCTTGTTGAGTTACAGGAAGAAGAACCAGTAGGATCACAGATTTGGGAAGTGAAGGAGTTTCTCATCATAAAGCAGGAAGGCAATAGATCAGTACAAGGTCACATTGACTTCCTATGTTTTAGGGAATCAAGTCATGACATGATAAATGCCAGGGTGACTAGATGTTCCTTTCCCCATTTAAAAGGTCATCTACATATGACATTGGTGAGGACAAGCATCAGCATCACTTACCCTTCCTGGTATAATATTATTTGCTCTCCTCATGAAAGAGAACAGGAAATACAGAAGGGCTTCTGGGAGATAGCATCTTGGAGAATTTGGTGACTGCAGGATCACTGGACCCGCCACTTTGTTAGCATTGTTGTAGTTCTTACCCCTTAATATATTAAGAAGTGATTTGGGAAGAAAAACAATTCTTTTTTACTTCCTCTTACTTTGATTGCCCTATGACCTAACACCATGGAAGTTTAAAATTAAAACAAAACAAAACAAAAACAAAAAAATGAATAAGGGTAATGATGGTAAAATTACATAAGCTTCAGAAAAGTTTATAATCACTATATCAGAAACATATATACTTTTCCTTTAACAAATGGAATATTTGCATTTGTATGAAATCTCCTAAGAAGAACAAAGCAATCCACTTATATTATGCAACAAAATTTAAATATGCTTCTCACACCAAAGATCAAACATAAATCCTTAGTAGGATAAAGAGAAGGTTCAATGAAGGTTCAAGGCTTAGGACTGTTTGGTCAAAGCAAACAATTCACAAATCTGCTCTGAACATTTGTGTCTCATTTTTCCCACCTACCGTAGGAAGACAGGACCTAAAAGTTGCTACAGGTACAGACATCAGGGTCTAGGCACCACTCTAGGTCAAAACAATGAATCTCCCACCCATCAAATAAATGGCATTGGATTGCAATCTAACTGAAAGAAAACCCCAACAAATAAAGGAAGAAGGAATGAAGAGACTGTACAGTATTATCTAAAGCCCAGTGACCAAGTTTAAATATATCAGACAGAAGAGCCAATACAAGAAGCCAAGTGGGTCAAGCACCGAGTAAGCTGAAGCATAAAGAGGAAATAAACTGAGCCTTGCAAAAATCCCTGGAGCTGGATTCCAGGTTTTCAAATTAGCTTTATACATGGTTCCTCTCAAGCACTGGCTTAGATTTACCAGGATCCATTAGAAGAGTCAACACAGGGGTGGGGTAGCAGTGGTGGAGCAGGCAGTGGCCCCACATCAAGCATATACCCAGTATCTTGCAATTGGCCTTTTTTAAATAATTATTTACTGAATGAATGAATAAATCCCACTCTTCATTTAAAGATATATATATATATATATTATAGTAAGGGATTTGTGGAGGTTGGAAAACACCTTCCACCATGCCAGCTTCTCCCCATCAGCTAAATATTAACCTCAGATACTTCTTATTCCCCCACTTCTTTGTTCTTTCACTTCTTAAGCTCTTTCTTCAAAATTAACCTATTCTAGTATTTACTTAATTATCACAATATGACTGAAAGATACATAAACAATCACTAAAGCTGAAAATTCCATTTACTAATAAACTAACAAAAACAGCCCTTCTCCCCCCCACACAAAAAATTCCTACCGTTATGAGGATAACATGGGCACAACTAGATATGAATCAGTCTGGTTCAATAGTACCTGTAATGGCGCTACTTACCTGCGCCACTTGTTCGAGCACGCAGTACTAGTTGCATAAACCAGGTCTTTATTGCTAACTAAAGTAGAGTTGGGAGTTATTGTACTTAGTGTTTGACAGGCAGATGATGGAGGAAGACATTAAAGGCAAAAAGACAAACAGGTGTAAATGTATGCTTGTCAAATGAGTAGTTCTGAATTAGAGGGCAGAAAGATATGAAATAGCAGACAGCAGTGCCTATCCGATCCTGGCAGGCTTCCTACAGTAAAACAGGAGATTAATGGATTAGAAAACTGTGGTACATCTACACGATGGAATACTATGCTGCTGTAAAAAAGAAGGAACTCTTACCATTTGCAATGGCATGGATGGAACTGGAGAGCATTATGCTAAGTGAAATAAGCCAGTCAATGAAGTAAAAATACCACATGATCTCACTCATTCATGGATAATAAGGACCATTATAAACTTATGAACAAAAATAGATACAGAGGCAGAGCTGCCTCGAACAGACTGTCAAACTACAACGGGAAGGCCGGGGAGGGTGGGGGGGCAGGAAGCGGGGGATAAGAGATCAACCGAAGGACTTGTATGCATGCATAGGAGCATAACCAATGGACATAAGACACTGGGGGGTAGGGGAGGCCAGGGGATTGTCAAGGGCGGGGGCAAAAAAGGAGACATATGTAATACCCTTTGTAAGACTTTAAGCAATAAAACAATTAAAAAAAAAGACAGGAATCTGAGTCCTTGTTTAGAGCAATGGAATATGATTGTACTTACCAAGCAGGATGAGACTTGTGAGTTATAAAGCTTACTGTGGAGAATGAGACTTTGAAAATGGATGAGACTGGAAGAGCGGTACAACTAGAGGAGAGAGAAGGATCCTGAAGACCAGGACAAAAGTAGCTGTAGGGGATGGTTCAGAAGATGAAATCAGAGTGTAATGACTTTGTGACTGTGATGGCATTCCCTCAGCCCAAATGCCGAGCCCCATGCTGCCTATAAAAATTCTTATCACTCTCAAGGTTCAGTTTAAATGATTTCCTTCCAAGAAGTTACCTCTTTGGGAACTGTTCTGTCGTCTGTTCTCCCACAGCCTTTTGTCTGCTCTTCTTATACTGCTGAGTTCATTCTGCCTGAGATCAGAGCCAGCAGTTTATATGTGCACTGCCTCCATTACACCACAAATCCTTGAGAGAGAGGGCCCTTACCTGACCATCCAGTCATTCCCTTCACCCAAGAACATCTATCACAGTAACCTGCACATAGCAATTTGGATGAATTAATGAAGAAATTGAAATGCCTCAAAGAAACTCTTTGCTGGTTTTGCACTGCTATAAAAATAACCAAATGACAGAGCCAAGAGCATGCATAAAATGGTGGGGAGCAATCAGGCTAACTTCAGACCAACCAAACTAGGCTACAGAGGAAAAAGAATTAACTGGAACATGAGGTATCTCTAGATAAGCACTGATATTTGTTTCTTTATAGAAATACTAGAGGCCTGGTGCATGAAAATTCATACACTGGAGGGGGGTTGTCCCTCAACCCAGCCTGCCCCCTCTCACAGTCTGGGAGCCCTCAGGGGAGGGAGGCAATGCCCCCATCACACCTCTGCTGCTGCCACTGCTGGCAGTGCCAGCCTCGGCCAGCCCTGGTTACCTGAGCCTCGGGAGGCCCTGGGCGGCTGGGCAGCCTCCATCCAAGGCTTGCCTTCACCTCAGGCCAGCTCCCGGTGGCTGGGGGGCTGAGGGGACTGGGGGACTCCAGAGGCAGGCACCCCAGTGGGGCTGAGGAGACTGGGCACCACCATCTTGTGGCTGTGGATGCCACCATCTTTGAGGACGTTGTTGTCAATTAGCATATTCCCTCCTTATTAGATAGGATTTCTCTCTACATCTCCCTGCAAATTCTGACAATGGTAATAGATCCAAGGGCATTTTATTTGTAAACTGCAAATAGATAAATAGCGGCATTATACAAAGTTACTGGAGATTCACTGCAAAAATAAAATTGTTTTTACCTCTCTTCCTCCTCCATTCCAACATTAAAATGGAAAAAGAAAACACACCCTAATGCTCCCCTAGTTAGAAATCAACACAAGCCCTTGGGGCCACAGAAGAGTCTGGTTATGAGAGAGGTGGGGAAGGGGGCAGAGATAACAGCTTCTATCCTTTAATTAGGACTTTGCCACCAAGAAAAGGAATGATGTCTATTAACCAAAGAGAAGATTGGATATGAAGTTATTCATTAACAACTTTTCAGGCATTTTGTATATAATTGAGAAAAGACGAAACACAAAAGCAGAGCTATCTAGGGATCCTGGCTTCCTATGGATTCCTCAGTATTAATACCACTCCTCCTAAGTCCCTTTGAGGATAGCTGCTTAGACGCTGAGAGAAAATAATTGAACAATTTCATGGTAACATTAAATAGCAGCTTATAATTGACCTCAATGTGAATAGCAATAAAGATGGAGAGAATGACATATGTTCTATATAGTGAGCACGGGCAGGATTCAAATCCTAATGCCTTTAACTCCATCAAGGAAGGGACACGTGAGAAAACTCCTTAATAATCACCCACAGCCTATTTGTTTCCTATAGCGAAGCTAGACATTTTCATATCCACTCTTCTAATTGACTACACTGAAATGATAGGATCATTGTCTGCAGCAAAAGAACTCTCCGGTATGCATTGATCCAGGGATGGAGCAATTTGGGAATGCCACTTGCTTCCTAAAAGGGCATTTCAATTGGCCAAATCAAAGTGAAGTGTTGTGCAATTTTCTGTATAATCAGGATTAACAGCAGCTAAAGAATGACTGGTCTTCAGAGTAGGAAGGCATGCTGCCAAATATAAATATTATAGCTGCTGCTCACCCCTCCCTGCTCCCTCCTTTTACATCTTGGGTATGACTGTATGAGCAGAGCTGGAGGCATTTATTCACAGTGTTCTGATTCTTCTTTAGACGGCTCTGAAGTCTGGATGAGCAAACGGAGAGAGGCTGTTTGTTTTTTAACGCTGGCTCCCCTGAGTATCTGTTCCCACAAAATAAATCATTCGGAGTCAATATTTAGAGCACCTGCATATGCGAATTTGCATTCAAGGAAATTCTAGACAAAAAGGAAAATACAAAATATTACCAAGTGACACATCCAGGAATAATATAACCCTGATTCAAACTCCTCTCTTCCCCAACTTTGCACCTGCTCTTGTATCCTCAAACACAGATGCTCCACTATCCACCTACTTGCTCACCCCAGACCTGGCATTGCCATTGGTTAATTCTTGCACTGGCCTCCTAATTGGTCTCCCACCCATCTTATTTGTCCACCACAAATATTTCCACCTAAGCAATCTAGCTAATTCACAAATCTGACCCCTTAATGGCTGAAGCCCGATACCCTGGTTGAAAAGATCCACCTCTCCCAGTTGTTGCCAATCTCATTATTCTCATCTCCTGATATTCCACTCCCCACCCCCCATTCAACAGTAATCATCACAGAACTTTCTGTAGTTACACAAACTCATGTTGTAGTGCCAGGACCCCTGCATCTGCCTATACTCTTCCTCAGCCATGAATGGCCATCTCGACCTTGCCCACTTGGTAAGCTTTCCTTGATCATCAATACTTTGCTTAGTTATCACTGGCTCTAAAACCCCTTCGCTAAGACTACACCCATAAACAATATTAACAGTCCCGTTTTGTAGTATTCCTGCATCTTGTATATAGGGGTTTTTTAAATTGCCTTTATCCTATTAGGTTAAAAATCACACATTGCCTGTACTCTACTAGATGGTGAGCTTTCAAGTCTCCTGAACTACAGCAATGATGAGGAACATGAGCTTGGGAGCGCCCTCATTTCAAATCCTGGCACCACTCCTTTCTCAGTGACCTTGAGCAAGTTATCTAATCTCCCTGTGACTGTCCTCAACTGTAAAATGAGCATCACTATGTATACCTTAGGGAGCGATTGTGAGGACTATAAATCTGATTTTCTGTAAAGCATAGTAAATGTCTAATGAATGATATTTGTCAGATTGAAAAGTCAATGGCATTCATAATCTCTGATGGACATATGGTAAAGCCCCAGATATAATAATTGAACTGGACTGTGCAAACCAACTCAAGGAAAGAAATCATAACAAAGTTTATTCCAATAAAAACACTGTGGCAGGGGCTGATGCTAGATTTTGTGGGCCATTTTACCAGGAAACATTCTTCTAAGAGACCCAATACAAATGCCTTTATTAGCTTCTTCCAGTAATGCTAGCCTGTCTTTTCAAACTTTGATTCTCATGCACATTTCTCTTTCCTAGGGTTTTATTTCTGCACCACTGCTGTCATTCTTGTCCTGAGCAGAACTTCCCCAGGTAAGCCAGAGAGAGCTAATGACCTTACTTAAGTACTCAGCAGGAGATAACCTCCCAATCTCAGCTTCCCTGCTCACCTTGGAAAAGCACAATTCCATTAGTCCTTAACCTTACCTACTTTTATATCATTTTACAAAGGAATAATGCAAGACCCCCAGACAATAAACACCACAATGTATAAGTGAATACATATACCTTTTGTCTTTTCTGTAATAAGCACACCAGAGACATATCAAACTTATATACCAAGTTTAAAAGCATTTAAGTATTACTAAAATATTAATTTATAAATTAATTCATCTGAGTACCTTTAAAATCATTAAATGGATTATTTATCTGCCTTCATAATAACCTTTGAAGAGTAAACGATGTGTTATAAAATTGAGCCACAAACAGGTATATGACCCATTCAAAGTGATGGTCTTTGTGCTATGTTCTTTTTAATAAAACATGAAGTTTTAAAATTCAAAAGAAAAACATCCCTGCAAAAGAACACAAGGAACAAGAAAACTAGGCTCAATTAAAATATACTCAGAATACGCTGGAATCTGCAGAAGTGAATTACACTTCACAAATTGTGGGAAGTTACGGCATTAGAAATTGAATGTTATCAAACACCTTTCAAAAACTGCCTAGCATATTAAGTCTATATCATATCCCCAATTACCAATTTACATTTACAGTGTTTAATAGATCTCCACAATGTAGACCAAGTTATGAAATCCCTATGTATATATTTTTTAACTTTAGAAAATTTCATCAAATTATTTCCAAATGGTTATCAGCTTTTCAACTTGTGCTAAACATGACTTTAACATCCATTTTTTCTTTAGACAGAAATAAGATATTATTTGTTCCAGTATATCAAATTACATTTTAAGTATTTTAAAATTCAGGCCATGCCTTGTTTAAATCCATATTTATCTTTATTTTATATTTTCTTATATTAGTGTTCCTCAAAATGAGAAAAGCCTAAATACTTAAAATCAAATAATTAGCTGGTAACATTCCTTCTTTATACCATAGAAAGCAGTATCACTTCCTTCATCTGACCACCTATTTTCTAGAGAGAGAAGAAGGGAGAGGAAGAGAGAGAGAAAGAAGTATCAATCAAGGGGCTACCAGCTGCATGCCCCCAATGGGGGATCTAGTGTGAAACTCAGGCAGTGGCCTGGCTGGACAGAACTGGTGACCTCTCAGTGCACAGGACGATGTCCAACCCACTGAGCCACATGGGCCAGGGCAACTTACTATCACTTTTTAAACTACAGATCAAAGTATGCTTCCAAAGGAGATTGTGATAATGTTGCAATTTAAAAATTGAGGCCAAATAATTCTCCAGGATGACCTTGAGATTCTACTTACCAGTTTAGTCCTTAAAACTTCATTTTGTCAACTTAGGTAGCTTTTAGTCAGGTATGAGAACACTTGAGACTTACCTAGGCTGGCTCATATTTTGGCTTCTTTGCTTCTTGCCTTGCTGATTAATGGAAATGCGTACTCAGCCTGCAGCAAACGCAGGGAGTTTATTCCCCATGAAAACCTAATGAAAAGGCTGTGCCTCCACTAGGCAATAATTTGTTTAACTTTGAACGTGCCAATTGGAAGCAGCCTTGATTCTTTAGGGATACCAGGGCTCTATTAAGCACAATCTTCCTTCACTGAACCACAGGAAAGTTAAGTAGACTTCCAAAGAAATATAACTTGCCGCCAACTCTCTCTTGAGAAGACTCTATTGAGGCCAAACTTCTTTTCTCTCCTCCTCCATCCTCTTTATCATTTTGTGGAATTCAGCTGCCGAGGTCAGAACCCACTCAATTTATCTTTTTCAGAGCTTCGTCCCACAAACAAGCAAAGGGAAACATATTTTTAAGCTTGACCGGCTGCTTTCTAGGCACACAAGCTATGCATCTATGTGCTGATGTACTCTGCAGTTAAGAAAATATGCTTTCTCTGTTTCCAGACTTCGAAACAGGTTAGTGCTAACTCTCTCCTCCAGCTGCTCAAGACAGTTATCTCCTCCCGCTGTTTACCATTTTCCACATTGACATACTTCTGCGTGTCTAAAATATGTGAAGCTTCAAAACAGCCCTTTCAAGTTCCTATCCAGAGTAAACATCAAAACATTTCCTCTTCCTGCCAATATTAGAAAGTGAAAGCAAACTACTGTAGCTGATGTGCATGTCATTACCTCCCCCTCCTCTTACGCTTGCATTTATCATTGGCCCAGGGGTCCTCAAACTACGGCCCGCAGGCCACATGCAAATACAAATATTGTATTTGTTCCCGTTTTGTTTTTTTACTTCAAAATAAGATATGTGCAGTGTGCATAGGAATTTGTTCATAGTTTTTTTTTTAAACTATAGTCCGGCCCTCCAACGGTCTGAGGGACAGTGACTGGCCTCCTGTTTAAAAAGTTTGAGGACCCCTGATTCAAGCAAATGTGGGGATCACGTGGGATGGTCCCAGAAAACATATGCCTGTAAAGGTAGAAAATCATTAGGGATCTTGAAGAAGTCCAGCTTTCAGATAATCCATTTTACAAGAAGCTCCCACCCTGGCTGGGGTAGTTCATTTGGTTGGCGTCCTCCTGCATAGGAAAGGTTGTGGATTTGATTCCCAGTGAGGGCACATTCGATACCCAGGTTTCAGAAACTGATCAATGTTTCTCTCTCACATCGATATTTCTCTTTCCCCCTTGATCTTCCTTCCCCCCTTTCTAAAATCAATAAGCATGTCCTCAGATAAGGGTTAAAAAAAAAGTAGCCAAGCTTGTGTGGCTTAGTGGTTGAGTGCCAACCCATGAACCAAAAGGTCACCAGTTCAATTCCCACTCAGGGCACATGCCCAGGTTGCAGGCTTGATCTGCAGTAGGGGGCCTGTAGGAGGCAGCTGATCTATCTTTTTATCTCTCTATCCCTCTTGTTTCCTCTCTCTCTCAAATGGATAAAAACATATTTAAAATAAATAAATAAAATAAAAAAGTGAAAAAAATAAAAGATATTCCCTAAATCACTGGTCTTCAAAATTTGTGGCTATCATACCTTCCAGAAGAACTTTTAATACTGTATTCACACATTTTTCAATTGACAACTTAAAATTTTATTATAACTGAAATGTTTGTAAAATATATATATTATCGCCTGTAACATATTGTATATCTGTAAACTATACATTTTACCAAAATCTCAATACTATATATTTTAGGTCTTTCAATATATACCAAATATCTGCATAACCAGTACCTTAAATGACAAAGCCAACATCTCAACTTGTAACTCAATAAAAAGAAATGACAAAAAATATAATAACAAAACCAGTTTTCATTGTTAAAACAATCAGCCATTTTTTAGATGTTAATAAATCCCTGTGACAATTTTGTCACCTCTAAATTTTAATTTTAAAGTAACTAGGGAGACAGATGAAGAAAGAGACAGCAAGACAGTGACACAGTCTGCCCACATGTTATTTAATGATTATGAAACTTTTCAAGCATTTTGAGTTTATTTACTCACTTTTTAGGCTTTAAACGCTCTTCACCTTAATTGACTCCACAGGCACAATTTCAAAAACCAAGAAATTAAAGAATCCCCTACGGTTTAGGGGACTAGAAGGCAATTTATTCCACAAAGGAAGAGAAATCAAGTTTTTGTGTTTCATGCAATTTGCATGTGAAAACAGGTAATGTGACACTAATTCTACAAACATGACATGAGAATTGCACCTAGAATTTTAATCATATTTCTAATCAGTCGTCAGGGCTGCATTTTAGGAAACTAAATTATATTGGCAATAGAAAAATGATTGCTATGTATTCCCCCAAATCCTACAGTTCTGGGTTGCTTTGAGAGAAACCGAAGGACAGTTAAGCCACTTTTGAATGCCTGCTACAAACCCATCATTGCTATGGAGGGAAATAAGAAAAATAAAAGAGTTCATTCCTCTGAGAAACTTGAAGTCTGGTTGGGAAATAGGAGTTATGCATCAGAAACAATTAGGAAATCATTCCATGAGCCCAAGAAAATAGTTAATGCTGTGAGGCCTTGGAGTTAAAGACATGGGTCTTGGAATGTACCAGACCTGGATTTCCATTCTGATTATCAATTACTTCTCACTGACCTTCGCTTCCTTGTCAGTGAAATGAGGATGATGACAGGGATAAGCGAGCTACAGCCCAACACCTGTTTTCATATGACCTGGGAGCTGAGAATGGTTTTTACATTTTCAAATGGTTATATCAGCATATACTAGTATATATTTGAAAATTATATAAAATTCAAATTTTGGTGTCCAGAAATAAAGTTTTATCACAACACCCATTTATTACATATCTTGGATAGCTGCTTTTGTGTTAAAATGGCAAAGTTTCGTAGTTGCTACAGAGGCCATGTGGCCTGCAAAGACTAAAATATTTACTACCTGGCCCTTTACAGAATAATTTGCCAAGAACCCTGTTGTACAGAAGGAAAAGAAATACATAATATGACTAAAATGGTTAACACAGAACCTGATCTAGAAGCAACAAATAAATGGCAAATAATATGACTGTAAGATACTATAATTTGAACCAACTGTACAATTTCAAAGGTAAGCAAGGCTACAGTAGGCATGGCTTACCCATTAAGTAACTGGCCAATTAAGGCTCCTAAAAAGAAATATTGGCATTGTCCAACCTATAACTGTGCAATCAATACACACAGAGCCTGTCATGCATATGCATGCATGATGGAGAACTGAGCACCAGGAAGTCATTGTTGCTGAATTCCATGACATTCAGGTGGATGGTGACTCAATTCTTCAAGCCCTTTTCCACCTCAGGACTCTCCCACATGATGTCCCATCTGGTAAGACCACTCTTCTTTCTGTTCATCCCCATCTATTAAGTCTTTGCCTAGCTATGATTTCCTCAAACCTGCCCCCCCCCCCGAAACTTCTGTTTCCTTGATAGCATGTTTATAATTATATATTTGGGTGGAAACTTGCTTATGAATGTCTGTCTTTCCCCTTAGATTCTAAACTCTAGACAAGAGTGATACAATCTGTCTCTGTCAGCATTACACACCCAGCTCCAAGAAGACTCTAAGTCGACAATTAGTATTTGATAAATAAATGCTTGTAACCCTGGAGGTCACCTTTAAAGGGCCTGGCCTCAAACATAATGAAGTGCAATGTAAAGACTTCCAAAATGGAAAACGTAGCCTTTTCACCCTTTCTTTCAACCAAGAATTAGAAAAATACATTGTTCACTAAGTTGTTAGTGAATTTTGAAAAATCATTTACAACAAAAGTATTTTCAGAATCTACTATATTCAAGACACCATTCTAGGCACAGGTTGGGGGGTGGGGGGATAATTCACATAAGATTAAGTGCTGACTCTCCAGAAGCTCACAAAACAGATACAGGTTCTAATATGAGGTGGACTTGGAAAATGGCAATAATGGAAACAGAAAGTGTTATAGGATTAAGAGAGGAGAAGAATGTTAACTTTGGCTGGAGAGATATGGAAAGTCTTCTTGGACAGATGAGCTTTAATCTGGCTCTTCAAGCAAGTGGGACTTCAAAATGCACCTAAGAGGAGCAGGGTATTTTCAACACAGCTTGAGGAAAGACACATTTGGGAAGTACCATCTTCGCCATCTTAGTCAACTAAGGTAAACTAGTGGTTGAAAATGTGGTTTCTAGAATCAAATCAGAGTACAAACCCTAAACCCACCACTTACTAGCTCTGTATCATTGGGTCAATTATCTCTCCAAGCCTGTTTCCTCATCAGCAGAATGGGAATACATAATAATATTACCAACCTCAAATCATTCTTGTGAATGTCAGAAAAGATAAAACACATGAAGATACAACACAATGCTTAATCTCATGGTAGGAGCTCAATAAATGATAGCTTTCTTTGTTCTTATTACCTTTCCTTAGTCCCCATAGATGTGGGAAATTGTACCATTTTCTCCTTTCTGCTTTCCTCATGCTATTCTGAACTGAGCTATTCCCTGGTAGCAAATTAAACATTTCTGAAACTGCATGAGCACTTTAAAGCTCTTGGGGTGCCATTGTGTACACAGAAGCAATACTTAATTGAATAGTAGCCTAATAGCCTCAGAAAGCTGCTGCAATTTAAACAAAAAAAAAGTTGAGTTAAAAATAGAAACAGTTCATCGAGTAGGAGAATGAGCTTCTATGAGTTGCTTGACATTATTCCTCAACACCCTATAAAAAAGAGCAGAATCTAGCAAAAAAATAAAAATAAATAGATGTACAAATCCAAATTGCTCACCAATTTAACAAAATTGGAGTCAATTACTGTGAAAAAAGGTTTATATACTAAGAAAAATTATTGATTAGGGCAAGGAAGATCTTAACTAAAATAAGCACATCAAGTCAAAGAGTTAATGTTTCCAAATGGCATACCATGGATTCCAGTCTCCCTCCCTGCCCCCCATGAATAGATTAAGTTTTTGCAAGAAAATATAGGCTTTAGTTTCAGTATCTCAAACTGCTGCATTCTTGGACTAGGGCAGGGACTCTATATCTGTATATGAAGAGACACTTGGAAAAATATCTACCTGACATAGGTGAAGTATCAAATCTCACCACTAAATTCCGGAAATAGGAAGACTTTCCCTTGGGAAGTGAGACAACATCTAAAAATAGCTTAGATAGTCAACTGTCTTATAGGGCATAGGTGCAGCCTTGACCGGAAACAGGGGGATTTCTCACTCTATGGTTTGGCTAACCATTACTAATACAATCTTTGCTTGGTATAGCCTTCAGAGGGGCATGGACTCTTTTGGAAGGAAGGAGTGAAGGACTCTGGTTCGGAGGTACATATCTAAAGTTATTTTTTAATATTTTTATTGAGTTTTAGAGAGGAAGGGAGAGGGAGAGAGGGAAACATCAATGATGTGAGAGAATCATCGATTGGCTGTTTCCTGCATGCCCCCTACTGAGAACCAGGCCTGCAACCTGGGCATGTGTCCTGACCGAGAATCGAACTAGTGATCTCTTGATTCATGGGTTGATGGATGTTCAACCTCTGAGCCACACCAGCCAGGCAAAGGTACATATCTAGACCCACCCCAGGATTTGTCTCTCTAGTGATGTGAGATAGCAAGTCTCAGTTGCCCCAAAATGTCATTTTAGTCTTAGGATCCAAGTGGATTCCCAACTATGGTCAATCTCTGAAACCATGAAAAGAAAGAAAAATGAAGCCATGATGTTGGTCCAACCTTCAGGTTCACTGACGCTTCAGGCTCACTGTCAGAGCCTCTCAGTGCTACCCAATAAAACTTCCTGCTATGATGGAAATGTGCTATACCTGCTACTGAGCTCTACTTATTCACCAAATTCTTTTCAGGTTATCTTTTTTGTTTTACTGACTTATGGACCTGCCTTGTCTGTTGTTTGTGTGACCCACCCTGCTAACTCCTGTCCCTGGCATCCAGTGTCTGAGCTCATCTCATCACCCTCACCTTTGCTGGGTATGGACTGATCCAGGTACTCTGCCTGGTATACACTCCCTCAAAAACCACTCCTCCACCAGCTCCTATCTTTAGCAAGATTGCATCCACATAGTCCTCAGCTGTCTTCTCCTGGCTACTTTCTTCCTCTGGAGAGTAACACTTTAGGAACCAACATTGGACCCATAAAAATTATAATTTCTAGAAGCTCTTAAAACTTACACCCTGTGGCTTAATATAATAGAAGCAGCCAAAGATATTTCAGTCCACCTCAAATTCTCTGATTCCCAGATTCCTATTTTATGTGTCTATTTCCATCTTATACTTTAAGATTAGTCTCCCTTTTTGTTTTTTTTTGTTTTTTTGGTTTTTTGTTTTGTTTTTATATATTTTTATTGACTTCAGAGAAGAAGGGAGATGGAGAGAGAGATAAAAACACCAATGATGAGAGATAATCATTTATTGGCTGCCTCCTGCATGCCCCACACTGGGGATCGAGCCCACAACCCAGGCATGTGCCCTGACTGGGAATCAAACCCTGACCTCCTGGTTCATTGGTTGACGCTCAACCACTGAGCCACGCCGGCCGGGCTAGTCTCCTTTTTTGATTATTCATCTATAGTCTTCTTCTACAGCCCATAGCAGAGGAAAAATATTTCAGAGGTTAAATTTTCTTTTTCTGAAGATCCATTATCCAGGTGTGAAAGCAGGCAAACTTTATTCCACCAAAAACTTGTTTTGAATCTTCTTTTCTGCACTAACAACCCGCTGCTTTATTCTTAAATTACATACATCCACAAACTAGATATTTTTCCCATGAATTGCTATATAATGCTAATATGTAAAGGGATAAAAAAGAAAGATGACAGCATGCATATAATAAATTACACATTGATCAAACATTATTTCTATAATTGTCAACAATGAAGTGCTAAAGTGGTCTGAACATTTTAGCTGTTCCTCCCCTGTTTCTCTAAATTTTAAGCCAAGTGTAGTTTTATAAACATACTTGATACCAATTAGGAGAAGGAGGCTGCTCAGCTTTTTCAACTTGGAACACACCAAATATACAGGAATGGGCTCTCAAGTGCCATGCATGTACATGCATGTACCAGAGGACCGCATTCAAAATTGATTGGGCATCCAACACAAGCCAAACAAATCAGACCATCTTCCAAATCTTTCAAGTGAGAACTAAGGGAAGAGCGTCAGCCCTTCTCTGGAGGGTTATCAGGCCTGGTAGCCTTGAGCAACCATGTTCCCCGCCATACATGTAGATGTGTGGTCAGCTGTGCAAAGGGTGGCCAACATGCAGACAGAAGCAGAGTCAATTCCTTATGTTTCCCGGTCCTGGGCATAACTTCCCCTGTCCTTCTTGCTCTACATTACATGACACAGTACAGTTCCAGGAAATTCCCACTTTTCCAAGTTAGTTCAAGAATATCAATCAATACAATATTTTTAAGATTAAAACAATCTATCCCTGAACAAATGCAGCATTGTAGATGAGAATTGGAATTACATACAGAAACCCAGAATATTAAAAATTAAAAATCGCATACCAACTATCTCCAAATAAATATCACATACATATTAAAGCTTATGAGAAACATGGCACTTGAAATATGACTAGTCAATGAAAAGAAATGTCATTTTGCATTCTCTGACATGTAAATGTTTAATTGTAGTTTGAAAATATCACTAAAAACAATAAAGAGTAGAATTTCCAAAGCATATACAGTATGATCCCATTTTTATAAAATTAGTTCTGATTATCTACCAATTATCTATTTACCAATCTTTATATACTCATAGAGAATTGCCTGGCCATTTACCTAATATTAACAATGGTCTTTTTTCAAGGGCCATATTATTACATGATGTCTCATTTTTTCCCTTTATATCCTTATGATTTAAAATTATCAGCTCAAATATATTTAAATACCTTGCTCCAGACATATCAATATAGCTTCTATGTGAATACATAAAAGCAAAGGAGATAAACAAACCCAAAGAAAGACCTTGGTTATGCTCCAACAGGAATACAAGAGATTTTTTTTTTAAGTTTGAAAATTGCTGCTTTTATTCTAAGACAAGTATTCAATTTAGCATTCCAGCAATACAATTGTCCCCTGAGCATATGACATGGGATCTTATTAAGTTTCCCTGAATCAATCCTGAATTCCAAACTAAACTATCTATTCTTAAGGTCAAAATCACTTCTTACTAGTAAACTCATTTGTACCACAACCGCCCTCCATAATTTTCTCCCCTTCCACCCTCACCCTCTGGGGTTGTAGTAGAGATTCCCAGAGTGTTGTCGGATTTGAATTTTCAGTGTTTCAGGTTCCTCAGTGTTTGGGGATGGAAAACTTGATTTAATTTGAGTCAACCGGTTCTTTTATTTACCTAATCAACTAAGACAGAGTGTGTTCACTCAGACTCTCTAGGTCGCTATTTCTCCATTTCTATAGTAAACTTTTGTCCAAATCCCTCCACGATAACTGTAATGGGACAATGTCTATTTCATATTGAGCTTCCTGAACTATTATTCCAAATATCACCATGGCAAAATATTGTGTAGAGGAATTCGTTTTATGACTCTAACCAAATGCCCACCTAGTCAGATCAAGAAATAGTCATTTTCAACACTCAATAAAACCTGCCTGAAAAAACATGGCACTGTCACAAATTGAAAATTAGCATGAAAAAGAACCTGAAAAGATTGCCAAGCCTGGCAGCCTGCCTTCCCTGCCCAGTCACTTAGAGTAACACTGAGGAATTGCAAGTGTTCCAACATATGTGATGCACACTCATCCTTTTATTTTTAAAACACAAAAGAAGCTTTTTGAAATAAAACAATCCAGCCAAAGCATATCACATTGCCAAAGTGAGGGCGAGAATGCAAATAGATTCACAAAACTGATTTAAGATTTAAGGCTTCCTAGGTAGGAGGCACTTAGATTGAAGTGTGGCAAAACTGGAGCATGCTCTCCTGGGTCCTAAGACTCTTTCTACTAAACCTGACTGTGTCATCAATAACCCTGGTTATGATTTAGCCATGAATGAGCATATCAAGTTTGACTGAAATAACTGAGTTACTCTGTAAGAAATTCTGTACTGTATTAAAGCCCCAATTCAAGATCCCTAGTGAAAGATTGCTTCTAGCAGAAACACAAAACCACTGAACTCCCTACCCTCAGGCAGAATAAGCATGTCTCATTGGACACTACAAATAGAGATGGGCATCTCTCAGCAGGTTGCATTCATTACAGAAAGGCATCAATTAATTGAAGAGGCATACATCTTTCATATTTTAAAAACACAAAAGAAAGGGGCTTATTGAAGTATAAGCAGCCTAGATGAAGTATGTGATGTTACCAGACATTGCAGAAATAGAATGAATGATTTTAGAAAAATTCCCACAAATTACTTAAGTTTCCCAACAAAAGGGATCTATGAAAACACTTTGTGGGTCTAGTCTCCAAAATTTAACATTACTGACATCTCTGGTACAGAAAAGCAACCAAAATGCAAAATAACATTTCTTATGCTGAACACCTTTATATCTATGTAGCCTTTAAGTTAAAAAAAAATTGTCAGAAAATGATATAGATTACACTGGTTACCTAAGCAATTCCTACATGACCAGCCTAAAGAGACTAAAATGAACCAGAGAAATAGTTCAAGATCCTTGATGTGAAGAAATATAAGATTGTGAATAATGAGAAAAAGTTACTGAGATAGACAGTCATTTGAAATAGGCTTCCTTGACCACAATAGGATTGTTAAATAAACTAGATATTAATAAAGATGAACATAAACATCTTCAAACTTAAAGACAACCTCCAATTTGCTCATACAGATTCCACTTAGAATCGGTGGTTAGGGATCTAATAAGTCACATATGCTTCCTGAAAAAGTCCTCAGAACCTATAATATTGATCATAATTCCATGTCACTCTATCCCTCTATGCTATATCAATTAATACTTTGTCTTAGGCGAGCCTTATAGGTGTGTGTCTGTCCCTCTATATGAGAGTTTGCCTACTGAAATGACCTCTTGCAAGACACACCATTCATCTTTAAACACCCAATGAAACTTAAAGTAATAATTTACACATAATAAAAATATGAATGTATATTTGTAAAATCAGGAAAAACTAATTTGTCCTGCTGAGGAAGAAAATCTGTAGGGAAAGAAAGAAACTTAACGTATTTGGAACTCCAACCATGATTTGAGCACAATTTTATTGATTGTGCTCAAATTTTATTTATTGATTATGAAGCATCAATAGCATCTTCTAATTTTCACAACCAGAAATGTTCTAAGTATGAAGGTTAAGAGTGCAGGCTTTGGAGTCTGACCACCTACTGTCACATCTGGCCCCACTTCCTAGCTGTATGATCTTCAACAAGTTGTTTGACTTGTCTATGCCTCAGTTTAATCACATATAAATTGAGGTTAATAATAGTAACCACCTCACAGACTTGTGAAATTCACTGAATTTATACATGCAAAGTACATGAAACAGCATCTGATGTAGAGTAATATCTGAATAAAAGTTAATAGATTATCAGCTTATTAACAGTTTGGAGGAAATAACCTCAGATGTGTCAAATTCGTCATCCAAGACTACAAAATAACTGCGTTCTGACTGCCTACCATTATTAGCAACTGGAAGCTTGGGCATCTTTATATCTTCCCATCTCTGCACAACAGCTCCATGGCCAGGCTATGCAGCATAAAAGAATAACTCCCTCTCCCCCATCTCTTAGAGGACTTCCAACAGGAGGTCAAAAGGGAATTGGATGGTGCTACCTCTTGTCTTTCATCAGGTCTGAAGAACTGACCATCTGGCAAATGTATGTGAAGCACTGTCATTGCACTTACAGCTCTGGGTCCCTCTGGGACTTGCACTCCTACTCAAAATATGTCATGTTTTTTATTGTTTCTCATAATGCTTGATACATATATGTCTTTAAAAATGTCTATTAAAAGGAAGAAAGAAAGGATGTGCAAAAGCAAAAGTGTAAAATATTTGCTTTCTCTTCTTTTACTCTAACCGCTCTGTAGAGGTTTCAGTAAACCTCTATCAAGCATTGTAGGGTTTTATTTTATTATTTTAAAATATATTTTTATTGATTCCAGAGAGGAAAGAAGAGTGAGAGAGAGATAGAAACATCAATGATGAGAGAATCATTGATAGGCTGCCTCCCCCTACTGGGGATCAAGCCTGCAACCCAGGCATGTGCCCTGACTGGGAATTGAACAGGGACCTCCTGGTTCACAGGCCCATGTTGAATCGCTGAGTCACACCAGCCAGGCAAGCATTGTAGGATTTTAGAACAACAATTCTTATGATTGCAGAGGTGACAGGTGAATGTCATGGACTCCCATTTGGTCCTTGAGCACAACTTCTTTTCCTGCTCATGGGTTTGGCATTTCTCAGGGATCCAGATATATTCAGAAACCCCAGAGGCCTGGATGGGTTGATAATCTCCAAATATAAAGGAAAATATTAAGAAAGTAAAGCTAATTTCATCCGCCAAGTGCCAGAATACAAAATAGTTCACTGATAGAAGGTCTGAAGCTTGAAGGAAGAGGTTCCCTAAATGGGCTGGAAAAAATTTAATTTGTTCAGCAGCCTAGTAGAGCCCAGTATCATGCACAGCTCCTTTTCTCTCTCCCCATAAGAAGGGCGGGGGGGAGAGAGAACCACACAGGTCAGCTTGCATGAATAGAGCAGATTCAGCTTGGATGTCAGAGAACATCACTCAAATGCCAATCACCAGAATTCTCAGCTACCCAGAGGTTTGGCTGGATCACTGCCAGTCTGTACTATGACTGATATCTTTTCTTCAGATATTGCAACATTCAAAAATAAAAGGAAAATACGTTCAGCTGCTACCTCTTTAGCAGCTTTGCAATTTCCCAAGGATCAGCCGTGTCCTGTTCTCAGTCCCCTAATCTCAAAGCAAAGTAATAGCTTCTCCTTGCCTAGGGAAGCAGTCTCTGGTTAGCAATTCAAGAATCCTTGGCTTCCCAATCTTTTTCTGCCAGGAGTAAATCAGTGGGTGTACATTAAACGCGAGACCTCATGTAAAACCCTCATTTCTCCTTCTCTGTCTCTTCAATCTTTCGAGGTATCCTAGACAGTGAACGTGTAAACTCTTCATAACAGCAGCCTGGGCCATCTCCCCTAAACTCCCTATTCAATCACCACTAACTTTTACCCGTATCCATGCTCTGTCAGTGTTCAGGAATCCTCAGCTGTGGAAGGTCATAAGCCCAGTCCATATGCTCATGTCCCCTTTCCCAACGCAGCAGGTCACAGAGAATCAACCTGTTTTGTACTTCTTACTGGGCAGCCCCCACCCATTTTACACTTTTCAGTTCTTGGCCACAGCAGCTGTGAAATAGCATAGACTCTTCCCAGCTGTCTCTATTCACTGCTCCGGATGACAAACAGATAAGTCATTTTTTACACAGACTTTGCTTCCAGTCTCTATAGGTCCTGAAGCCAGGGGCATTCAAAGCTGACAGATGCCTGAATCCCTTCTAGCTGGTCCCTTGAAGCCCAGAAGCAGTTTGACAGGGCTGGCTGTAGCAGACAAGCCTTGGGGTTTCCTAACAGTTACCCAGTCATCTAGTCTTCGCAACACACAGTAAAGACACTCTAGCAATCAAGTGGAACAAATCATGTGGATCAAATGAAATCAAGTGCAAAAAATTAATTACATACTGAATTTTGAGTCACAAAACCTGAATTCTATGAGCATTAGACCAACATCCCAGTTCCTGGCTCTACCCAGAATAGTTTTTATTTTCATTTTTTATTGAATTTCTTCAATAAAGGGATGACATTGGTTAGTAAGATTATATAGGTTTCAGATATACAATCCTACAATAAATCATCTGTATACTGCATTGTGTGTTTATCACCCCAAGTCAAGTCTCCTTCCATCACCATTTGTCCCTCCTTTACCCTCTTCTGTTTCCCCCTGCCAATCACCATCCTGTGATCTGTGTCTATGAGCCTTCTTTTTCCTTTGCTTAATCCTTTCACCCTTCTCACCCTGCCCCCAACCCCCTCCCCTCTAACAGCTGTCAGTCTGTTCTCTGTGTCCTGAGTCCCAGTCAGATAAAGACAAGTACCACAGGTGAGTTTTTTAGAGGTCTTTCCTTGCCTTCACTGAACCTTCGTTTCCTTCATCTCTTTTAAAGCAGGTATTTGGTTGCTTTCTGTCCATATGTCAAGGGCACTGTAATATAGAAACAGTAAATTCTATAAAATGAAAGTGGTGGGAAAAAACCGAGTTCAAGTTCTAGTTCAGCCACATACAACCTTGAACTTAATTTCAAGTATTTCCCCTTAACTCTTGCAAGCCTGTAGTACTACATGGTCTAAGGCCCGTGGTCGGCAAACTGAGGCACGTGAGCCACATGTGGCTCTTTGGCCCCTTGAGTGTGGCTCTTCCTAAGCCTTAGGAGTACCCTAATTAAGTTAATAACAATGCACCTACCTATATAGTTTAAGTTTAAAAAATCTGGCTCTCAAAAGAAATTTCAATCGTTGTACTGTTGACATTTGGCTCTGTCAACTAATGAGTTTGCTGACCACTGGTCTAAGCTAATGAATACCTGGCTCCTGTCTACTTCTCTAGCATCATCTAGTACCATTTATCTCTTCTTTGTCCTACTCCATCCATACCTGACCTCTTTTAGTTTTCCAAAGAGACAGAGCATGCTCTACCCTGACTCGGGACTTTATACACCTAGAATATTTGGCTTCACCTTCACCTACTACATTTTTTTCCTCTTAAGTAGCATCCTCAATCTTGTAAGTTACAACTGAACTGTAGCATTTTCAGAGAAGCCTTTCTTTATTCTCATTTACTTTGGCTTTCCTCTATTTTATGCTTTCATAGTGACTGGTTCTTGAACCCTGGCAGTAATCTTATAATCATTTAAACATGTCTGCCCTCTTCAGTGAAAGCAGAGTCTTTTGCCCCGGCTGGTGGCTCAGTTGGTTGGAGCATTGTCCATCCCATGCACCCAAAAGGTTGTGGGTTCAATGCCCAGTCAGGTCAAGGCACATACCTAGGTTGCCGGTTCGATCCCCAGTCAGGGCACATAAGGGAGGCAACCAATCGATGTTTCTCCCCACATCTAATGTTTCTCTCTCTCTCTCTCTCTCTCTCTCTCTCTCTCTCTCTCTCTCCCCCCCCAATAAATATAACCTCAAGTGAGGATTAAAAAAACACACAGAGCCCTAAAAACACACAGTTTGGCTCAGTGGATAGAGGGACAGCCTGCGGACTCAAGGGTCCCAGGTTTGATTCTGGTCAAGGGCATGTACCTTGGTTGCAGGCACATACCAAGTAGGGAGTGTGCAGGAGGCAGCTGATCGATGTTTCTCTCTGGTTGATGTTTCTAACTCTCTATCCCTCTCCCTTCCTCTCTAAAAAATAAATAAAATATATATTTTTAAAAACATACAGAGATTTTTGTCTGTCTTGATCTCTGCTATTACTCTAATTCCTAGCTCATTGACTGGCATATAGTAGGTACTTAATACAGATTTAGTAACTAGCTCCTCTTCTTAAATCCTCACTAGTTTCAGTGGGCTATACTTGTAATACATTGTGTGAAAGCACTTTGTAAACTGCAAACATGAATTGCAAATTTCTGTCAAAGTCGCTACTATTATCTATGTATGGTTTGAATTCCAAACATCTTAAATTGTAACTAAATTTCTATGCACTGAAGCTATAGCTGAGCTTTCTTCATTATTGGTTGGGACATGTCTGAGATGTGAACACTACCCTCCTCTGCTATAGAAGGAAGTACATGATGGGAGGGATCTGAATTAGAATCTTTCGTAGTTTAACAAATTGTTCCAAAACTTAGTGCTTAAACAACAAGGAACAATTATTATCTTTCAGTGTTTTTCTGTGTTTGTTTTTTGAGGGGAGGGGCAGAATTTGGGGGTGACTTGGCGGGATGCTACTGTCTCTCATGAGGTTGCAGGAATATGTCACTGGGACTGCAGTGACCTGAAGGTTCAAGTAGGGTTGGGAGATCCACTTCTGAGGTTGCTCACTCACATGGCTGACAAATCGGCACTGAATGGAGCCTTGGAAATCACACATCACCTCCACCATCCTTGACCAGTCACACTGACAAGCCCCGATTCACTGTGAGGGGAGACTACACAAGGGAATAAATACGAGGTGGTAAAGAAAATTGGGAACCATCACAATTGGCTTCCACAGACTTTTTCTCTGTCAAGAATCACTGGTATAGTGTTTTATGCACAGTATGTACTCTAAAAATAAATGTTTAATGGGACCTATGGCTGGAATCATAGCTGGGTAGATGGAAAGGGGGGCCAAGCAATAGATATCTCATTGTTTGTTTCTGACTCTAGCAAAGGAAAAAATCAGGAATACTGAAGCAGTTAATGACACCACACACACATAGCAAAGACTGTAACTACTGGTTTTGAGGAAAAGTGCAGAAGAGAATGTGAGGTATTAATAGTGAGAAAGGACATGTGCCCCTGGAGTGATTCTCAAGTTTCTGAACTTATCTTACTTCCTCTTAGCCCTCTAGCATAGCTACAAACAAAATGTGTAAATAAATGGACTTTTCTTTTTACATAAAAATGAGGTTTAGAAACTACCAAAGTTGATGTGCTTGTGTGTGTGTGTGTGTGTTTGTTTTTGTTTTTGCATTGTCCTTGTTTTGGTAATCCATAATTTAGTTGCCCTCATGAATATCATGAATATTATGCAAATATGTTACACAATCCAGGGGGGTTTGAGCTTTTAGAATTCTTGACTAATACAAGCACTACTGTAATTATCATTTCAAAGTTCTAATAATAGCATTTTCTTTGACACCGGTTTTGGAAAGAATTTCTAAATGCTTGAGTAAATATTTGCAAATTATGACCATGGAACCGTAAAGGCCATTCACAGTAAGAAGGGAACACTGCAGCCCAGAATTGATTACTTTAATATTCAAGCTTATTAGTTCACTCCAGAAGCATAGCTCTGACCCTATAGGGTGTGTAATCTAATGAACCCAAGAGTAGGGAAGTATTTCAAGAGCAACTGCCATGCACATAGAATGCAAGTCACAAACTGGTAGTTATCCGGAACACCTCCCTTTTCTCTACCTCCCTTATCTAATCCACATCCCCCAGATCCATTCTCTACTTCCCACTGCCCCCACCCGGACCATCACAACAGCTCCACACAGGTTTCAACACACACTCTCTAATTACAGATGTGTACACCCCTTACCCACCAGACTGACCTATTAAAAAGCAAAGATCCATCAGACTCTCTTCAAAAGTCTTCTATGGCTTTTTTCGTCTTCTACATGAACTAGAGATGACAATTTCTAACATGACCCACAGAGTCATGTATGCACTGGTCTAGATAAAACTCTCCCATTTCACCTGACAAGACCCCTCCTCACACTGTGCTCCAGCCTTCTTTCAGTTCTAGAATACACATTCTCTCACCACTTTCTTCTGTGGGCTACTTTGTCTAGGAGAACCGCATTACCTTCTTTCTTAAAAGCAACTTCTTCAGCGAAGCCTTCCCTCAGTGGAAGGGCCTAGTGGAAATTCTTCCTATATATAGTTTAGAGAACTATGATCAAGCCTTGGTAGCTCTTATGACAGCTGTAATTTTTGCACTCTGTGGGACAAATTGAATACCATTGATGTCCCATTCTCCCCCACTCCTACCCCAAGGACACAGACAGTGACTACTGTGTTCATTATTGTGTTTCCAGTGCTCACCCCCAGGTTCCATGCATAGCTGATGTTCACTATGTGAAGAAAGATTGAATACATGAAGATTTTGAATGTACATCTAGAATGTAGCTTAGATAGGGAAGACTGGTACACTTATTTAAGAAAAATAAAGTAAAAAGCAGAAGTGTAATGTCTCTCTTGATGAATTCTTTTATTACTATCAATAGCTAGAATAAAAAGGACAATCAAGGAGTGGGGTTTCCCAATCCATAATTCCACTGAGAGGTTTTTATCGGTAATAAAAATCTTTGAAGATAGGCTTGAAATGTAAGTTTGGGGGTGGGGGGGGGTTGTGGGGAGTTCTTTTCCATTTAGAAGCCTTTCAAACATTCAACAGAAGAGAGAGGGACATGGAGAAAGAGGAAGGGGGAAATAGGATGTGGTAACATAATGCAGAAAAACTTCACCAGGTATCAATAAAGCATTCTCCACTGCCTCTGGTGGCAAACCTTCACCAAATTAAGAGTCTATTTCCATAAAAAGAAAAGCAGAATGATGGCCTAATCTCTCACTTTTGGGTAGAATTAAAAAAAAATATCCAATGCTTCTCAGAAATACAGAAAAGCATTATAGAAAATGGCATTAAATGCATAAGACCCATCCAGACAATTCAAATGGAATAAATATATTCACATTGAAAATATGGAGCTAACAAAACTTGTGTTCTTTCTGTAAAAAAGTTAGCAGCAGACATTCAAGAATTGAATGACAGCATTGACTATGGGTAGGAGTAATTTCGTGTACTTCAACTCTTTTAAAAAAGGATTTTTATGCTTTCTCTTCATTTTAACAAGTTCTAAACATGAACTCCAAATTTCTATTAAGACAGTTACATATAAAACAAAAGAATTTTAATGAGTTTTCTCCCCAAAATACCCAGAGGTACAAATCCACATTAAGGATTAATGACCTGCCAGCTTGTACATAAAGAAGAGAAGAGACATTCCAGTTGTTGAAATGTAAAAATAAAACAGTCTGGAGTAAGAAAACTTACCATTTTCCCTTTTGTGTCTTCAAAACAATTGACCCGATTTATTTGCTTTAAATTGGCCAAAAGAAAAGAGTATTAAATGGTTGGCCTTTTAAGCAAGAAATCATTCTGTGCAAAGTTTTATGACAAAATTAGAAAGCCTGATCAGAAATACTCTTTTAGTCACTTAAATGATAGAGCATTAATGTCAGAGTCAAGCATAGTAGGAGAAGGAGAGGCTATTTACATTTTAGATTTAACAGAATGTCTCCAATGACTGCGGTAATGGGGAGGGAGTGCCTCACACTCTCAACCAAGCATGTCCGGTGGTAGGTGCCATAAAATATTTGAATCGCTATTTCAGACTATCGATGCAATCTTATCCCTATTTTTTAAAGCCTTATCTATTTCAAGTAAAAGTTAATTGCTCAGTTTTCCGATTCATTTACACTTGATGCATGGCCATCCCAGGGAAGTTCTATTTGAGGTGCTATGAAACTCTCCTTTTCTCTTTGAATCGAGAAGTGATGTTATGACAGCAGGAGACAGAATCCAAAGGCTGAAAAGATCAAGTTGAATTTGAAACTCAGAACCTACGGGGTTTAAATAGATTCCAAATTTGGAAGCTTGCATTCTCCCAGACCCAGTGTACATGACAATGACACCAGGAAAAACAATCCAGGTAAGAATCGTGTAATTGTCAGAGTCAGTGTCTCATATTCCTCTTGGCGGGCATGCTCTCATATAAATGAAGTTAATAGATTCCACCTTTTTCCTTCAGAAAGTGATAATCCCCGTTGACCATACCAAGCAACGTTAATCAGAATCTATGCCTGCTTCACGAAAGCATCTATGTAATACGAGAAAATAAGATTACCCAGTGTTGCCTACGAGATGTAAAATAAATCTAGATATTAAACTAGTTTCTTTACATTTTCATATAAATACTTAGTGTCACAGAGAAACAGGATCTCTTGGGCAGGGGGGAGGGGATGACGGGGAAGCACACTGCTTTCTGATTTTAAATAGACAATATGTAACTGACTAGACTTTTTTTTATTGCATTTTTGCTTTTCTGGTCCCACTCTGAGCCAGGAATGGTTACAGGGCACATCATTAAACAAGAACATGAAACAACTTAAATCCTCAATAAATCTTTATAGCACTCACAGTTCTATATGCCACACATTAAAAGGCTTCCATGACATAGAGTTGACCCAGCACTTTCTACCTTCCAGGTGCTTTATGCAGTCACTGACAGAAGTGTGTAAAAATCAATTTATGTTCAATAAGGTAAATGTCAATGGTATATTTAAACATGATGAGCCAATGGCATAGTTTATTTCCAGACATTCAAATTTTGATAGCTGATGACCTTAAATAGTATTTGGGCATGATCCAAAAGTTCAGAGACATTTAATAAACTATAATGAACTGGAAGAAAGTTCTAAAATCATGTCATTCTCCTACCCAAAAGCCTTCTGTGGCTCACAACTCCCTGAAGAAGAAAGGCTATTGCAATAATTTGGCAATTAAGACACTCCATAACCTGGTTCTAACCTACCCCTTTTAGCCTGGTTCCCATCCATCACTCATGCCTTTACACTCCAAACAAATCCTACTATTCTTTGTTGCTGACTACATAACACACTTTCCCATCCCTGTCTTCCAGTGTTCCTCTTTCATCCTTTCTGTTGATTCTTCAAGTCTAAATTGGGACAATTGATTCAGAAGGCAGTGTGGTAATATGTGTCAAGATCATTAATGTTATTTTATACTTTTATCCTATAATTCTACTTATAAGTCTTAGAAATAATCAGAGCTATAAATTTTTAAAAACACACAACAAAAGAAAATAAAAACCCTAAGGTAACTAAGAACCCAAACTTAGAGGATTATATTAAAAATCATTATTCAACCATATAATGGGTTCTTGGTTAGCTGGTTAAATCACAGTTTTTACTGACAAGAAGAAATGTTTGCATGTTAAGTGAAATGGTAGGATAGAACACTGCATGTATATAATATGATCTTAATTATGTAAATAATCAGAAAAAAATGAAAGAAAATAAAAATAACATTGGTATCTCCAGGTCTAGAAATTTGGCAAAATTGTTTGTTTTCTGCTGCTTTTGTAAGGTCTCCTCTGCTTTACAAAATTTCTTCATACTAGTATATAACCCTGGTTACCAGGGAAAAAAAATAACACACTGAAAAGGTTTTAAAAATCCTATATTTTAGGAAGATGCTCACATGCCGCCCTCTGTGAAACCTTCTCACATGTACCTCAATGGAATTAATTCCTTATTTCTCTTTGGTCCCACAATACTTCATACTTCCAACTTTTTAAAATCACATTTTCAGCTTGATATAGTTAATGAATGAATTGAAAAAAATACCTAACATAGATCTATGTCTTTAAATTTCTATAAACAGACCCAATTGAAGAGGAGGTTTACCTGTAATGGAGTTTTCTTTTCAACATTGTCTTGCTCAGTAGGAGTACATCTGTTTAATATGAGAGTGTCATATATAAACCAAGCATCAAACCTACTCTCATAGCTCTACATCTGCACTTTGTTTGAAAACTAAGGCCTTAATATAGACTGTCTCCCACTAAATGCTGTATTAACATTATGAAACAAGGTACTAAAATGCATGCAGGGGTTAAAAAAATACACCAGTAATTTTACCACAAGCATAGGAAGAAAAATCATGGCATAATTCTCCCAGAAAGCCTGTTCTGCTTTATTGCTCCAAATTGTATGAATTAATGTTATATATTTTTCCATGCCATCTTTCAAAATTCTCAGATTACCCTTTAAACATTAATATTGCTATAGCCAATATAATAAAAGCCCAGTGACCAAACCGCGGAACGACCAGAATGACCAGTCGACCAGTCACTATGATGCACACTGACCACCAGAGGGCAGACGCTCACTTCAGGAGCTGCCCCCTCGTGGTCAGTGCGCTCCCACAATGGGAGCGCCACTCAGCTGATGGGGATAAGCAGCTGCTACCACTGCAGCGGGAGCAGCCACTCAGAGGGCAGGTCCACAGCCCCTTGGCTGACCGGGATGAGCAGCACTCTCTCTGTGAGCTGATCCCAGCAGGCCACGCACCCTCACCAGTGCACAAATCCCATGCACTGGGCCTCTAGTCATATATATAATACAACCTTGCTTATAATTAGGGCATTGGAGAGAGTTATAGATAAAATACATGACATCTAGTTAAGTTTGAGTTTCAGGTAGTGATTCTTTTTTTAGTATATGTATACACCATGCAATATTTGTTATAATATTTTTATCTGAAAAAATTATTTGTGCTTATCTGAGATTCAAATTTAACTAGGAGTCCTGTATTTTCCTTTGTTAAATCTGCCAACTCTGGGTGGGAAAGGGATTGCATACTTAGAGATTCCACAATCTGGTTAAATAACCTCTCAAACCTACCCCTGGGTAGCACTCCATTTAAACTCAGCAGATAGTAAACTCAGATATCTGAATTCTCCACATCCTTCCAAACCAAGTACATAAAAAAGAAAATTCACTAATACAGATGCCACAGAATCACCAGGATTCCCTGACCTCTCCAAATTCCAGAACCTGAATTCTTGCCAAGTCTACATGGGAGAATTGCATACAAACTGTCAAGCACTGTTGTGCTGTAAGGTTTTATTTTTATATATTTATACTTAACAGAGGAGCCAGAAATGTTTGACTTTACAATCTCAAAAATTTTTTTCAGAGTACTAGTGCACACTAGAGAGCCAGTTCGAATGTGCCCTTGCTCTTTTATAGAAGAACAGTAAAGAGGATATGTCTAGCACTTGTTATTGTTGGATTCGTCCTTGGCGGTAAGAAAACTACTTTCTTCAGGTTTTCTTTTTAATAGTGTGATTCCATTGTCCTCAGTCCTTTTTTATGGATCTTCTCCCATGTCCCATAGTCTGCTTAAAATCAACTTGCCATAGAACATTTTCTTTTTCTCACTATTAATCCCCAAAATTTCTTTCATATATTTCCCATCATCCACCCAGAAATCCTAGTAAGGAATCACAGGTTTATTTTCTGTGCATCTTCATCAACCACCTGCTTCTCGATCCCTACACCACATCAGTCAAACCTTCTCAGTGTCACCTCTTAAATATGTCAGTGGTCCTCATCCTCTCCTTTCCACCCACTGTCTCTGCCTTGGCCCAGGCTTTCCTGGGCTGTCTTCAGACCAGTGTTTCTCAGATTTCTATGTGCTCCCGAATCACCTGCGGATGTTGTTAAAATGCTTGTTCTGATTCCACAGGTGGGTGGGCCCGAGAATTCCCATTTCTAACAGATCCTTGGTGATACTGAAGCTGCTGGCCCAGGAACCACACACTTTGAATAATAAGGTTTTAGGTTACTTTTATAGACTGCCAGCAAGTCTTCCTTTCATGCCAACTAATCACCACATTGCTCTCACTATTCCGGCTAAGATTTTTGTCTGATTCTTTTTGCTACTGAATTACTCAGATGATATGAACCACCCAGTCCCACGACAGCTCATGTCCAGTTCCTGTCCATTCCTCAGACCACATTCTAAACCCTAACCCCACCCCACTTCTTTCTGCTACTAAACCTTGCCTTTTCTTTTTCCAGTCCTTTGTACATTCCAGGTCCTTTGCTAAAACATCCTTAATCTTGTTTTCCTGTATTAACATTATGAACAATGTGCTAAAACATACGCAGGAGCATAATCCATGGACACAGACAATAGTGTGGTGAAGGCCTGGGGTGGGCGGCAGGTGGGGGCTAGAAGGAGTCAATGGAGGGAAAGGGGGCATCTGTAATACTTTTAACAATAAATATAAATTTAAAATAGATAGATAGATGATAGATAGATAGATAGATAGATAGATGAATTGTATGCAGGGGTTAAAATATAAACCAGTGTTTTTACCATTAGCACAGGGGGGGAAATCATGGCACAATTCTCCCAGCAAGCCTACTCTGCTTTTTCTATCTAAGATGGATATATAACTGTTTGTATGAGTTAACTTTCTATGATTCCCTCAGCACCAACCCCTAGCACCTAATAAAATTATCTGCACCTCACAGAATAGGGTATCTTCATATATTACTTTGCACATGCACAGATAACAATAATATTTAGGGCTTATTATGTATTAAGTACCATTCTATGTGTTTTCTGCGTAATCCTTTTAACAATTCTATAAGGCAAATACTGTCATATACCCATTTTACAGATGATGAACAAAGGTACTAAAGGTGACTTTGCACAGGAACACACAGTTTGTTCATGCCAGAGCAAAGTTTCTAGTCCAGAGATTCTGATACAAGCATCTACCATCTTAACACTGCATCACCCTCCTTCTATGATTAAATGTCACTTCAGTCCTCAGACTGAACTATAATGAAATTGCTGATGTCTGGCTCTTTCATGTCTAGAAAACAGCAGTCTCCCATGATTCAACTTTCTCAACAAATTAAGAACTATTTATGGGCAGATGCCATACCTTTTCTCCATAGAAATTTCCTGGATTTAGCACAGGTCTGTCACATATCTGACACTTAATTAGTCTTTGTTAAATGAAGCAAAGATAGTAACAGCTCCATTTATTGAGGAGTGAACATATGCTGGACACTGTACCAGGTGTTTCACATTTAATGTCATATCTAAACCTCATTATAAACCTGTACTGTGGACCCTATCATTTTTATAATACAAATTCTAACTTTATGGCCCATAGGGGTTAATGCCCATGGACACGCAATCAACAATGTAGCAAAGTAGTACCAAATGCAGCCCTATCATAAGAGACAAGTTCTCAGCCTTCAGTATCGAATAGTGTAGGACCTTAAAGAATATCTATTTTTTGTTACCAAGTCTAACCTGACTCCTGGTTTCAAAAATCTTACATATTCTAGGAAAAAGACAAAGCTCTCTTTGTTAGCTTATTTTGCAATTTTTTATTTCTAAAAATTTGAAATGTACACAAAAATAAAGACAAGAGCATAGTAATCTCCCAACTTCAAAAATTATCAAAAATACACTATTCTTAATTTCAACTACCTCCCACACTTTGTCACTGAACTATTTTAAAGCAAGTCCAATATATCATATTATTTCACCTGTATGTTCATCACCATGTATCTCTAATGTGCATCTTTAAATAGCCAAGGATCATTATCACACTTAACAAAATTAATAAATATCCAATCATATAGTCTACTATCCAGTCTAAGCTCAATTTTCCTTGATCTCAAAGAATGTCTTAGAATGAAATTTATTTTATTTTATTTTAATTTTATTTCTTAAAGTATTACAAAGAGTATTACACATGTCTCCTTTTTCCTCCACCCTTGACATATCCCCAGCCTCCCCCACCCCCCAGTGTCTTGTGCCCATTGGTTATTCTCATATGCATGCATACAAGTTCTTTGGTTGATCTCCTACCGCCCCCAACCCTCCCCAGGGTTCCCACTGTAGTTTGACATTCTGCTCAATGCTGCTCTGCCTCTGTATCCATTTTTGTTCATCAGTCTATAATGGTCCTTATTATCCATAAATAAGTGAGTTCATTTGGTATTTTTCTCAGCTTCCCAGGGGCCGTCTCAGTCTCACAGGGGCCATCTCAGCCTCACAGGGGCCGTTTCAACCTCAGCGGGGCCGTCTCAGCCTCACCGGGGCCGTCTCAGCCTCACCGGGGCCGTCTCAGCCTCACAGGGGCCACCTCAGCCCTACGGGGGCCATCTCGGCCTCACGGGGGCCATCTCAGCAACACGAAGTTTGGCATTCTGTCCTTTGTTGGGCGGCTCCTTACTGGACAAAACCTCCAGGTGTTCCTGGTGGCTGAATATCTGGTATGCTTGCTTGGATTTCGTTTTCTACCAAGTGCACAGACTGCCTGTCTGCCGTCTCCTAGAGTCCCATGTGAGACTAGATCTGGTGGACTTGCCTTTGTGTTTGCTGGTACAGCGGTTCCACGTCGCCGGCCCAGCCGGGTCCAGCTCCGGCTTCCTCCGAACCTGATTCTGCTTCTTGAGTGTGTCCCTTATGTATGCGAGGAGTTGAAATCTTCATTCTGCTGGGCTGGGCTGCAAAAGCGCCAGTGGTTCCCTTTGTGCCACTGGCACAGCTTGGGTGGGGATGTAAATTGAGTAGGGTGGGGTCCCCAGGAATCACCAGGGCGGAGCAAGGGGCAATGGCATCTCCACGACTCCTTGCCTCTCCGCGACTCCACGTCTTGCGTCCCCAAGTGCCGGCGAGCAGCTCCACGAGACAGCCACTCTCACTCTCCGGCCCGTTGCAAGGCCATCCCGCCTCTCCCCATAGGGGTCTGGGACCTCAGGATCCTGCCCCAAACAAGCTCAGTGGATTTGAGAGTCTGCATCCCCTTCCGATTGAAAAAAATCACGAATCCAGTTGCAGCCCGCCTGGTGTGTGACTCCACACCTCTATTCTTGGAACCTCTGCACAACTTACTCAGTCTCAATGCTCTTCTTTCTTTCCTTCCAGTTGTAGAGCTTCCACTGGGCCAGCTTTCCCATGGTTGTGAATGATAGCTGTTTGTCTTATAGTTGGTAGCCTCGATGTTGTTGTGGGAGGCAGCACGCACAGGTCTGTGCCTTATGCCGCCATGTTGGTTACCCATTAGAATGAAATTTTTTAATTAGGATCCTAGCAATGTCTACCCATTGGATTTGGTTGTTATTTATGTGGTTAAGTTTGTTTTAACCTATAATGGTTCACTTCTTTTTTTTCTCATGCCATTTATTTGTTGAAGATCCCGTAGCTATATCTAGGGGCTTAATTAAATCCAGGTTTAATTATTTTTGGCAAAAATCTTCAGAAGTGGTGCTATATATGTCCTAAGGCACCTATCAGGATATACAAAATGTACAGTGGGCCTAAATTTAGTGACATTAAGATTGATCAGTGGGTTTAAGAACTGTTAGCCTGATCCATTAATACTCTGTGTTCCAAAAAAATTTATCAAAATAATTTTAGAAGTCATTAACTTCCAGTTTCAAGGGCCAATATTTTAGGAATTTTACAAATGATAAATTTTTCTAATTATATAATTCTTTTTGCATTTGCCAATTGGAATTTTTATTGATTTTCAGCTGCTTGTTGGCCTGCTCAGTAAATGGATCAGGATACATATACAAAGACGTAAAACACTACATTCAGTACTGGCATGGAGCCATATAAAGGTCTCTAATCTTAAAAATTATAATTCAGATCAGGACAAATGAAAAACTCCTCCATCAAATTGTAGTTGACATAGATTTCAAGTACCAGCAGGGTACTTGGTTCTTTACAGAACATTTTGGCACTGATTCAATAAACATTTATCCTGTTAAAACTATTATTTTGTGAACTTTATTTTATGTATTATGGAAGAGATATTTGATGACATGTTGCTTGTTCAACACATCAGATTTGAATTTCTACACACAAAATAATAGAACCATGGTTAACAGGTCATTGCTGTGAAGAGAAACAAATAAAAAAATTCTCCCCATTGCATTAACATAGCTTGTTCTACAAAAGATAGCTTTTTTCATGCAGCTACATGATAAGCTGCCATGCAGGGCATTGTGTAAAATCATCATCTAAACATTTGCACAGAGCATCAGATAAAATAATTCATAGTATTAGGCAGGAGAACATACCTTATGAAAGTACATTATTAATTCTTATTTTCTTATTCATTGCCAAATGAAATTGGGTCCCAAAAAAGAAACATACAAAGGAAAATTTAAGTACTGGAAGTATTTGAGGAAATTAAAACCTGGCATCTTGGTTCAGGACCAGTTATAGAGGACAGTGGTCTCTACCATCCTCAGGATATTTTTAGTAAGTATGCACATAATCTGCTCTATTCTATTCACATGCACTTAGGGTCCTCATGATGAGTATCATTTTTAAAGCCATATGTTTTATCCATCTTTGGCATGGGTCATTGGAAAAAGCCTTGCCCTACAATTCAGCAGAATTAACTCCTAATTCCCACACACACATTGATTAGCTGGTTTTAGAAAAGTCCTTTCCCATAAATATAAAAAGATTGGACTAGATAGTGCAAGACCACCCCTGGCTCAAACTGTCTATGATTTTATTAAGTGCTACACACACACACACACACACACACACACACACACACACACACACAAAATCTCTACACAATTGAAATTAGTCCAATGAACTAATTCCCAAGACCATATGTTCTCCTTGGACTAAATTATCTAGATCTAGTATGAACATCACACTGCATCCACATAGCCTCACTAGCAGCAAATACAGTAAATGTACAGGTTTCAAACTAGAGGCACTGAATACCCAAGACAAAGAGAATAATAGAGTTTAAAAAAGTTTGGTGCAAATCACAATATTTTAATATTTGGTCTCATAATTTCACATTTTTCCTTTAAGTTATTCAAAACATGACAGATTAAAATGTTCCAGTTCAGAATAAAATAAAATTTGCCCCTCTTTTGTTTCTAAATATGTCTGACTCATAGTGACCCTATAGTTAGAGGTCCATTCTAAGGATAGTATATTAGGTACACACGTGTCGGTCATTGCAGCTTCTGCCCATGGCTTATTGCACAAAGAAGTGCCCCACTCACAAGTCCCAGGCACAGTATTTGCTCTAAGACCCCTGTCAGAGATGATCTGACCAGAAATGGAAACATAAACCAAAGGCAAAAAATTCAAACTTAGCAATTGACCTATGAAAGGACCAGATAGTTAAAATAAAAATGGAACATGGCTTCTCAGGAAATAGGTTCTGGAAAACCCAAGAGAGTTTTAACAGTTATTTGGGAGAGTTAAAATCATATTTGGAGTTGGAACCATAAGAAGTAAGCTAAAAGTATGAGAGACCAGAGACAACCAGTAAAGAAACCAGTGAGGAGAGAAGGTATAATGGAGGTCAGAGGGAAGCAAAACTTCCATGAGGGAAGTCAATGTAAGGAGAGACAAAGAAGCCATCTAGTCAACAGAGAGGCATAGGTTCTCACAATGTTCCCACTGAAATTCTGGGCCACATGAATCCTTACTCTAAATACCATTTAGCTTGAAATAATCTGAATAAGTGATGGGTCTTTAGCCATGAAACTGAAGTTAAGCAAAGGGTTTAGTTTAGGAACAATTTCATGGTCATACAAAAGAGGGATCACAGTGTAGTCACATAGAGAAGTTTCCAATGATTTCATAAGGTCAAGTGCCTGAGGCATCAGGAGAAGAGAGGCCGCCAAAGAACTGAAGAGAACAAAGCTCCTTGGCTGGTGTCTATGGGAGACTCAGCCAGCACAATGCTGTGCTTCCTTGAAAACCAAAGTGGACAAGAAGGAAGCAACGGAGATCAGATTGTCTTCACAGTGGAAACCTTATCTGGCATCATCCCACCTAGTTAGGAATGGTCAAAGCCAACGGAAATTTCAAGAGAAGTGTTATGTTTTACAGCACACAAGGAATCTTCCATCCCTTTTTTCCAAAGAAAGGAGTTCTGTAACAGTGAGATTTGTGGGAGAAGACTGAAGCAACAGAAATTATTTTCTTCATTTATTTTGTGACCCTGCAATTCACCAGGGAATGGCCTTAGAAATGTAAACCCACTGTAACGCTGTTTTTCCAAAAATGCTGGGGAAATGTAACAGTGGGCCAATAGACAGTGTCAGCTCATTCCACAAAATATGTGATGGCAGCACCTAACACATCAGTGGATCCAAAGCTCTTTAATCAGATTTAAGCAGCAAATCTGGATTCTACCCTTCAATTTTTCTGTTGGTTCATGCTCTCCTTGATGATTTTGGCTTTCAAAATGCCAATAGCCTATATTGCGTGCTTGCTTAAAAGCTGGGTATAAGACAAAATTTCTGGCCATCTTCTTCAGAAATACTCTTGAGAGAAAGAAATGAATAATGATGGCGGAGACACATCTTGCTTGTTTTGAAAGAAAACACCCAGGGTGACAGTGGGCTGAAATCTATCCATCTTCACTCTCCAGGTCTCTGGGGATGAACCTGAAAGCAGTGAGAATCATCAAGAGAAAAACACACCAGGTCACATCTGCTTCAAGATACTGTTTTATAAGCTGGAGGTGATAGGCTGGGAAGAGAACTCAACAAAAGTTTCCTATTTTATCTCTACTGCTTGCTACCTCTGATCCAAAGTTTAAGGGGACTCTTGAAGTCCACTTTCTGGGAGGACACAATCCAGCAAATAATAGAAGATTCAATAGAATTACTGCCCAGGCCTTCCAGAACTGGCAACTGTAGTATCAAGAAAACAAGGAACAATGCAATCCTATGCCTCCTGTTCCTTCATTTATTTCCAGCAGAGACTGCTTCCTCCACACACCTTTTTATCAGCATAGGCAGCAGTTGACTAGTTCTATCTAATGAGATTAAGAATGAAAATGGGCCACACTTCACCTGGATCGGTTTCTGGGATAAAAGAAAATTATCCTGTCTTAATGAACTTCCAGGCAACAAAACATTCCAGTGATGTTTATCCTCTTCCCTCCTTGATTTTCTCTTCCCATCAGGAATTTGGAGTTGACATTCAATCCAACGGGGAAGCCACCATGTTTACTAACTGAGATGGCAGCCACTATCACTCGATCTGAGATATGCCTTCAACTAGGTGTTGCCAACTTTCATTCCAGATGGCTGTTAAGCACCCACAACCAACAACCGACACAGCCTCTGGCAGCATTCGGAAGAGCTGTGAGCAACCAGAAAGCCAGCGAATTCACATCTCTGTACAGTCATTCTCAAGCACCAGAGGAGTTCTATTTTTATTAACAGGGCCATTTAGAATAGGCATGAAATTAATTTATTGCTACACTGGTTTGAAATATTTACTTTTTTATTACTTTTGCAGTTGGCATGAATCTGTTTTGCTAGAAAAGATTAGGATGGGGAGCAGACAAGGAATAAGGAAAGACTACACAGCCCATCAGAGCGAGTATTTGGCAAGATTATTGGTATTCCTTCCCAAGGAGCAAGCAGTTAGGCACAGAGCATGGGCCAAATCTCTGATTTCTTGTGCTCTGCATGCAGCAGGAAGAATAGAGGGGCTCTTATTTCCATGCAATGGAACTGAGATGGACTTTTCCCCTTTCCTTTGCACAAGCTCTGACTGACAGTGAGCAGATCTGGCATTACCTAACTGAGGAAGCATCACTTATTCATTGATTTTGTGGTTATTTGTTTTGCTCTTTTAATTGCTATGGCCCATCAATTTTTAGCTATGCTCTCTGCAGAGTTTATAGTTCAGACAGGCCAGTTAACTCAGATCAGCGGCATTCCTACAGAATTTCTGTGGGCATTGCTAGGAGAGCACAGTGATCTTGAACTCCAGGTAAAAAGATAAAGCATTTGCTAGTGAAGTTTGTTTCAATCTATGAGAGGAGGAATTTCCAAGAGGGTAACTCCTGCACCCAATCAGAGTTATCCCAGGGTAGTTTTACTTCTTTTTACTAGCCCTCATATTACAATCTCAATGTTTTTCCTGCCCCTGATTGATCATAGTCATAAAGTCTTCCTAAAGTCTCATCTCAATCCCTTTTTGCTTCCTCCCTTCCTATGCTATTAATGAAAATGGTAACATCAACATATAATACTTTCATAAGGTTAGCTTTCTGGTCTCCAGATACTATATATTGATTCCGTTGTCCATTTTAGTGCTAACTAAGAGCATACATATCCAACTTCCTAATGAATGGGACACTCTCAAAGAGCTCCTTGAATTCATAGCCAATAGCTAAATATAACTTGTATAAAACAAGGCTGATTTTTGCCTTGAGAGATGGTTTCTTTTTTTTAAACACACACACACACACACACACACACACACACACACGCAAAGAAGTTGTTTTCCTTCCCCTAACTAACTAGTGATGTACACTAAGAAAGCAGCAAAAGATTCCGAGGACTTAAAGTTTAGGACGAGAGCCGACAGTTTTCTTTGCGATGCGATAAAGAGTTGGTTCCATTTTGACTTTTGAAAGCTTGCCTAATCCTATTTTAGATTCATAAGTCAGTGTTCTATCTGGCTTATGAAGTCAGAAGATTTAATCCAAATAAAAAGCAGAGATAGCTGTATGATGGTTGGTTAGGATTCATAACTTGATTAAGTACCTCCTGGAGCCATTTCTAAAACATGATGCTGGAACTGCACTTATTTTCACTTTTAATAGCATTTCTTTCTGCTTATACAGGTAATACAGGCCATTTTTTAAAACTGGGAAATTCATAAGAGTCAAAAGTATTATTTGTATATCATGAGCATTGCCAATTATGTCACATGTTACCCTAATATTACTCTATCAACTGTATTTATTCTTCCAATTAGTTTTAAAGTTTCCAGTTAACATTCTCAAGAGCCCAAAATATTAGTCATTAAAGAGCATCTGTGAAAAACTACACTGAAGAAACTAAAGGTTTAAGGAAAAGAAAAACTCATCATTTCACTCTCCTCAGAGCTGAATACAAAGTTATGGAAGCAAAATAGAGTAATTTCATCAATAACTTTAAGGAAATTAACCAACCTTTAAAAGCCGTGTCCCCTTTTATGGAGACATCCTTTTGCTGGAGTGCTTTTGTTAAAACTATTCATCTGCCTGGCTCAATTCGGCTGAGTTCTGAGGACCAATCTCCCCCATCTAGCCAGCCGCTCCAGCCTTTTCTTAAAAGGCTCTTTTATCTCCTGGGAAGAAGCTAAAGTATAATGGTTAAAAATAAAATGTTAATCTTGGGCAAGTTATTTAAACTTCATATGCTTCTATTTCTTCATTTGTAAAATGGGGATAAAAATATTCCCTTCCTGATAAGATTGTTACAGGGATCATAAGTCAATATATATCAAACATTTAGAATGGTTCTTAGAACACTGCAGACATTCCATAAATGCTAAATGTCATTTTCCCTCACTCTCATTTGGTCACTCAATCACATATTGTCTTTCTTTTTCTTGTTGTTCTTGTTGGTTTGGTTTTTGTTTGTTTGTTGGCATTTATTTTGTTTTCCCATTTTTTGTAGTTTTCCTATTTTGGCACAACCCTCTTTTTAGGTAAATACCTCCATTTTTCCTTGCCTGGTGCTCTACTCTGCATTTTCTTTCCCCTTTCTTCCTGTTGAGAACTCATGGGCCTTTACAAAATCTGATTATGTCCTCTGATAGTCTAAGGCTTTAGACTGTCAGGCGGGAGTTAGGGGAGCAGTCTAGCAGAGAAATCAGCCTCAAAAGATTCCCTCTGTGGATCTGTTTCTGACAACAGACTCCCTACACCACGTGACTCGACCCATTTTATAATCTTTGCTCATTTGTTTTCACCCTTGGGCTGAATGTCCTTGAGCGCAGAGGGCCTGTCTCTCAGGTGGAAGTTGAGCTGAAAATAAAATGCACTACTCCATTTCCTGGGACACTATTCCAATTACTGAGAGAGAGAGAAAGAAAGATTGAGAGAGAGAGAGAGAGAGAGAGAGAGAGAGAGAGAGAAAGAGAGAGAAACTGTTGCACAGGCTTCCCTCATCTCCATGACAGAGTGTTAAAAGAAGAGGTGAGGAGACCCCACCATGCACCTAAGGGTAATTTCCTACACAACTAGCTCAGCAGTTGCAAGTGGTTCACCCTCGCCAACCAAATTTCCTTGCTAGAATCATTTTCTCTCTTTTAAAGCCTCAGTACACCAAAGCACAAGAAAGCATCAAGTTACAAGTACCAGAGCCCAGCTGAGTCCCTGTGTGTGCATCTGTGTATCCTACTGGGAGGGTATATAAGATTCCTGTAGTTGTAATCGGAGCTGCTGCCCTTCGGCTTAGAATTGCATTACTCGAAGAGCAGAGGGGTTGCTGTTGTACGGATGATCATTAATATTTCAATCCAGAGGGGACTGTCTCCTAAACCCTCGGAGAGCTAACGGAGGTTAGGCTGGCGAAGCGCAGCCCAAATGCCATAACCCGCAGCCAGATGCGGGATGAATAACAATGCGTGGAAGAAATAATAAAAAACGGATAAGGGGAGCAAGCTTCTCGTGTTAAACATCTTAGCAAATTGAGGTCTTGTTTAAGTACGTGGGAGCTAAATGCCAAAGAAAAGCCCCCTGACCTAAGCAGCTTGCTGAAAGTGGCTGCCCATAATTCAACAACTCTGCCTGGAAAGTTACACACAAAAGGCTGAGAAAAGCTGATCTAATAGATCAACTAATGGCCTGGAAGGAAGTTATAGAACCAGACATCTCATCCCAGACTCCTCTCCCTCTCCCCCTATCCATTCCCTCAGGGCTCCATAGCCTTGGAAAAGGGATTTAACTTACTCACCGCAGAAAGGGTAATAAGTGCTTGTCAACAAGCTACCATCGGAGGGCACAAGCAAAATAATACGGGTCCAAGTAGGGGGCGCTTTCGAAATGAGAGCAGCTCTGTGACCACAAGGTATACTCCCATCAAATACAGTCACACATATCAGATCACCTTTCTTCTAGAATTAAGAGTGTGTTCTTTAGAGAGTCAGCGTTCAGCGTCTCTGGTTTTCAAATGTCAGCAGTCTTTGAAGTATCTACTGCCCAGGAGTAAAGCAAGTCTGTGACAATCTCTAGTTTCATCAAATGAGAAGATTGGGTCTGATAAATCAAACTTCACAACTTGTAATCCTTTGATAATGATAAACATCTACAGATGCTGTTATTTTTTATATGACCTGACTATATGTATACTGAAGTTAAGTGAGTGTTAACATGTTCAGAAATGAGATATTTCAAGCAGAATCTTGTTTTGTAGCTGAGGCATCTAAATGAAATGAAAATGAGCCCTTCTCTGTTTTCTTAATAAATAATGAATGTGTAAAGTAAAGATGGCAAATATGGGACTCTTCGTTACCATTTTTTTCTTTCATGAAAGATATGGAGGGAATCTTCAATCCTGGCGATCTTTCATGTCAGGCTGGTTGTGATTTCAGAAAACCCGCAACCACTACAAATGGATCAGAGTTAGCAAGCAGGTTGAGAACTGGCCCGGAATGCCATGCCCACATCAAGCTGGTGACATCATGTATTCATTGAAATATCTGAGTTTCTATGACTGAAGTCTATGTCTCTGGAGAGTTACCTGGAGGAAAAATATGAGATAATATTTACAGACTTAAATTGATAGGAGCTACACGTCTCTGCTTAGGCACCAGACCCAGCCCAAGCTCTGTAAAAACACTGAATGGATTAATTACATCTAAATGAGGAAAGAACCACTCATGCACTATGGACTTAACTGCTGAAAGTTTTAGGGAGCTTGGCTAAGAGACAAAAATTAGTACTCTCAACATAAGTCAATCACTATGTCTTGAGGAATTAGGAAGAAAATAGGAATCGTAGCATTTATATTTTTATTAAATTGGGGGATCCAAATAATGAGTTTTGTCTGGTTGTGAGTTTTAATGAAAACATGTAAGATAAAAGCAAGGCTTGATCATCTAAGGGAAATTGTAAATACTGACCCAAGCCATAAAGGAGGTGACAAGAGAAAGAAAAGACACAGTGTTTAATCAAATGAAAAAATTTTAATGTTTGTATTAATGGTCTAAAATTATTGGTATGTGATCAATTTTCCAATGTTTTTTTTTAATATATTTTATTGATTTTTTACAGAGAGGAAGGGAGAGAGATAGAGAGTTAGAAACATCGATGAGAGAGAAACATCGATCAGCTGCCTCCTGCACATCTCCCACTGGGGATGTGCCCGCAACCCAAGTACATGCCCTTGACCGGAATCGAACCTGGGACCCTTCAGTCCCCAGGCGGATGCTCTATCCACTGAGCCAAACCGGTTTTGGCTTCCAATGTTTTTTTTTCTTTTTCCAGTGGTTCACTCAACTTCCAAAAACAAAACACAGCAACAACAACAACAACAACAAAAACTATAGCAAACTAGAGAATCAACACAATGGATGGCAGTCATTACTGAAATAATTAAAAGGAAAAGCAAGCAAGAGAGCTAGGCAGTTCAAACAATCAATTCTAACTATTAAATAACTTGAATTCTGCTGTAGGCTGGTGAAACTTAATAAAAATTAATACCAAAGAGAAATGAAAAAGTTTTTAAATATCAGTAACAGTCACATAAAAGGGTTGGATTCAGAGGTAACTTGGGTCTAGGACATGTAAGAATCCAACTTAGCCATCTTCAAAGTTTTGAAGAAGTGAACCTACCACTAAGAAAAGTTACCTAGAACAAAGAAAGAGATTAAACTAGAAGCAGTTAATGTATGTCATTGCAAATAGTAACCAAGTTTTATTGGCTCCCCTGTCTCCCAGACATTAAAAAATAAAAAAGATAAAATCAAAAGCCTATTTTGCACTTAACCCTTCACTAACCTTCCCTCTTAAACTTAAGTTGCTCTAGAAATCTAGGATGACAGATGGTCATTCGAGAAAAGTACGCTGGAAGAATGACCAATTCCACATCCATAACATACAGAAGCTCCCGCCTCCCCAAAAGACACCTTCATGTCTGTTCTTAAAAAAAAAAAAAGATAAAAGATAAAATTCTGCCTCATGAAAGCTGATAATACAGAAACCCATCAAAAACCTAAGTCATTATAAGAATTTAAAATTAAAGTGTTGCTCAGGTGTAAATTTCAAATGAAAATCTCTCCCAGATTTTATTAAGAAAACAGCAAATTAGGAAAGGCAGGAGAGAAAGTGTAATAACAAGCACTTTTTGAAGCACTTTGAGCCTTTCTTTTATGATAGGACTGGGTGTGGTGGGGCAGGGAGGTTACTAGTCTACACAGAAGGGAGTAAGTGCATTAGAAGCTGGGAATGAACTGGGAAGAACTGGTCAGAAAGAAAAGAAGCAATTGCCTGGATTAATTTTCTGTATCCCTTCACTTGGTACTAAATCTGCAGGATGCTTTCACACAAAGAAGGAAAATATGGAGCCCCGCATGCTATTGAATACTGAAACATAAGCTGGGCCATTTATGTAGCCACGTGTAAGCAATTTGGTATATGGATTTCTTTGGGGATTTGTCCTGCCTTGAGAGAGTAACAGCTACTTGAGAAGGAAATGTTTATAGTGCGCCACTTCTGTGCAACACTCAGAATACCTTTAAAGGAAATAACACCGAAGAAAACCTATTACTGAGGAATACATTACACACAGTATATTATTTTGTCCTCCCAACCCTTAAAGGTCATTAGTACTATTCTTCAAACCAGGAAACTGGGCCCTGGGGGGAGGGGTCAGGAATTTATACAAGATGCTAAAGATTGCAAAATAGTAACTGGGATTTTTGACCAAGCCACAGGTACCCAGTGTACCATGCATGCCTCCTTTTGAAGGTTGTAAAGGAAGAAGTTAACTGATCTTGTAAGATATTTGAGAGTAGGCTTGCCTTAGGAAAGGGAGAACTAATTACATTTTTTAAGCATTTAAAAGTTTACAATACTTTACAATGTTTTAAGACTCTGATGAAAGTAAAGGCTATACACACACACATAATCATGCTGTGTCATAATCAGAAGCTTCAAGTACCCAAGGAGCACATGGACCCAAACCCAGTTCTTTTCCATTTTGTTTTTCTATTAAGTCTAGTTTAATCTCCAACAGTTCTCCCACCCCACTCTTCCAAATCCAGGTTCTTAACCCCTGGACTAATGACTGCTGGTACTTCTTTGGTCTCTGTGCTTCATTGCAATGTCTCACCCGAAAGTAACCATAGGAGACAGGAAAGTGTGAGTTATAAGGTTAGACCACTTGGATTAACACCGTCTTTGCTGTTTACTAGTTGTGACTTTGAGCAAACTACATCCCCTTCTCAATTTCTTCATCTGAAAAATGGTAATGATAAGACGCGTCCAACATAATTTGTGAGAATCAAATGAGCAATCATGTATAAACTTTTTAGCCTACTGCTTGACACAGGGTAACAAATAAATAAGTTTTAGCTATCATCATTAATATTGAGAAGAGTTCTCTATCAAGGGATCCCTGCCTCTTTATGTAATGTGACTGCGTAGTTTCATTAGTAAAGCAGTAGTTGGCAGGCTGTATTTACCAAATATGGTCAAAATAATATCTTCCATCATGTGTGGGCTTCAAAAATATGACCATGCCATGCCTCCATGAAGAGGCAGAATTTGTTTCTGATAAAGTAAGGCTACACCAGTTCTAGACATAGCCCTTAACTGGCATGTTAGCTTTAATTCCTGCCTTATGGAACACTCTCTCTTAGAATTCATCTACCATGTTGTAAGGAAGCACAAGTAACCTTGTGGAGGTACTCACATGGAGTGAAACCAAGGCTCCCAGCCAACACTTGCAGCTGAACTCTCACTCAAGAACCACAGCCAACTTGCCTACCAGATAAGTGAACAATCCAGGAAATAGATCCTCCAGGCCTATCAGCGTTCAGCAGTTTCTTTGAAACCTTAACTAAATGGCAGATTATCATCGTCAAGTCACGACATTTTGGCATCATTTCTTATGTGGCAGTAGATTCCCAGAACACAGCATTTTATGTAATCACTCTTCCACGCCTCCCATTTTCCAGAAATATATTTTTATATTAATATTTATAACCATAGCATGTGCTTAATGCCTGCTGTTTGCCAATCATTGGTCTACCCTGGATGGAGGGAGGAAAGAATCCATTGCATAAGTAAACATGTTCCTGCCAGCAGGCAGCAACAGTACAGTTGGGGAGAATGACTGCCCCTGTGTGGAAGTAACCAAAGTACATCACACCAAATATCTAACTCTGGCGTAGGTGTTTCAAATTAGAGCAGCCTAACCCAGGTCTGTTTGTTCTAAATAGAGAGAAAAGGCTAAGCAGTGAGTACCTAGCCAGGGCCAGCTCAGTTATGAAATGCTTCCCCAAGAGTGAGATTTAAGGCAGATTTTTTAACAAAACAAAGTAAATATACAAATGGCAGACAGAGGATATATTCTGTATGTTAGAAATGGTGTATGCAAACGTTCAAGACTAGTGATGAACAAGTCAGAGACAAGACCTGTGAAGGAGACTGCCTAAATTTTAGCAGGGGGTCCTTGCCAAGAAGAACAAAGAAGTGAGGTTGGGGAGTTTGGGACGAGGGGTCAACAAATGTCTACTCAAAGCTTTTACAACCTGGGGTGCTTTGGCCTTGGGAAAGTTTTCCTTTTCTCCTTTCAGACAGAAGCCTTCTCTCCAGCCCTCAAAGACAAGCAGGCTGAACAGTGTCTTAGGTGCTTCTGTCACATAATGCCCGGTCTCTTTACAAACTGGCTTGCTGTGTTTTGCTCAGCAGTCCGTGTCATCTCTTTTGTGGAATCAGGATTTCTCAAAATCTGGTCATATCTTCTGCCTGGTGACTTCTGTCAGAGGTGTCTAAGCGATTCCTTACACATCCATCAAAGAGACAGACTTCAAAATGGGAACTAAAAGCACAGTGACCATATCACTAAGAGCTGCTCTGAGTTGATTCACAAATGCAGCCCCCAATGGAGTGCTGAGCAGAAAATAACTCCCACTGGACTTCAGTCTATCGGTGTGTGTCGGCCTTCCCCAAGCTGTGGGCTGTGTTCACTCCTGACCATTCACACCAGCATATGTGGGTTACATGCTATCTTTTCATTCGATGCCTTTTATTGAGGACCTATGCTTTATTAGAAACAAAGCCAAACTGTAGGGTCCTACTACCCTGCTACCCAAGAGCTATCCTTCCCCACTGTCTCACTTGGCAGAAAGTGGCATCTAGATATGTCCTGAACCAAAGAGGACTCAAAACCCAGGTAAATCAGAAAATCACCAGTAAATCAAATATCACCAGTTTTTGATTCTCCCTTTAATACCCATCCTGGATTAGGGCTAAAACCTGGGTGGAGCCCCAATAACCCACATAGTCATGAAACTGGCCCAGGCTTCAAGCCAAGGCTATGCCAAATAATATTTAATCCAACAAGCATTTATTTAGCAATAACCAAGTACCAGGCAATTTCAGCCTCAGCATTTAAGTACAGAAAATTATTAGATTGTTTCTGTTTTTCTAATATAATAAGCAAAAAGAGCCCAACTTCTCCCTCAAGAAAAAAAAATGAATCCGTGTATAAAACACTGCCAAATTTCCAATCATTTGGGATGTTATCTTTTCAAACTCCATTGAGGGGGGTAACTAATTTGTCCACTGGAATCCACTTTCCAGTCATTGAATTAAAGGCAGAGAAATAGATTTGTTTGTCCATCTCTGCCTTTTTCTTTTTCAGCCAAACAGAGTCTGTACAATTTACAATGCCAGCTTCACTAAAACGGTCTTTCCATCTCTAGTCATTTTGACAGAAGGGTTCGTTTCAGGGGGATTTTGTGCACGTGTGTTTTTCCCCCCAGTCCTGTTGTGCAGTTGCATTTAGCTTTTGTGAAAATGGCTGCCAGAGTTCTTAAATGGACCTGGGGGCTATTACTTTTCAACACACTTTACACGTGAGCATTAACACCTGCATCTTTAAAAAAAAGAACAGAGTAAACATTTATTTTTCTCCAATCTGATTTGCTTAAAAGGTCCTGCATATATCCTGAAATGTAATCTCCTAAGCAGTTTTCAATTAAGGGTAGGTGAATGGTGACATTGAAGTAATCGTGGAAATAAATACAATGTAGTAATCATGCAAAAATGAAAAACAAAACAAATTGAATTTTTTTTCTATGCACTCACATCCAATCAGAAAACTTGGCAGTACACAGGATATTTTCAAATCAGGGAACTGATTGCCCATTGTAGAAAGAAACCAGTTTAAGAAAACATAACTCTACACTCTACAAGGTTAATGTTATTCAAAATGCTAAAGCTAGAAAGATGGTAACCATATTACCTGGTATTTTCACCATTTATGCACCCAGGGGCAGACATGTTTATCATTCACCTTGACGGCCGATTGCTGTGCTAATGCCATTTAAAACTAGATGGGAGAAAATTATATTCTCCTAAGGACTTGACTGATTCTTTTCTTTAAAGAACAGAAAAAAATAAAGATAGCCATTTTGAGTCAAACAAAGTGCTACACAGAAACCTCTGGGCATGAATCGCATCAGGCCTCTGTAATTTTTGCTTGCTATCGGTTATTGCTGGGATAATTGCATAGGAACACTATTTGTGTAATTGTCAGCAGTCATACTCCTGGACCAAGGACCAAGGCCTCCTGCAGATTTCTACAAATCATTACTCTCCTTACAGTTTGTGCTTTCTTTCTTTCTGAAGACCACTGGAGTTAAACTAAATGGAATTATTGTTCTCAGACTTTGGAAGAATCACATTAATTTCTGAGAAGTACAGACAAATTTTGCAGCTAAGCAAACTGTGCCCTTTGTTGAAGAAAAAGAAACACCAGAGGGTTAAAGGGGAAATACTCAAACAAAATGCACGTCTCAAAAGTTGTAGATCTACTTGAACAAATCGAAAGCTAATTTGGGGAACAGGGTCAAAGAAACCATGAGACTGTTTAACTGATAAGGATTGGACATGGGGAAAAGACAGCTGACAATGTATGTACATCTCTGTTTTCTTGCTCATTTGTTTTCTCTTCCAAGTTGTTATAATGCATTAAAGGAATGCAAAGCAATGGATTATAACCTTGGAGTAGTAAATAAGGCTCAAGCATATGTGTATATATACAGAATGGTTTTCCCTTCTTCCAAAATCCTAAACGATAATTCTGCCCTACATAACATATTATAAACACATTATTTGTGCTTACTAAATCTTTCCACATATTTCATAAAAAACAATCTTGGTGAGCACTGGTAAAGAAAAAATGTTAAACTCCTGTGTAGTAGTGTGAGTGGCACTTATATGTTCTGCTTTCAACAAGTTTGTCAGATTTTCCAACATTTGGTTCATAATATAAAATAGCAAATACTTCTTTAATATTTTAGATCTTAGACAAAGGATGCAAACGGGCATTTCATTTGCAAAGAAGAAACAGAGATGATAAATATTTAAGAAATGGTAATTGAATAGGCTATGATGGTTTGCCTGTCAAATTAATTAAACAATTTTAATGATAATGCCCCAGATTTAAATATAGAAAAATTATTTAGGAGGATGAGGATTTGGTGAAACAAACATCCTTTAATACAGCTGATAGAACAAAAAAAAATCAGTAAGAAATTTCTGTAAAAAGTTATAATACATATTAAAGATTTTATTGTAAACTGTATGATCTTTGAAAATGAATGCCTACCCTACATATGGCTATACTAAAATAATTTAAAAATTCAGACAATGATTCATGTATAAAAGACTTGTTATTCAAAATAACAAGCATCCGTAAACAATCTAATCATCCAACAATAGGAGCGTATTGAATACATTATGGTATAATGTATAATGAGTTATTATTCACTCATTCAATAGTGTTTTCAAACCCAAAATTCAAAAAATATGCAATGATCTGGAGAAATATTCATATAAAGTAAAATGCAATATCCAAAATTGTAGATGCATGTGATCCCAAAGTTGTTGTGACTATAAATATTCATAGGAACAATGTTAAGTGATAATTTCTGAATAATGGGATTATAAATTATTTTTATTTTCCAATCTGTGTTGATATTTTAGTTTGTTTGCATACAATATGCCTATTTGAGAGCCATTGTTTCTGATATAAATTAATACTATACTTTCAAAATCAAGAAAATACAGAAGCACTATGCTTCCCAATAAGACTAGAGAAGAATTTGTGGGATTGACCGTGTGTCTGCCTCTGAAAAAAGATTTCAGGGATTAAAAAATGTGGGCTAACTCTATAATATGGATGCTTGGAAGCGTTGGAACAGTAAGATCCTTTTGGAATGCCATTTTAAAATATATCATTAATCTGGTTTTAAGTTGAGGTGGCAATGAAGTTATTACCTAACCATGAGCCAGATCCCTGCAACCTTCCTTTCGCGCCCCCAAGCACTTCATGTTCTGTCACTTCCCTTTGGAGTCACTAATTGTCTCCAGGTTATTTCTAACCCCTACAGCCACTGATGACTGTCACTGGAAGACACATTCTCTAGTGATTTTAGCTAAGAAACAGAGTCAGTCAGAGGCTTATACTTATTCCTGCTCTCACTACTATCTTCAGATCACCTCAGGCAAGCTTTGCAACCACCTCTAAGCTGGTTCTCACAGTTGAACATTGAGTTGCATTTCATATCATGTTCTTCCTCACTAAACAACAACAACAAAATAAGACATAATATCACCAGATCCAAGCTCTCATTCTATGGTTTCAATGTCACTATTCAGTGCCTAGTGTGCCTCTCTGCTTTAGGAAAACTGATGTAATTAAGGAGAACTGTGAGAAATTATAGCAGTTTAGTGGTTACAACCACAAACCCAAACTGGACTTCCTGGACGTCAATCCAGCTCCATCACTCACTAGCTATAGAAACTTGGGCCAATGGCACAGTCTCTCTGTGCTTCCATTTCCTCTGCTATAAACAGATTGAATGAGTTAGTTAACACATATACAGCACTTAAAACCATTTCTGGTATGGAGCAAGTGTTAGCAATTATTATTAGAAAGCAATGTGTCTTTTCTTCTTCTAAGGCTATAAATATGTTTATAAAACTTCTTGGGCCAAAAAATATAGATTATACTGTTTATAAACAGTTATTGTCAATAGAGGGGGGAAAAAACAACCCAATCTATTGAGTTAGTCTTTGAGGTAACTAACTCAAAACAGGAAAACATACTAGAGTTGTTTTATATTTAGTTTTTACTACTGACAGAGCCTCATTAAATAGGTTTGCTATGCAGTATCCTTACTCAGAATGGAGCCTGGATAAATGGGGATCCCCACGTTGTTTTGCACGTGTTTGTATCTGTTTGTGATGTGCAACTACAGGAACAGGTTTTAAATCAGTACTTTTCATTTTTTCTCACGTCAGCCACACGTTAGCTCAGCACAATTTAACGGAGAAGCGCATAGTCTCTTGCACTTAATGAGGCTGCATTTGATAAGAGACTCTGGTGGGATCTAGAATCATAACGGTAATGAAATCCAAGGTTTGGGTTCTTGGTTCATTAGGCAACAAGACTGACTCTTCAATATCCTTGTTTCCAAAGAGAAAGAAAGAGGCCAACTTGTTGATTTTTTTTTCATTTGTTTTTTAACATACTAGCGAATAAATGGGCTTTTATCTTTCCATTTTAAACAAAAGAGTTTCACAACACCTTTGACTTCAAAATAATTTTTACAAGTGTGATATATAGTAATCCAAGGCTAATCCTAAATATACTTTAACTGCTGAGGGTCACACATATAATGTGTTTGCCAATGTCAAGAGGCAGTTAGTGTCAAAGATGAGATCAAGTAGAACAATTGTTAGTCTTCATTGAGCATCACAATGTTAATTCATGCAATCCTTAAAGCAGTCCCATTTAACAGATGATGAAACTGTGATGGCACAATAGGATTAAGTGACTGGCGAAAGGTCGCACAGTAAGCAGGGAGCCCAGGAACTCCAACTCCAGAAACCACACTCAACAAAACTGACCCTAGTGAACTGTTATGGAAAGTCCTTCTCATGTCACAGCATCAGAGGCATATGTGGATGCGTCTGAGTGGAAAACCATCCGACAACATAAACATCCCTCTTTCTATCTCCCAGCATTTATTCAACCGCTCAATAGCCTTCTTAAGAACCCACAAGTCAACTATGTCAGGGAGTTCTGATACCTGGGAAATAATAGCCTGATCGCTAGCCATCACATTCTTTTGAATTCCTTTTAAGAGAAAATAGGCCTTATGCACATGGAAATATTCTTGGAGAGAGACCATTACTGTACAGCTTGCTCACTGAACCTATGGCAATGCTAAGCGTGGTACCTAAGCAACAAAGGACTATACCAGAAGTATTGATCATTGAGGCATATACCAAAGGCCATGAACAGGAAACTTGCTTTTGAATCTGAATATCATTTTATTAAGTTATATGACTTCAAAAGTGTTGCTAAATTCCCCATATAAAATGCTGACAGAATAAAATGTATACCTTTTCTATTCATTCACTCATTCATTCATTCATTGTGTATCTATTTCGTGCAGCTGGAAGGTGTCTGTCACCGAGCTTGGTATAGGCAGAAGTGAGTTTATTGAGGAGCTAATGCAACTTGAGCTTCAGCCCCCCACCCCCACCCCACTCACTGGAGCTCCTTCAAGGGAAGGACCAGTAGAGGAGGACAACAATGTGTTCTCATAATCATCGGTTTTTAAAATATTTGCAAGAGAAGCTACTTTAACTGTAATCAATTAAGGCCACTATCTCTTTCTCTCAGATTCCCCTTCTACACTTCCTCCCCTTGTGACTGTGGCTTTGGAGTGACTGAAGGATTTTTGGCATCCACCTAAGGGGAAATTGAGTTGTAAGTAGTTACATTTAGTCGGACCATCATGGGATATATTATGTGGCTCACAGTCACTTCCATGTACACCTAAGCTATTGCTAACCATCTCAGTTAGGAGGGAGTCCAGGAGCACTCCTACTTCCCAGCATGCTCAGTCATCTACAGTGATCACACAGGAGACCAGGGCCAAGGTCACTTTCCAACATGAAAATTCTCTGTAGCCCTTGGCAACAGAAGTATGTGTGTAAAAGGTAAAGAGACACAATGTTTGGAATGTATAGAGCCATATATTATTATTATTATTATTATTATTATTATTATCATCATCATCATCTGAAATAGAAATTTATGCTAGATGGTCTAATACTTCAAGCTCTCATTAGCAAACATTAGTTGATAGTTCACTAAAACCTAATAAGCTGATGGTAAGGGATGAAAAGGGATGAGAGGTCACTGGGAAATGAATGAGCAGGAAAGTAGGTGAGCAAAGGACAAAATGTTTTCCCTAACTGAGTTGTGGCTCCTGCTACCTAAGTTAGAAGTTAGAGAAAATTTTTCTTTAAGAAAAATATTTTTTTTATTGATTTCAGAGAGGAAGGGAGAGGGAGAGGGAGATAGAAACATCAATGAGAGAGAATCATTGATCGGTTACCTCCTGCATGCCCCCTACTGGGGATCGAGCCCACAACCTGGGCGCGTGCCTTGAGCAAGAATTGATGGTGACCTCCTGGTTCATAGGTCAATGCTCAACCACTGAGTCACACCAGCCAGGCTAGAGAACTTTCAATGAGTATCAGAATTATCTAGAAATTTTGTTATGACATTTTATTTCTGAGCTCTATCCCAGACCTGCGGACACAATATCTGGTTGGGAAGCCAGGATGTATGCATTTTTAAAATGTACGGTGATTCTAAGGTAGGTAGTCCATAGATCACACCTTGCTCTAAGGAGACAACTTTCTAAGAAAGCGAATCCAATGAATTCAGCTGGGATATCCACAGATACTTGACCAGAGACCTGACAACTATCAGTCCACCAATAAAGAATATCCCTGTCTAGTTTCAATAATGATCTAATGGAACCTATGTTTCTCCATGTCTTCAATTTCCTTTTTCAAACTCAACTGTTCTGTGACATGAGTAGGAGGAACATACATTAATGTACTCAATTTTTAAAAATCCTCACCAAGGATATGTTTTTATTGATTTGAGAGAGAGAGACAGGGAGAAGGGGAGAGAGAGAGAGAGAGAGAGAGAGAGAGAGAGAGAAAGAGAGAGAGAGATGTGAGAGAGGAACATCGATCAGTTGCCTCCTGTAGGAGCCCCTGTCAGGGGATTGAACCCCCAACCTGGGTATGTGCCCTGAACAGGAATCGAACTAGTGATCCTTCAGTATACGGGATGATGCTTCAAACAACTGAGCCACACTGGTTAAGGCTATTGTACTCAATTTTGTAAAGGAAGGAACAACAACTCCAGGAATGTTTGCCTGAGTATTCTTTGAAAGGCTAACAGTGTAGATTTTCTGGGCACTTACACATCTAAATCATACCCCAAAGTGCACAGTCATAATATATACAAAATAGAAATTTCTACTTTACACACTGATCCAAGAACAAGCTTAAAAGGTATGCAGATCATTAATATTTTAATTAGCTTGCATCAAAAGATCCCTGACCTTTTGTTGTAATCGTTAGGGTGAAATCAGAAGTGCAACAGCTGGGCTCCCTACACACACTGAGCATTTAGCCTATATACAAAAAGGTGACTTCTTTTGCTCATCAACATAATTAAAAGCAGATATTGACTGCCCTTGTCAGACTTTGGCCAGGAGCTAACTTGTATGAGAACTTGATGTAATCATATTAAGGATTGACAATGCTTAGTTGCCATGGATTGAATAAGAAAAATGATATCAATAATGCATGTTAGTAAGCTAATTAGAGTCCAAGCAGTTGATATTTATAATTTCTATATTTTGCTTATGAAAATCATCAATATTATAAACACTGAGTATTATTTTAAGTGCTAAACCACCAATGGATCTAATTGAGCAGAATATTGCTAAGAGCAAATACAATACTCTGTTTTAGTCATAGAAGAAGAAAATCATTTGAAGGTTGGTATTTTTTTTAAATTCTAATTAGAACCATTGTGTATGAGGCCTCTATGTGCATATGTCCTCTAAGTAAAACCCTGTGTTCAACTCTGGAAGAGGACAGTTTTTCCTGATGAAGTTTACATTGTCACAGGGGTCATTCCTCTAGCGATATTTTCTTCTTTCTGCTGAACAATACTTTATTCTGAGCAATATAAATAATAGGAATTTGTACTGTAAATGTGCAATACAGGTATGAACGGGGACCATGTGGCCCAACTCTATCTTTAACTATTAAATAAAAATGTGCCCAAGATCAGAGTGTCCTTGTGACAGAGCCGGGACTAAAACTCCAATTTGCACGCCCCGCATGCTGCTTCTATCTCACAAGCTCCTCTCGGGGATAAAATCTGTCTTAAATAACATTTCTCTTCCTTTATTTTGGACCCATATGTACACTAAAGATATTTTCTCTTGCAGCTGTTTGCTCATCTGTTAAACTTCAGTACACATTTCCTGTGAGAGCAAAAAGATGCTGTTTCCTTCAGCACAAAAGCAAAGATGGGCAGTTATTCATTAAGAAATTATTCTTGCCCTAGCCGGTTTGGCTCAGTGGATAGAGTGTCGGCCTGCGGACTTAAGGGTCCCAGGTTCGATTCCGGTCAAGGGCGTGTACCTTGGTTGCGGGCACATCCCCACTAGGGAGTGTGCAAGAGGCAGCTGATCGATGTTTCTCTCTCATCGATGTTTCTAACTCTCTATCCCTCTCCCTTCCTCTCTGTAAAAAATCAATAAAATATATTTAAAAAAAAAGAAAAAAAGAAATTATTCTAGCCCTAACTGGTTTGGCTCAGTGGATAAAGCGTCAGCCTGCGGACTGAAGGATCCCAGGTTCGATTCCAGTCAAGGGCATGTACCTTGGTTGCGGGCACATCCCCAGGAGGGGGTGTGCAGGAGGCAGCTGATCAATGTTTCTCTCTCATCAATGTTTCTAACTCTATCCCTCTCCCTTCCTCTCTGTAAAAAATCAATAAAATATATTTTTTTAAAAAAGAAATTATTCCGTTAAGGTCAAGCTTGACAAAAGTGGTCAGGTTAGTTTTCCTAAGCTTCAACATTCAAGGACGGAGACTGGGAAGGATAAGGCACATTGCATATCTGTATTTACATTTTCCAAAGGGTGTGTCTACGCAATTTTTCTTGACTTTTAAAAAATTCACAAGCTAAATGCTTCATATCTAGACTATACATACATTGGTCAATGGATGAAAACCACTCTTCATACCATAACATAATGTTCCACTTAAAGAAATAATAAGTGTTGTGGTACTGAGAAATAAAAAGGAGCATAATAAAAATGCATTAAATAAAAAAGCCATAAAAATTCATCAAAATCACACCATCATATGCCTTAGTACATTCCACTTTATGACACTGCAGTGCACCCATAATGTCACCATCCTTTTGTTTACAACATATGGGTAAGGTGTCTTCCGATAGTGATTGCTTCAAACTCAGAGCATCCTCCGCTGCACAAATCTCTGTTTTGAAAAGGTCTTGAAAGACCCTTTATGAGTCTTTCCAAGAATCTGAGAATCCAAGAGCACAAGAATCTATGTGTTGGTACAAAGCAGAGGTCTCACCTGGGAGTGATTTTCTTTCTCAGGGGACATTTGACAATCTCTACAGACATATATTTATTGGCCAAACTGGGGTGCTACTGGCAACCAGTGATTAGAGGCTAGGAATCCTGCTAACATGTCTACAATGCATAGGACAGGCCCACAAGAAGAAATTATCTGACCCAATACTATCCGGACGAAATAAGTTAAAGCCAACAGCTTCTGTGAGTTCTTTCAGAGAGACATGAAGTTTTTAGTAACTTAACTTATTGAGAACTGTGTGTTTAAATCATATCACTTGAATCATTACCCAGTTACCAGGAAAATTTTTTAGTAAGAGCCAACATGTACAGCAGCAACAACACTAGGTTTGGGGGCCTGAAGACTTGGTTCTATAGAAGTAGCTTTCTCAGTAATTAGTTGCATGAACTTGGATAAGTCACTTATAACCTCTCATGTCCTCAATTGCTTCATCAAGAAATGAAAGAGCCGAAACCGGTTTGGCTCAGTGGATAGAGCGTCGGCCTGCAGACTGAAAGGTCCCAGGTTCGATTCCGGTCAAGGGCATGTACCTGGGTTGCGGGCACATCCCCAGTAGGAGGTGTGCAGGAGGCAGCTGGTCGATGTTTCCCTCTCATCGATGTTTCTAACTCTCTATCTCTCTCTCCCTTCCTCTCTGTAAAAAATCAATAAATATTAAAAAAAAAGAAATGAAAGAATCAAGCTAAGTTAATTCTATAAATACCTTTCCATTCTAAAATTCTATTATTCAGCCCTAGCTGGTTTGGCTCAATGGATTGAACGTCAGCCTGCGGACTGAAGGGTCCCAGGTTAGATTCCAGCCGAGGGCACATGCCTGGGTTTCAGGCTTGATCCCCAGGAGGGAGCGTGCCGGAGGCAGCCAATCAATGATTATCTCTCATCATTGATGTTTCTAGCTCTTTCTCTCTCCCTTCCTCTCTAAAATCAATAAAATATATTTTTTAAAAAAATAAAATAAAATTCTATTATTCAAATGAGAAGTCTAATCACAAGTTTAGAAAAAACTTTTAAAATTAAGATACCTGGATTATTGTAATTATTCTCAAGTGATTCTTATGTATACTATAGTTTGTAACCCACTGAATTAAAATTAATAAATAAGAGAGCCTGTATTATAATACTTTTAGTGTTGATTATGCATGAAATTCTATAAGATTTCAGAGAAAGGAACATTACTGGCAGGTCAGAATAATCGAAGGAAATTCCATAGCAGGTAAGTCGGGAGCATAAATAGGCTGGGTTTGGAAAGCAAGACAGGAAGCCAGGAAAGGTATTTATATGGAGTTTCAACATTAGCAAAGGCACAGATGTGGGAGTGGATGAGAGTAACTGGAAGTCAATGAAGAGTTCCATAATAACAGTATTCGTGTTGAGCAGAAATAATTGGCAAAGTGAGTTCGCCGTATACATGGATGGTAGAACCGATTTGAAAATATCTATCCCCCCAAAGGACAAGCATCATGAAAAAAAAATTAGTTCACATTTTTAAATCCTATTTAAATGTTGTCTGACTCAAATGGGTTTCACCGATCTTTAGGCTATATATGCAATTCAAGCAGAAAATAAAATTACCCCCTGCATTAAACTGTCCCGATCTCAAAGTCTCCTGATTCATTTCTCAAGAGCACATGTTTATTTGCTGAATAAGTCTTATTTCCCTCTAGTGCCCACACTATTTTGCCAGTGTAAACTTATAAATAAAATTATATTCCTATATTGGCCATTTTTATGCACTCTAACATGATTTCTTTTTCTCTGGAGAGGTGAAAACTTAGAGGTTTTCTCCCCACTCCCTACTAAAACCCCAAAATATTTTCACTTTATTTGTTGTATAGTATAAATAATTCCACTTGTTAATTTGTTAAATGAACTACAACTTTACTGATTTCTAATTTATTTATATTGTGATTGGAGAATATGCTTTGAGTGACTTGAGTCCTTTTAAATGCATTGAGACATTTTATGACCTGGAATATGATGTACATTCTCCTCAAATTTGTTTCACACATTTCGTCCATCTTTGGTTGTTTGGGGTAAAAGTGTAAATTTGGCCCCTACTACTTTATTTTTACTGTGAGCAGAAGTCCCAGTTAAGGGACTTTAAATATATTGACATGCCTGAAAATTATTTGACTCAATCTCATTAACATTAATTTTAAGCTTAATGGGTATATCAGCTCTTACTATAACCATGGAAATAATAGATGGAGTTTATTTACAATGTAGTTCTCTGTAATGTCTTAATAGAATCAACCTAAGGAATATTTTCAAATACCACTTTTCTCAGATTCTGATGAGAACCACCACCCAAGTCCCCCACGGTATTGGAGACATTTTTTAAATATCCAAGGTGGAAAGTAAGTTAATTTCTTAAATTACTTCCCATGTGATTTGATGATTGCACTGTGACATCATTCACCTCCTTTCCGAAATAAGAATTAACTAGTATGTTGTTTTTAAGAGTATAGAATCTGCTAATAAATATAAAATTAATGTGTGATAAGATGTTATATTTTCCTGAAAAGTATAAAACAAACCACAAATTAAGCCTATCAAAATCACATTTTTGGCTAAATAAACAATGATAAAGGTTTACTGTTTCGGATAAATTCATAAGAAGAAATGCCATGTAATTAAAGTCAGTAATGAAACATTTGTAATTCATATATTCATTGTTGGGCTTTAAGAGTGAACAAAGAGAGAAAGATTCAGTTCCTGCCCTTCATGATTAAAAGTAAAGAATAAGAAGTGTTATCATGACATCTACTCATAAAAAATTTGCAAACTACATTTTGTTTGAAAACATGGATTTGATAATTTATTAATATAAACTTATTGGTAATGTAATCATGCAAGCTTTATTTCCAACACTGATAATACTTTGTTTGTATCTAAATAAATACTATTTCCTTATTTATGAAGTTTAGATATTACCCTTTGACTTTTTGTGATTCTAGATGAGAATTTGGCTCTCCTTCGCCACCACCCTCAATTCCTTCCCTTCTACCCACCCATGTTCCCACTAGAACATATTTACTGTTTTGGAGTACACAGTGTTTAAATTTTAAATAATTTTGCCCTTGTAATATTGTTCATCAAGCCAAGGGTATACAATGATGACTTTGTCATTACTATCTATATTTTCTTGAAGTTACTTATCTCATTTACTTAGATTTACATCAACAATCACTAATATTTTCTAAATGTTTCCACACATCTGTCAAACAGATAATATTTTTCATATTCAAAAACACATTGGATAATCTAACAGTCTCATTTCTTTCCTGGAGACCTTTCTCCAATGGCCCTCCACCCTCCTGTTCAATCCATACCAGTTGCTGACTAGGCCTTAAGAACTGTTGTCGTCTTCTAACATCCAAAGAGAACTGCTCTGACAATGTTCCCAGGGCAGTGTTTGAATTGATATCCTTGTCTGCCATGACTGGCAGTGTCCAGACCTTGCTTCTAGAGTACATGTAATAACTTCAGATAATTAGGATAGGATAATTTATGGACTTTACCCATGCATGAACGTTGCCAAGGACTTGACGTGCATTACATCATTTATTCTCTCCATATCTCTTTGAGTCTGGTACTCATTATTATGATCCCTATTTTACAGATGAGGAGACTGAGATTCAGAAACATTCAGCAACTTATCACACAGATATAGGGTACCATAACCTGCTTCCAAACCTAAGTTTTATTGTATCCCTGAGGTTTGCCCATAACCACCTGAGTGCACTGTCTTCATAGTGTATGAGGGATCTTCAGCTCTGATTGCCAGGGGAGAAGACAGGAAAGGCCTGGAAGATAAATGGAAGGTTTGTGTTTCTTAAGGAAACAACTCACTGGTCAAATATTCTTGGACAAGTCACATGACATCTAACAATAATAATCATTGTGAGAACCAAAATTTATGGGACATTTATTCATAGATAGGCACTTTTGCATGTTTTATTAATTTTAGTCCCACAAGAATCTATGGGTGTAGGTGTTACCATTATTATTTTTTTATCTTATTTTATAAGTGGAGAAGCATACCTCAGGGTTCCATGTGAGTGATTTGAATTAATCATCTCTAAATCATGTGTTTCTAAAAATACAATTTATTTAAAAAGGTTATAAAAACCTAAGTGTTCTTATTGGATTTGCACATCTCCAAGAGAAAAATAACAATTGCAGAATTTTCAGATGAAGAAAATGCTCAGAAAAATATTTATTGGAGCTTCCAGAGTCACACAGCTAATGGAGATTAGTACCCAAAAGTGAGGATTCCCAGTTTAATGTTTTATCTTAAATGAAAGAATGCAGTTAAAGAGGGTGATGGGAGAGTAAAAGAGGCAAGGCCCAGAGGTAAAGAATATGCAATATGAAAGTATCTACCACCATCTTTTCTTTCATTCAGCTAAGTGCGAGGTCCCAGAAATACAAGGAATATAAAAGTGAGTATAAAAGCCTTTTATTCTTAGAAGGAGTTCACAATAAAAAATAAATAAATTAAAAAAGAACAACAGGTTAAGAAATTATTTTAAAACCTTATAATAAATATAACTATTTGCATACTTAGTCCAAAAAAGAGAATTGGATGTATAATTTAGCATCTGGAATTTAAAGTATTCATAATGGAACTTTCAATTTCACTAACTCACTATCAAAGCTTCTCTACCTCAGTAAGTGGTTCCATCCTTCGCCACCCACTCTCTCCAAAAATCAGCAGGCACCTTTAGAAACCTCACATCCTGTAGCCAATTCATAAAATAAATCTTCTTAATTCTATTTCCAAGATACATCTCAAATGCAACCACTTCTCTGCTTTCCACAACTCTAGTCTAAGCCAGCCCATTCTCTTGTCTGGGCTTTCAATATAGCTTATAAATAGTCTCCCTTCATCCACTCTGGCACCCTACAATCCTTTTTTTTACCCAGCAAGCAATGAATTTTTTACCCATTTTTTTATCCAGCAAAACATGGGAACTAGATGATGTCACTCTCTTTGTTAAGGCTACCGATGGGCATAATAGCCTATTTGTTGTATATGATAACTGAGCTTATTAGTGCTTTTTCAGATAAACTCAAGAAGGAACAACTAG